>NC_071389.1:105364120-105664120 GCF_022682495.2 Desmodus rotundus | reverse complement strand
TAAACTTATTTTTATTCAGTTACAATTGTCTGCATTTTCTCCCCTTCCTTCCACCCCACCCCAGCCAGTCCCACCTCCCCCCCCACCTCTAGACTCCCCCTTGATTTTGTCCTTGTGTCCTTTATACTAGCTCCTATAAACCCCTTTCCCCACTATCCCCTCCCCACTCCCCTGTGCCTATTGTTACAATGCTCTTAATTTCAATGTCCCTGGTTATATTTTGTTTGCTTTTTTCTTCTGTTCATTATGTTCCAGTTAAAGGTGAGATCATATGGTATTTGTCCCTCACCGCCTGGCTTATTTCACTTAGCATAATGCTCTCCAGTTCCATCCATGCTGTTGCAAAGGGTATAAGCTCCTTCTTTCTCTCTGCCCCATAGAATTCCATTGTGTAAATATACCATAGTTTTTGGATCCACTCATTTGCTGATGGGCACTTAGGTTGCTTCCAGTACTTGGCTATTGTAAATTGTGCTGCTATGAACATTGGGGTGCATAGGTTCTTTTGGATTGGTGTTTCAGGGCTCTTAGGGTATAATCCCAGCAGCGGAATTGCTGGGTCAAAAGGCAGTTCGATTTTTAGTTTTCTGAGGAAATTCCATACTGTTTTCCACAGTGGCCTCACCAGTCTGCATTCTCACCAACAGTGTACTAGGGTTCCCTTTTCTCCACATCCTCTCCAACATTTGTTTGTGGATTTGTTTATGTTGGCCACTCTGACTGGTGTGAGATGGTACCTCATTGTGGTTTTAATTTGCATCTCTCTGATGGCTAGTGATGCTGAGCATCTTTTCATATGTCTCTGGGCCCTCTGTATGTCTTCCTTGGAGAAGTGTCTGTTCAAGTCCTTTGCCCATTTTTTAATTGGGTTGTTTGTCTTCCTGGAGTGGAGTCGTATGAGCTCTTTATATATTTTGGAGATCAGGCCCTTGTCTGAGGTATCATTGACAAATATGTTTTCCCATACTGTTGGTTCTCTTTGTAATTTGGTGCTGTTTTCTTTAGCCATGCAGAAGCTGTTTATTTTGATGAGGTCCCATTTGTTTATTCTTTCCTTTATGTCCCTTGCTTTAGAGGACATGTCTGTGAGGATGTTGCTGCATGGAATGTCTGAGATTTTCCTGCCAATGTTTTCCTCGAGGACTTTTATGGTGTTACGACTTATATTTAAGTCTTTTATCCATCTTGAATTTATTTTTGTGTATGGCGTAAGTTGGTGATCGAGTTTCATTTTTTTGCATGTAGCTGTCCAGATCTCCCAACACCATGTGTTGAAGAGGCTGCTTTTGCTCCATTTTATGCTCCTGCCTCCTTTGTCAAATATTAATTGACCGTAAAGGCTTGAGTTTATTTCTGGGCTCTCTGTTCTGTTCCATTGGTCTATGTGCCTGTTTTTATGCCAGTACCAGGCTGTTTTGATTACAGAGGCCTTGTAATACAGTTTGATATCAGGTATTGTGATCCCTCCTGCTTTGTTCTTCTTTCTCAAGATTGCTGCAGCTATTCGGGGTTGTTTATGGTTCCATATAAATTTCTGAAATGTTTGTTCTATATCTGTGAAATATGTCATGGGTACTCTAATAGGGATTGCATTGAATCTATAAATTGCTTTGGGTAGTATGGCCATTTTGATGATGTTAATTCTTCCAATCCGTGAGCATGGTACATGCTTCCATTTGTTTGTGTCTTCCTTAATTTCTTTCTTCAGTGTTGTGTAGTTTTCTGAGTACAGGTCTTTTACCTCCTTGGTTAGGTTTATTCCTAGGTACTTTATTTTTCTTGTTGTTATATCAAATGGGACTTTTTTCCTGATTTCTGTTTCTGCAGTTTCGTTGTTGGTATACAGGAATGCCTTTGATTTCTGAGTATTGACTTTGTATCCAGCTGTTTTGCCAAATTCATTTATTAGGTCAAGTAGTTTTTTGATGGAGTCTATAGGATTTTCCATGTACACTATCATGTCATCTGCAAACACTGACAGTTTCATTTCCTCCTTTCCAGTTTGGATGCCTTTTATTTTTTTTTCTTGTCTGATTGCTGTGTCTAGGACTTCCAATACTATGTTGAATAGGAGTGGTGAGAGAGGGCATCCTTGTCTTGTTCCTGATCTTAGTGGGAAGGCTCTAATTTTTTGTCCATTGAATACGATGTTGGCCGTAGGTCTCTCATATATGGCCTTTATTATGTTGAGGAATGCTCCCTCTATTCCCACTTCATTGGGGGCTTTTATCATAATTGGGTGCTGTACCTTATCAAATGCTTTTTCCGCATCTATTGATATGATCAAGTGGTTTTTGTCTTCGCTTTTGTTTATGTGGGGTATTATGTTTATTGATTTACGAATATTGTACCATCCTTGCATCCCTGGGATGAATCCCACTTGGTCATGGTGTATGATCTTTTTAATGTATTGCTGGATGTGGTTTGCCAATATTTTGTTGAGGATTTTAGCATCTATGTTCATCAGTGATATTGGCCTGAAATTTTCTTTCTTTGTTATCTCTTTATCTGGTTTTGGGATTAGGATGATGTTGGCTTCATAAAACAAGTTTGGGAGTCTTCCATCTTCTTGAATTTTTTGAAATAATCTGTGGAGGATGGGAGTTAGCTCCCCCTTAAATGCTCTGTAGAATTCTCCTGTGAACCCATCTGGTCCAGGGCTTTTGTGTGTCAGAAGCTTTTTGATTACTGTTTCAATTTCAACAGGCGTTACTGGTCTGTTCAGGCTTTGTGCTTCTTCCTCATTGAGGTTTGGAAGGTTATATTTTTATAGAAATTTGTCCATTTCACCTAGGTTTTCAAGTTTTCTGCCATACAGTTCTTCACAGTAATTTCTTACAATCCTTTGTATTTTGGTGGCATCTGGTGTAGTCTCTCCTCTTTCATTTCTGATTGTGTTGATTTGGGTCCTCTCTCTTTTTTTCTTGATGAGCCTGCTTAAGGGCTTGTCAATTTTGTTTATCTTTTCAAAGAACCAGCTCCTGGATACGTTGATCCTTACAATTGTGCTTTTAGTCTCTATGTCATTTAATTCTGCTCTGATCTTGGTTATTTCCTTCTTTCTATTTGCCATAGGTTGTCTTTGTTGTTGTTCCTCAAATTCTTGTAGGTGCATGGTTAGGTTGTTTATTTGAGCTGTTTCTATTCTTTTTAGGTAGGCCTGTATCACTATAAACTTCCCTCTCAGTACTGCCTTTGCTGCATCCCATAGTTTTTGGATTGCTGTGAGTTTAGTTTTGTTTGTTTCTGGAAACTTTTTTATTTCTTCTCTGATCTCATTTTTCACCCATTTATTGTTTAATAGCATGCTATTCAATTTCCATGTTTTTGAGTGTTTGGGTTTTTTTCCTTGAGATTTGTTTCTAGTTTCAGTCCCTTATGGTCAGAGAAAATACTTGATATGGTTTCAATTTTCTTGAATTTGTTGAGGCTTGTTTTGTGTCCTATCATGTGGTCTATCTTTAAAAATGTTCAATGTGCATTTGAAAAGAATGTGTATTTTGCTTCTTTGGGATGAAAGGCTCTATATATATCAGTTAAGTCCATTTCATCCAAGGCCTTGTTCAATGCCACAATATCTTTGTTGATATTTTGTTTAGAAGATCTGTTCATCTTTGACAGTGGGGTATTAAAATTCCCTACTACAATTGTGTTGCTGTCGATATCTTTCTTGAAGTCCTCCAAGATTTTCTTTATGTATTTGGCTGCTCCTATGTTGGGAGCATATATATTTACAATGTTTATGTCTTCTTGGTGGATTCTTCCTTTGAGTATTCTGAAGTGACCTTCTGGGTCTCTCGTTATGGCCCTTCTTTTGAAGTCTATTTTGTCTGATATGAGTATTGTTATGCCTGCTTTTTTTTTTTTTCCCTGTCCATTTGTTTGGAAAGTTTGTTTCCAGCCCTTCACTTTCAGTCTGTGTAGGTCTTCTGTCCTGAGGTGGGTCTCTTGTAGGCAGCATATGTGTGGGTCATGCTTTCTTATCCATTCAGCTATTCTATGTCTTTTGATTGGAGCATTTAATCCATTTACATTTAAGGGTATTATTGATAGGTACATATTCATTGCCAATTCTTAGTACCTGTGTTCTTCCCTCTTTCTCTCTTTTCCTTCCTTTCCTTACAGCAGCCCCTTTAGCATCTCTTGCAGAGCTGGTTTGGTGGAGGTATATTCCTTTAGACTTCTTTTGTCTGTGAAACTCCTTATTTGGCCTTCTATCTTGATTGAGAGCCTTGCTGGGTAAAGTAGTCTTGGTTGCAGGCCTCTGGTTCTCATTACTTGGAATATTTTTTGCTATTCTCTTCTGGCTTGGAGCGTTTCCATTGAGAAGTCAGTTGCTAACATTATTGGGGCTCCCTTGTATGTTACTTCCTTTTTTCCCTTGCTGCCTTTAAGATTCTTTCTTTGTCTTGGAATTTTGCCATTTTAATTATGATGTGTCTTGCAGTGGGCCTCTTTGGGTTCCTCCTCATTGGGACTCTCTGTGATTCCTGGATTTGTGTGACTTTTTCTCAAATTAGGGAAATTTTCCATCATTACTTTTTCAAACAGATTTTCTATCCCTTGCTCTTCCTCTTCTCCTTCTGGTATCCCTATTATATGGATATTATTACATTTCATGTTGTCCTGCATTTCCCTTAACCCCTCTTCATTCTTTCTGAGCCTCTTTTCCTTTTCTTGCTCATTCTGGGTGTTTTTTTCTACCTTGTCCTCCAGTTCACTGATCCGATCCTCTGCTTCATCAAGCCTGCTTTTGATTCCTTCTACTGTGTTCTTCAATTCAGAAATTGTATTCTTCACTTCCTCTTGGCCCTTGTTGATAGTTTCTATTTCCTTTTTCATGTTCATATAGTTTGCAGTGAGTTCATTGTAGTTTACCTGTAGTTTTTGGTAATTCTGCATGAGCTCATTAAGCTTCCTCATAACCAATTCCTTTAACTCAGAATCTGATAGTTGACTTGCCTCTTTTTCATTTGGCATTGTTTCTGAGACTTCCCCCTTTCCTTTCATTTGGGCATTGTTTCTTTGTCTTCCCATTGTTTGTGAGATTCTTCCTGTTAGCCTCTGCTTCTTAAGTTGCTCTGTTCTGACCCCCTGAGTTTTTGGTGTAAACTTCTGTGGTAGAATACCTGTGAGATTTTGTGTACAGTCTCCTTGATCTCCTGATCTTACTGATATTGGGCTGTGGTTTCTGTTGTCTCTGTGTATGTCTTTGGTTTTTGGTTCTTGTTGGGTCTTTCTTTGGTGGGTCTTTCCCACCAGCTGGTTATCTGAGGGTCAGTCTGTCCCCCACCTCTTGTCTTCTGTTGTGCATGTGTGGGCAGGTTGTGTTGGAGCTGGTTCTTCTGTGTTTACAAGGTTTTGAGGCTTTTCTCTTGTTCTTGTTCAGTTGTTTGTTCTCACTATTTAGTTGTATCTCCAGATAGGTCCTGGGTTGAGTTAGTGTGACTTCCACTCCCTCCTTCACCTTCTTCTGTTGTTATCTGTTGGTGATTCCCTTCTTGGTGGGTTTCCTCTCCCAGGAGGAATCCTGGTGTTCCCAGCTTCTACCCACTCTTTTTTTATGGTAGGCCTTCTCCGGGCTATGGGTGTGCGTGCAGAGCCTTCCTTGATTCGCACTCTCCCTGTGGTCTCAGTTACCTCCGAGATGAGGTGCAGACACACCCATTTGCTGGGCACCCTCCCCCGGGTGGTGCCTGTAGTCTCAGCTCCCTCTGAAATGAGGTGTGTACAGTCCCCTGATGGGTGGTGGGGTGCAGAGGAGACTGGAGCTGTTGCTGCAGGGGAATTCCCCAAAGTACCCCAGAGCGTCTTTTTCTTTTTGGGAAAAATCCTCCTGCTCGATCCTGTGGCTCCCTCCATACAAGGAAGGGCCTGACCTCTCACACAGCACACCTCTCCAGCTAGGCCAGGGTCTGTCCGGGTCAGGATCGCACGCGGCCCAACTTTCAACCCTCCTCTGCCAGCGCCTGTGGTCTCCCTGGGTTTTCCACTTCATCCTTTTTCCCCTCCCTGCGACTTTAGGCAACCAGGTCTCTAACAGTGTTGCTCAGGCCTTGTTTGGCAGCAGAGGGGGCCATTAACCTGGCTCTCTCCCAGGAGTCCTGAGGCAGGCCCTGTATGGGCGGGCTTGGGGCTGCAGCCACCCTGTTCCCCACGTTGGTCCCAGGGACCTTTTTGTCTTGAAGCAATCCCCTTACCTTCTGTTTTCTCAGTGTCCTCTGTACTTTTTGGTCTCCTATCTTCCTAAACGCTGGGCTGCTTTTGGCTATTCGCTTTGTTTCTCAGTAGAATGGGTAGGTGTTTCACCCAGGTGCAGGGGGAAGTTAACTCGCTCCCACCTATCTCGCGGCCATCTTCTCTCCAAAGTACAGTTTTCCTTTACCAGTTCACCTTCCCATTCTCCTCATATCTGGTCTTTTCTCTCACACAGTAAGGATATAGTAGTTGAACTGGAATCCTCCAGAAAGATACATCCATGTCCCAACCCTGGAATTTGTGGAGAGAAACATGGTGTTTCCAGGTATAATTAAATTCAGGCTTTTAAATGAGATCATCCTGGATACAGAGTGGGCCCTAAATCCTATGACAGGGGCAGGTATACTTATAAGAGAAAGGCAGAGGGAGATCTGACATAGACACAGAGGGGAAGGTTATGAGAAACGAGAGGCAGAGATTCAGTGATCAGCTACAACACAAGGAATGCCAAGGAATGCCGGCAACCACCAGGAGCTGAGAGATACACGGAGCAGTTTCTCATTCCGAGCCTCCAGCAGGAACCAGCCTTGCTGACATCAGCCTTGCTTGATTTTGGACTTCTGACCTCCAGAAGCATAAAGAATAAATCTATATTGTTTTAAGTTCCCAAGCTTGTAATTTGTTACGGCAGTATTAGGAAACTAATTCAAAGTATAACAAAGTAGAAAATAGTCATCCTAAGATACAGCACAGCCAAGTAGCAAAAAGAGGTTGATAGTCTGTGGTTCTGTATTTGGCAAAGCAAGCATATGACTATGATTACAGGGATGCTGGGATAAGCTCTGATAAAGGAAAGCCTTTTCCACCAACTAACTGTGTAGCATTCCTAATTTCATATTTAGAGGTTATGTCCTTATACCCTGTTAAAAAGTAAATTTTTCTGGAATAACACCTTATCTAGTAAGTTAAATGCATGACTCTTACTGCCAACAGGTCTACTTCCATTTCCATTTCCAGCTATTTAGAATGTGTTTCTATTTGCTGGGCACTGTACTAAACACTTGAACATACTACCTTGTTTAACCTCTGCAGAATTCTGTGTGGTAGGCACTATTCCTATTTTACAAATGAGAAAACTGAGCAAGCAATGCCAGGTTGCCTCACTTGTCTGAAATGATATATTCATTGAGTGGCAGAGCCAGGCAATAAACTACTTTGAGTTTGATTCCCAAAGCCTCTGTTCTGAATTCCTGTATTGCCTTCAGAGAGTGCTTTGATAGATACAGTGCAGAAAGCACAGGTCACAACAGAAGGGAGGATGCAGGTGGGTGGTGGAGACAATTAAGAAAATAGCAAACAAGGCTTTAGGACACCAAAACCAAATTCTATATACTTTACAACTTGTTTTAGTTCTTGAGTTAATGAGGCCAAGGGTTATACATTTCATTCTCTGTGTGTTTATCCTTGCTTAAGTCTGGAGGAAACTAAGATTGTCTAAGCAGAGTCTATAGCCACCCAGGGTTCTCTAACAACCTGCTAAGAAGTTTATAAATGCATGTGCTTCATTAGAAGATAGAATAAAGCAGAACAGATGATTAGGAAGTTAGTGCATTCCCTCAGGATTGGTGTTTGTTTCCCTCTCTCCCCATTCATATGTTGAAGCCCTAATCCCCAATGGTGATGATCTTTGGAGTGAGGGCCTATTGGAGATGATTAGGTCATGAGGGTGGAACCCTCATGAATGGGATTAGTGCCCTTACATGAAGAGACACAAGAAATGCTGTTGGACTTCCAGAACTGTGAGAAATAAATGTCAGTAAGCCACCTAGTGTATAGTAATTTGTTATAGCAGCGTAGAGAGAGACTTTTCTTTGCATGTGAAGGATAGCACACTAGTCTTGATGATTCACAAGCAGAGAGAGTAGGAGTGAAAAAGAAGTCTGAAGCTTTGCATAGAAGCAACACTTCTGCTTAAATAAGTACACCAATAAAGCAAGCAATAAATGACTCAAATTCTCATTCTTTAAAAAATCACTTGTAAATTTCTAGATGTCAGTGAAAACTACTGCTTTAGGGCATAATTGGGTCTTCCTTTTACTCTTAGCCTAAAGGTGACTTTTCACTTTGAACTTCTGCATCTCATTTTATGACCACTTAGCTTTCATAAAGCAATTCCAGTATGTGCTTTACTTATTCTGCATCCACACACTGACACGTATAGCTCTATTTACATATCCTTCATGTGATTGGGCTTCTGGAAATCTTGAATTTTCTACATGGTGTGCTTCTGGTTTTGTATGTAGCTTTCTTGTTCAAGCACAGTGTTGAATAAATGCCCTGCTTCCTACACTTCTAGGGACAATGAGAACAAAAGCAGTTTCAGTTACTTCTTCATATCAAAGGAAGTCCATCTCGTGATTATTAAAAGCTTTTGTTAAATGCCCATATTTTTGTGCCACTGTGCTACACACATTAAATAGATAGGGCTCGTGCTCCATAGAAATGATTATATATTCCATAAATTTTGGAGGGGAATTCTTATTTCATGCAATTCCCCCCTGCCCTTTAAAGTATATTTTATTATGATATTACAGTTGTCCCAATTTTCCCCCTTTATCCCCCTCCACCTTGCTCCCCCCAAACCTCCAGCATCCCCCCCCAGTTCATGTCCATGGGTTGTACATATAAGTTCTTTGAGTTCTCTGTTTCTTATACCATTTTTGACCTCTCCCTGTCTATTTAATGCCTACCAGTTATGCTTCCTCTTTCCTGTACATTTTCCCCCCTTTCTCCTCCCTTTCTCCTCCCACTAAAATCCCTCCGTGTGATATCCATTTCTCTGATTCTGTTCCTGTTCTAGTTATTTGCTTAGTTTTTGTTGCTTTTCTTTGTTTTTTTAGGTTCATTTGTTGATAGTTGTGAGTGTGTTGTCATTTTATTGTTCATAGTTTTGATCTTCCTTTTCTTACGTAAGTCCCTTTGACATTTCATATAATAAGGGCTTGGTGATGATGAACTCCTTTAACTTGACCTTATCTGGGAAGCACTTTATCTGCCCTTCCATTTTAAATGAAAGCTTTGCTGGATAGAGTAATCTTGGATGTAGGTCCTTGCCTTTCATGACTTCAAATACGTCTTTCCAGCCCCTTCTTGCCTGTAAGGTTTCTTTTGAGAAATCAGCTGATAGCCTTATGGTAACTCTCTCCTTTGTAGGTAACTGTCTCCTTTTCTCTTGCTGCTTTAAAGATTCTCTCCTTATCTTTAATCTTGGGTAACTTAATGATGATGTGCCTTGGTGTGTTCCTCTTTGGGCCCAATTTCTTTGGGACTCTCTGGGCTTCCTGGACTTCCTTGAAGTCTATTTCCTTCACCAGATTGGGGAAGTTTTCCTTCATCATTTGTTCAAATAACTTTTCCATTTCTTGCTGTTGTTCTTCTCCTTCTGGCACCCCTATAATTCTGATATTGGAATGTTTCAGGTTGTCCCAGGGGTTTGTAAGTCTCTCTTCACTTTTTGAATTCTAGTTTCTTCATTCTGTTCTGGTTGGATGTTTATTTTTCCCTTTTGTTTCAAATCATTGCTTTGAGCCCTGGTTTCCTTCCTGTCACTGTTGGTTCCCTGAATATTTTGCTTTATTTCATTTTGGGTATCTTTCATTTGTTCTTTCATTTTTCAACCAAGCTCAGTCAGTTCTGGGAGTATTTTGATTGCCAGGACTTTGAACTCTCCATCAGATAGGTTGGCTATCTCCTCATTGCTTAGCTCTCTTTCTGAGGTTTTGCTCTGTTCTTTCCTTTTGGCCATATTTCTTTGTCTCACCACACCTGTTAAGTTGTAAGGAGACAGGGCCTTAGGTATTCACCCAGGCAAGGCAACCCTCCTTGCTGTGCTGCAGAGCTGCTTGTGGGGGAGGGGCCAGAGAGGGAACAATGCAGCTCCTGCTTGTCTCTAGCACACTTTTCAATGAACTTTCGAGTGAGACCAGGAGTTTCTCCCACCGAGGCAACCGCTGTAGTCCACAGCAAGCTCTGAGTCTCAGTTTCCCCTTAAGTCAGCCCCTACCATGCAGCCTGCTGCCTTGCCTGAACAACCCGCCACCTTACCACAGTTTCTCAGCCAGCCCTGCCCTCACAGTCCGCAACCTGGGTCTGCAGCCTCACCACAGTTTCTCTCCATCTTCCGCCTTACCAGTCTGGTTGTTCTGTTTGACTGTTTCTTTAATTCTGTGGTTGTTGGAGTTCCATGCAGTTTGGTTTTTCTGGCACTTCTGGTTGTTTATTAATTTTAGATTGTTTGTTATTCTCCTTTTGGTTGTGCAAGAATGCAAAGGGTTTCTACCTACACCTCCATTTTGGCCGGAACTCTCTTGTTCCCCCTCCTTCTTAATTAAAGTCAATTTTCATATTCTTGTAAGGTTTTTCAGGTAAATTATTCCTCCAAAATAGTATCATGGACCCTTTAAACATAGTCAAAAGTCAACCTCATGAATAAATGTAATTATGTTTTCATAGATTGAAATTTAAAACAGAATAGTTGGAAGGTGTTAGAAAAATCTTATTCTGACTAGACATGCATAGTCACAAGGAAACTTGATGTATACAGTCATTTTATTCTGTATTATTTTCTGTTTGTTGTAGGCAAAACCTAGGTAGGAGGTCTGACAACTGATTAGCAAAAAACGACTAAGTTCTTTCATGAACAATTAAGTTCAAGAATAAGACTCCACTTTTCATAGATGGCATAGTATCTTGCAGTCTTGAAGCCACAAAGAGGTAAATGCAAAACATTTAAATCTGTTTCAGTCTGGGGAGAACTAGGAGTGTCTAAGCAGAGAATGGAAACAGTTTAGTTTAAGATTAGTAAGAAAAATACATTTGAGTATTATATTTTACACTGTTCTTAATAGTAATAGTAGCTAATACTTACTATATGATATTACTAATAATTTTAGTGAGTTTTATATATTAAAAATAATTTAATGGACAGTTGCTTATATTCAATCTTGGTAAATTTAGTGTATCTTAAGTCCAGGTCATACTATGCACTGTGAGACCACCCCCGAGATTGTTTTTGTACTGGTATTTACCTGAACAGCAAGTATTACTTGGGAGAAATAAAACAACTTCAGGCCTAGTTCTAAAAGCTTATGGTGAGAGAGGAAGTATGACTTCAAAGAACTGTCTCTGAGTTAAAACTTCAAGAGTGAAAGTGATGTCAACAGGTATGAAACAATTCCAGAATTGGTGAAGGGTATTTGGGTCGGGTTGATAAATACTCCAGTTAGAAAGTACCTTTCTTTCCTCATACAAGTCAGCAACAGACTACAAGAATATATCAGAGATAAAGTGTTTACCTTGGTTTTCTGAGACCATCCAGTTACATTTAATAATGGCATATGAAGTAATTAATTTTGAAGGTAATTTAAATATAAATTCTCCATCTTGTTGATGGAAATTGGGCTGTTTAGTCTAAAAAATTTTAAACAAAGTAAAAGATCTAATTAGCATTATAGTAACAAAGGCAAAATCAGAATTCAAGACTTCACAATCATGGCGACATTATTTTAATGAAACTTTTAATTAACTGTAATTTCCTTTACCTTCATATCTAACTTTTAGTTTGCAAAACATTTTTCTATTATTTCACTGTAGCAAGATATCAGAAGGGTAAATCTTGGATCAGTGAACTTTGCCAATTCTTAGTAACTTTGGTATGAGGCTTAAGGAGAAAGTGAACGAAATTTTCATATACTTCTGCTTTCCCTAACTCCTGAGACCACTGTAGAGAATAACTACTTACAGATACTATTTTAAATTTTGGATTAAGGGAGGCCATGATTATGCATCATAAGTTTTTAAAAAATTAAACAGTTTCATTAGAAAAACACAGAGGCCTCCCACACTCTTGATTTAATCTCATAATTACCTAACTATCAACAACATTCTAAGTAGTTGGTTAACTACACATGTCAAGGGCTGAGGGTTTCACTCTTGTTTTTCAGAATATATATTGTTTCAGTGGTGTAAGACCATCCTCAGAATTTCTACAAAATAATTAGTTATAACTGTAACTTCCATTATATTAGCAGTAGAGAAATCAAGAAGGTACAGTTCATTAATTATGGGAATTTGAATAAGAATTCTTCTAGGGGGGAGTTCAGAATTTCAAATGAGGGCATCTTTGCAAATCAGACTCAACTCCTCACTACTCTGTGATGAAGGCTCCTCCAAATGGTGGCAGAAATGTATTACTGTTTAAAAACTCTAGAGTACTGCTAAAACTTATGGTTCTGTAGAGAGAAGAACAAATCCAAAGAAATAAATCCTTAGAACAATATTAAAATAAAAATACTATCATTACTACATACCAGGACAGCTTTTCTATAATAGTAAGTTCACTATCATTTTCTGCACATTATTTAGATATTAGAATATTATTTTTAATGTGAAAAAATGAGTGACTTGTTTTAGATATGACATTTTATGTATGACTTAAAAATTTTAAATATTTAATGAATAGACTGATATACTCAAATATTTTTGATAAGTTTTTGAATATACACAAAGTGCATCAATTGTAAAAAAACTCTTAACTACTTAAAATTTCATGTAATGATAGTTACCAAATTAATATTGGGAGGGTGCAAAAGAGGGAGCCACATGATTCTAGGATTTCCCAACAGAAAGAATTCAAGTGTGAATGGTAACATCAGTGATCATGTTCAAGACCATGAGACCTGGAGGCTGGCACAGATGAGTGTAGGGGGAAATGGTGAATATACCCATGGACACAGTGGATTTGAAACCCCCAAGATGCCAGTGGGATATTTTTCAAAGTTCAACTCAAAAGTCACTTTCTCTATGAAACCTTGCCAAATATTCCCACCTCCAACTGAAATTAATTTCTCTTTTGGGCTTACACAGTATTTTGCATTTTGATAACAGCATAACTATATTTTGTTTATAGACACTTCTATGACTACATGGCTAGTTTTATAGTTATGTTTTGACATTTCTCTTGCAGCATCACTCTCTTTCATCGTAGTTGCTTACAAAATTTTCTTTTCCCTCTTCTCTCTACTTTCCCCCAATCCCACTGCCTGAAGACCTGCCTTATTCATTATTTCTTGTACCAACACAGTGAGCATTGACACATTAGTGGTACTCAATAAACAGTTGCTAAATATATCCTCATGAAAATAGCACTGTTAATATGATCCCCAGTCAAAATTTCTTCTTAATATTTTACTTGATGGACAAAATGTATTCATTTAATATGCTAAGTGAAATGAGCCAGGCGGTAAAGGACAAATACCATATGATCTCACCTTTGACTGGAACCTATTCAACAAAACAAACAAGCAAGCAAATATAACCAGAGACATTGAAATTAAGAACAATCTGACAGTAACCAGAGGGGAGGTGGGAGAGTATAACGGGAGGAAGGGGAAAGGGTTTTCAGGAACAAATATAAAGGACACATGGACAAAACCAAGGGGGGGTGGGAGCCGGGGAGGGAGGTAGGGATGGCTGGGGTAGGGGTGGAGTGGTGGGGGGTATATTCAGACAACTGTAACTGAACAACAATCAAATAATTAAAAAACAAAAACAGAAAAATATTTATCGAGAAGCTACTAACCTCTGTGAAATATGATGGGAATATTCAATGAAAATTGTAAGCTCCCCATTCTACTGAACATCTTCACTAGTGCAGCACTATGGATCAAACTTTTCATGAAATTCCTTCTGTGGCTAAGATTTCTTATTTGGAATAACACGTTACAGGTTCTGCCAAGATTCTTATATGCTCTGAAACTATGCTTTGCCTATTTCATAATTTTGCTAAGGGCTCTGCCTGATACTATATCACCATACCATACATAAAAATTATTTTATTATGGACTTCTGGCCAAGATGGAGGCATAGGTCGATACACTTTGCCTCCTCGCACAACCAAAAGAAGGACAACAACTTTAAAAACAAAAACAACCAGAACTGACAGAAAATTGAACATGACAACCAAGGAGTTAAAGAAAATCACTCATCAAGACTAGTAGGAGGGGCAGAGGTGGGCAGCAGGGGTGGAGTAGACTCCTGGCAAGGCACTGGCTGGAGGACTGGGGAGGGAGAGCGAGCGACTGGTGGAGCAGGCAGTCACACGTTTGCATGTGGATAAACTAGGAGGAACAACTGGAGAGTAAGACAGACTGTGCAACCCAGGGTTCCAGAACAGGGAAATAAAGCCTTAAAACCTCTGTCTAAAAAAATCTGTGGGGTTGCAGCAGCGGGAGAAACTCCCAGACTCACAGGAGAGTTCGTTGGAGAGAACCACAGGGTCCTAGAACATACACAAACCCATGCACCTGGGAATCAGCACCAGAAGGGCCTAGTTTGCTAGTGAGTAGCAGAGGAAGTGACTCAAAGCCAGCAGAGAGCAAAGCAAGCGGCATTGTTCCCTCTCTGACCCATCCCCCACATACAGCACCACAACGCAGAGATGTAGGTTGCCCTGCCTTGGTGAATACCTAGCACTCTGCCCCTTATTACATACCTGGTGCACCAAGACAAAAAAAAAAAAAAAAAAAAAAGGCCTAAATGAAAGAACAGATCAAAACTCCACAAAAAATACAACTAATCGATAAAGGGATAGCCAACCTATCAGATGCAGAGTTCAAAACACTGGTAATCAGGATGCTCACAGAAATGGTTGAATATGATCACAAAATAGAGGAAAAAGTGAAGGCTATGCAAAGTGAAATAAAGCAAAATGTACAAGGAACCAACAGTGCAGGGAAGGAAACCGGGACTCAAATCAACAGTTTGGAGTAGAAGGAAGAAATAAACATTCAACCAGAACAGAACAAAGAAACAAGAATTCAAAAAAAGTGAGGAGAGGTTTAGGAACCTCTGGGAAAACTTTAAATGTTCCAATCATAGGGGTGCCAGAAGGAGAAGAGGAAGAGCAAGAAATTGAACTTATTGGAAAAAATAATGAAGGAGAACTTGCCCAATCTGCCAAAGGAAATAGACTTCCAGGAAGCCCAGGAAGCTGAGAGAGTCCCAAACAAGTTGGACCCAAGGAAGCACACACCAAGGCACATCATAATTACATTACCCAAGATTAAAGATTAAAGAGAGAATCTTAAAAGCAGCAAGAGGAAAGGAGAGAGTTACCTACAAAGGAGTGCCCATTAGACTATCAGCTGATTTCTCAAAAGAAACCTTGCAGGCAAGAAGGGGCTGGAAAGAAGTGTTCATGAAAGGCAAGGACCTACATCCACTCTTACTCTATCCAGCAAAGCTATCATTTAGAATGGAAGGGAAGATAAAGTGCTTCTCAGATAAGGTCATGTTAAAGGAGTTCATCATCACCAATCCCTTATTATATGAAAGGTGAAAGGGACTTACCTAAGAAAAAGAAGATGATCAAAACTATGAACAGTAAAATGACAACAAACTCACAATTATCAACAACTGAACCTAAAAAACAAAAACAAAAACAACTAGAACAGGAACAGAACTGGAGAAATGTAGATCACATGGAGGGCTATCAGCAGGGATGGGGAAGAGGGTACAAGGAATAAGAAGCTGACGTGGTAGGTACAAAATAGACAGGGGGAGGTTAAGAATAGTATGGGAAATGGAGAAGCCAAAGAACTTATAGGTACAACCCATGGACATGAACTAAGGTGGGGGAATGCTGGTGGGAGGGGGTACAGGGTGGAGGGGAATAAAAGAGAGGAAAAAATGGGACAACTTAATAGCATAATCAGTAAAATATATTAAAAAATTATTTTATGATGGTAACTGAATTTTATCTACTCCTTTTGTATGATGCTTGCATAAACCCAGCTTGGTTATTTTCCACATAATGTACTCTTGGTAATATGCATATACCACAGAAAAATTCTTGTAATAGTCTAGCACTAAGGTCATGTATGTTAGTAAATCAGTTATTCTGTATAATTCTATCTTAATCAGCATATCGAAATCAAGCAAAAATACACAGCGAGAGTATCTTTACAGTATGAATATACTTATTTTAAATGCTACCTTATACATTTTCAAGCCATAATGCTATAAAATGAAAAAGCCTTTTTATTGTGTTATTAAGTCAAATCTATGCTTGCTTAGCTGGTTTTAAAAAAAACAAGAAAGCATTTAATATAACGTCCAAGATGGTAGTTAACGCTGCTTTAGTTTTTGTTTGTTCTTCAAATTTGAAGGTGATAAATATAAACAAAGTCAGCTCACATATTTTTAATAAGTACTGAAGAGAATGTGCTGGCACTCTTGACTACAATGACATCATCGAAGTATCTGAGTCTAAAGAGTCACACGGCATTTTTCCTATTTGCAACAGGCTCTACATGTCTTCCAGAGGGACTCTATTCATTAATACAACTGGAAGTGCTTAACATAGTGCTTTATTTATAGTAGACACTCAAAATGTACTTCATTAATTGAAGTACAGGATAAACTGTCTCTGTGTTGCTGAAATTCTCACTTGAGGAGTTTGTGTGGCTGAAGGCAACTTCTGAAATTCTGTGAAAGAGGGGCTCCTCTCCATAAGTAATGAAGTCTGTCAGTTTCAAGCCTGTAAGATATTGACTTAAAATCAATTTTCTAATAATACAGTATTCTATACATCTAATAGGGGGGTTAGTCAATGACAGAAAAACATAAGCAGTCACATTTTAAAATGTGTGTCCAGAGACTCTCAGGTGATGTGCCACTTCCACTCTAAATATAGTGGAAGACAGAAGCCCTGTCTCTAAGTCCTCTTCCACTGGTCAATTTTCTTACCACTATTCAAGGTCGACACTACTCTCTCTCCTCTTAAACAATGTTTAGGCATTTTATATATACTATGTCTTCATTTCCCCAATACATATTAAAAATTCTTATGCTTCTTTCTCCACCTTGTGTAATTTTTTACAACTTGGATCCAATTTTCAAATCCTACAATGATGGATTCAATTTGACATATTGTGAAAAGCACTGGATTGATGTCAAGAGGCTTGAGAGACTTAAATTCTCGTTCTGCCCGGACCACGAAGGAGACCAAATCACTGGGCTTTATAAGGCCTCAGCTTCCTTGTTTGTAGAAAGGGGAATTGTGAAGTAATCTCTCTGGTCCTATTAGGCAACAAAATGCTCTGATTCTATGTGTTTCCTTGTCTCACCTAAGAATACAAATCTGACACACATGAGGCTGCAGGATATGAGCGCTAACAATTCAAATTGCTTGAAGTTCTCTCTTCCTTTGGATCCAGGGATGAAGTTCTCTTATTTAGTAAGTGTCCCTATTTTTCTATTCACCTCGTATTTTCCATGCTTGGCAGTACCACCTCTCTTTTTTCCTCCACATATTTTCTCTAAGTTATCAGAGCCAAACTGTGGCTTCAACTGCCATCTACGTGCTGATGCCTTATCTCCTATTACCAACTATCTCCTGAATGCTTTCCAGGGGCCTGATTTACTATAATCCTAACTGAACTGTCCTTCTCCCCAGCTCTGATCATTCCTCTGTCCTTTCAGAGAAATCTGAGAGTCATCCTAAACTCTCCCTTTTATCTTCAATCTCCACATCAAATCAATCACCAACTAGTGCTAAGTATTTTCCGGAATTGTTGCTGTTATGGACTGAATGTGTATGTCCACCCCAAGGAAGGTTAAATAAGGTCATAGCGTGGGGCCCAGATCTTTAGTTTTAGTGTCTCCAAGAGACACCAGAGAGCTTGCTCTCTCTCCACGTGTACATACACACATAGGAAAGGCTATGTGAATGCCTAGGATAAGGCAGCCATCCATAGAACCCCACCCAGACCCTGGTAGTGCCTTGATCTTGGACTATGAGCTTCCACAGCTGTGAGAAAATAAATTTCTGTTGTTAGGCCACCCAGTTTATAGTATTTTGTTGTGGCAGCCCTAGAAGACTTCTCTCCTTCTGCTACCATTACCCTGGGGCAGTTCATCATAATCTCTTCCCCACAGTCAGGCCTCCCTCTCATTTACTTAGCAGCATATCTCTGTGCATTAGACAGATCACTAGAGATTGGGTCCTGGCTCTACCACAGACAGTGTAAACTTGAGCACTTTACTTAATCTGTGTGTCAGTAATCCTCCTGTAAAACAGTAGGGTTGTTTCAACAAGGTGACTCATGTGAAATGCTTATAATAGTGCTGGGAACATTGTAAGCATCCAATAAAAGTTAGCTACTATTATCTTCTACATTAATAGAATAAGCCATCTGAGCCACAATGCTGCCCTTGTCATCATCATGTTTTAAAATCTTTCAGTGGGCTCTCCACCACAAACAGGATAAAGGCCAGCCTCCTTGACATGACTTATAGGCCTGCAAGTTCCACAGCAGGAGCTCATGGGAAACTCCTACTGGGGGCTCATTCACATCTTTCCTCAACACACCATACCCCAGCAGTACTAAACTCCATGTAGTTCCCTCTGTCCTTTAGTTTTAAGATTACTTTCCTCTGCCCTATGCCTGAACGCCCCCCGTTCTTTGCTTTACCTGGCTAACTCCTGCTCATTCTTCTGGATTTCAATTGGGTGTTTCTTCCCTGGAAGTCTTCACAAACTTCTCAGTTTGGGTTATAAACCCTTCATTTTGACTCTTATCATATTTTATGTAAGCCTCTATTGTTACACTTTACCATTATAACACTGAAGTGATCTATCTGTATGTCTTTGTTTCCCACTAAAGAGAAAGCTCCTTAAGATGAGAGCCAT
Organism: Desmodus rotundus; assembly: GCF_022682495.2. Classification (NCBI taxonomy): domain Eukaryota; kingdom Metazoa; phylum Chordata; class Mammalia; order Chiroptera; family Phyllostomidae; genus Desmodus; species Desmodus rotundus. The sequence goes on along the minus strand of NC_071389.1, from coordinate 105,645,171 downwards.
TTCTCATTCTTCTCTTTAATCACAGTATTTAACAAACTGGCATACAGTTAACTCTTCGTAAATGTTTGACAAATTGAATGAAACTGAATTCTGGAATGTAGACATCTTTTCCATCCCAACTACCACTTAGTTCACATCTTCATCTCTTACCTCAGTGTCTCTTTTCTCCATACCATCCTTTAAAAGCTGACAAAATTGTCTTCCCAAAGCCCAAATCTCTTAGCTTACACATCCTAGATTCAACATCTCTTTGGGCTTCTCACTACATCAGAAGAAAGTCTAATCTCCTTAACAAGGCAACAAGTCATTTGCCACCTCAGTTCTCTTTACTCTCCTAAACATAGTACATTGAACTTCTTACTGTGGCTGGAGCAAGTTCCATTGTTACAAACCTCCCTGTCTATGCATGCTCAGATCCCTCTGCCAGGAATGCCCTTTCTTTTACACCTGGAAGATTCTCATTCATTCTATATGACCTATTTCTCATAAATTACCTCCTTTATCAAGCCTTTCTTGGAGTTTCAGTGAGAGGATTATAGGCACATCTTCTTTTATTGCGGTTCACATATGTTGCATTTTTCACAAATTAAAGGCAAGAGGCCTCATCTGCAAAGAGATCATGACCTGCTACATTGTGGGTCCCGCTGTACTGTGATGGTCTGGAACCAAACCCACAATATCTCTGAGGTATGTCTATAGTTGCTTGCTCCTGTTACCACTATACATTGTTCATACTAATATTGCAATACTTACCAGAGGTTATTATAATTTTGTCTGTCTTATCCATTTCAGTCAAAGGCAAAAACTGAATCACATGCATATTTGTATATATTGGGACCTGGAACTATACCTGACATATAATGAGCACACAATATGTCCAAATATATTTTAAAATAAATTAATGAACAGAATGGCTAGAAAAAAAAATGAGAATCTCTGGCTTACTGAGTATCACAGTCATAGTAAGAATACACACTGTGCACAGTCACATTAGATCACTTTTTCAACCTATAAGTCATGCTCCATTAAAGAATTTGATAATAGGACTTCTGGCCAAGATGGAAGCATAGGTACATATACTTTGTCTCCTCACACAACCAAAAGAAGGACAACAACAATTTTTAAAACAAAAACAACCAGAACTGCCAGAAAATCGAACTCTATGGAAGCCTGACAACCAAGAAGTTAAAGAGGAAACATTCATACAGACTGGTGGAAGAAGCAGAGATGGGCAGCTGGGGTGGAGAGGATGAGCAGCAAGGTGGTGGTGGCTGGCAGTCCCACATTTGCATTCCGATAAACTGGGGGGAACAACTAGGGAGCAAGACAGACTGTGCAACTCAGGGTTCCAGTGAAGGAAAAGAAAGCTTCAAAACCTCTGGCTGTAAAAACCTGTAGGGGTTGTTGCAGTGGGAGAAACTCCCAGCCTCACAAGAGTTTTCACTGGAGAGACCCACAGGCTCCTAGAACATACACAAACCCACTCACTTGGGAATCAGCACCAGAAGAACCCAGTTTGCTTGTGGGTAGCAAGGGAAGTGACTGAAAGCCAGCAAGAGCTGAGCAAGTGGCATTGTTCCCTCTCTGACCTCCCCCCACCCACATACAGCACTGTGGTTGCCCTGCCCTGGAGAATACCTAGCACTCTCCCCCTTAAAACATAACTGGAGTGCCAAGACAAAGGAATATGACCCAAATGAAAGAACAGATCAAAACTCCAGAAAAATAACAAAGCAACAAAGAGATAGCTAACCAATGTGATGCAGAGTTCAAAACACTGGTAATCAGGATGCTCACAGAAATGGTTGAGTGTGGTTGCAAAACAGAGGAAAAAGTGAAGGCTATGCAAAGTGAAATAAAGCAAAATATATAGGGAACCAACAGTGAAGGGAATGAAACGGACTCAAATCAACAATTTGGAGCAGAAGGAAGAAATAAACATTCAACCAGAACAGAACGAAGAAAGAAGAATTCAAAAAAATGAGGAGGCTTAGAAACCCCCAGGACAACTTTAAATGTTCCAACATCCAAATCATAGGGATGCCAAAAGGAGAGGAAGAGCAAAAAATTGAACACTTATTGGAAAAAATAATGAAGGAGAACTTCCCCAATCTGGCAAAGGAAATAGACTTCCAGGAAACCCAGGAAGCTGAGAGAGTCCCAAACAAGTTGGACCCAAGGAAGCACACACCAAGACACATCATAATTACATTACCCAAGATTAAAGATTAAGGAAAGAATCTTAAAAGCAGCAAGAGAAAAGGAGAGTTACCTACAAAGGAGTGCTCGTAAGACTGTCAGCTGATTTCTCCAAAGAAAACTTGCAGGCAAGAAGGGGCTTGGAAGAAGTATTCAAAGTCATGAAAGGCAAGGATCTATCTCCAAGATGACTCTATCCAGCAAAGCAACCATTTAAAATGGGAGGGCAGATAAAGTGCTTCCCAGAGAAGGTCATGTTAAAGGAGTTCATCATTACCAAGCCCTTATTATATGAAATGTTAAAGGGACTTATCTAAGAAAAAGAAGATCAAAACTATGAACATTAAAATGACAACAAACTCACAACTATCAACAATTGAACCTAAAAAACAAAAACAAAAACAAAAGAAACTAAGCAAACAACTAGCACAGGAACAGAATCAGAGAAATGGACATCACATGGAGGGTATCAGTGAGGAGGGGAAGAGGGAGAATGGGGAAAAAGTTACAGGGAATAAGCATAAATGGTAGGTACAAAATAGACAGGGGGAGGTTAAGAATAGTATGGGAAATGGAGAAGCCGAAGAACTTATATGTGTGACCCATGACCATGAACTAAAGTGGGGGAATGCTGGTGGGAGGGTAGGTTCAGGGTGGAGGGGAATAAAGGGACAAGAGAAAAAAAATGGGACAAGTGTAATAGCATAACCAATAAAATATACTTTAAAATAAATTAAAAGATGAATTTGAATAATAAGAAACCTCAGAGGGTGTCACACTAAAGGTTGGGTACTAGTTCGCACAGTTTTTATTTGTTATGTGTGTGTAGTGGGTTTATTTTTTATTTATTTTTTATTTTTATTTTATTTTTTATTTAATTGTTTTAATTTTTATTCAGTTACAATTTGTGTACTGGGTTTAAATGTAAAATGCTTTTCCCACTGTGGGGTGTGGTTTTCAAAAAAGCTTAGAAATAGTCATTTCTTAGTTTAGGATAATTTACTTTTTATTATGACCTCAACCATAATATAATGCCCACCATGTAGAGTTTTGAGAACATTTAGGAAGATGTGAAGATTTGTTAGGTAGAATGGGTTTGTATAATAGCTTACTGTGACTGTGATACCTTACCAAACTTAATTAGACTTTCCCACAAGTTTCAGTTTTTTCACTGAAATCACCTGGAGGACAATAATAGTACTCTCCTCACAGAGTGACTGTGAGGATTATTGGAGATAATGTATGTAAAGCCCTCAGCCTAGTGCTTGGTACCTTGTATTTACTCTGTAAGTCGTAGCAATGGTGATGATGATAACAGCATGGTTCCTGGCATATAAGACATTTAAAAATGTTAATTCCTGCCTTTGATCAAATAATCTTTAATAATCAATTTAATTGATTATCGATACTAAATTAGGGTAAGAGGTTATTGCTAGCATCTTGGAAAGAGTGATTAAAATAAAAAATGACAACCTGTAAAAGGAATGGATACTATTAACCAAGTCAGAACCATCTGGTACATAGTGGAGCCACTCAATTGGGAGGAAAAGGAAAACAATACAAATGAATATATAATCATACATATGACAGAAAAAATAAAACAGCAGACTCTCAGTCTCCTAGAACAAGACTTTATTTCTGACACAGAGACAGTGAGAAGAGAGGGATTCCCTCACATTAACTACTTCATCTCTTTTAGATTCAGTTTTCATCTGTAAAAATAAAAAACTTATTTGAAAGTTTTTCACTTAAAAAAAGTCTTAGTACACCAGAAACCAAAAAATTAGTAAGTGTTCAAAAAGAAATATTAGTTCTGCTTTATTAGCCAGCAAATACCCTGCTGCTTCTAACCCCCAAATTAGCTCTTCTTCTTTTCATAAATGAGTCTGTTGTATTTATTTAATTCAGTCACTTCCTTTTACATATTTCAGTTCTTTGTGGCAGTATGAGACAGGAAGAGCTACTTTAGTGACCTTGTTTCAATCACTACACATCACAGGTTATTTGGATTCACCTTGGGTTCAAGATTGAACATTTAGTTTTGGCTTGTTTTATTTATCAACTCATCCATTGATTCATGTTAATTGAACCCATTAGAAAGTAATCTGCAAAAAAAGATCATTTTATTGATTTATAATAGGAGCTAATAATTAAGTTGCAAATATTTATTGAGCATCTCCCACATGCCAGGCAATGAGCTATATACACAGAAAAGCAGAATCCGATCATTTATATTAGGCATTTTTTCCTAGTAGAAGGGCATTCTCAGAAGACATTGTCTAGACTGCATTTGCACATAACATTTAACAACTATTAGCTGAATAAACTTAGAGACTAGAATGACACCCCAAGGGGCAAGAAAGTAAATTTGAATCTTTTAGAGAATTTCTATCATGTTTTCCCCTTGAGTTGTCTTTATCAATTCCCCATATTTTTCCATTATCTAATAACCACTGGTAATCATAATTTAAACACCCTTTCCCTGAAAACCACTGGCTATGTGAGGACATTCTTTCTATTGTAGATGACGCAGACTTACAGTAGCATATCTACCTGCCTCATACAAAAAACAGGTTTTTTTGTACACAAAAGAGAATCAAATCCCACCATTGAATCTTATCATTCATATTACTCAGGAGTAGATATATGATGGCTCCTTCTAGTCACATCACATAAATAACACAGCCCAGCTTTTGATTATAGCTGAATAGTGAAACAGTTTGTCTACCCAAGGCCTAGAGAAATGTTTAACAAATAATGGCTCCTGGGCCAAATTTGGCCCATATATGATTCTTCTAAAGTTTTATTACAACACAGCTATTGCCATTCTTTTTTGCGCTACAATAGCAGAGTTGGGTAGTTGGCCCACAAAGATTAAAAATTTGTCACCTGACCTTGTCTTAGTCAGCTTGGGCTGCTATAACAAAAAAAAACTGGGTGGCTTATAAAGAATAGAAATTTATTTCTCAATTCTGGAGGCTGGAAGTCTCATATCAGGGTGCCAATAGAATTGGGTTGTGACAAGAGTTCTCTTCCAGGTTGCAGACTGCCAACTTCTTGCTGTGTCCTCACACAGTGAAGAGCAAAGAGGAAGTGAGCTCTCTTTTGACTCTTTTAAGGGCACTAATGCCAGTGAGGGCTCAACCCTCATAACCTCATCTAATCCTAATTACTTCTGAAAGGCCCTGCCTCCTAGTATCATCACATTGCATGGTAGGCTTTCAACATATAAATTTGGGTGACAAAAACATTCAGTCTATAACAGACCCTTACAGTTTGCTTAATCTTGGGGAGTATAAGCATTCGTGTTGCTGATGAAGAGAACCACATGAATTTGAGGCCAGACCAGGAGATGATATGATGAATATGTATAATGGAAACGAGGTTCCTAATCAGGACTCCTGCTTTGACAGAAGTCCTGATTAGGAACTCAGCAAGGAGGGAAGACACCTGCAGGCAGGAATCTAACCCAGAAACTGGAAACAAGCAGGACTGGTTGAAAATGTTTCTTGTATTAAATGACACAATTTAACTCTCGAAGGTCAAGTAGGCTTCAGACAGATAAGAAAAGAGACAAAGCAGTGGTGGGCAAGAAATAGTAAACAAAAGGCTCCAAGAAAGCACTGTCCAGTAGAACATTCTGCAATAATGTAAATATCCTGCTATGTGCACTGTCCAATAAGGTGGCTACTAGTCCCATGTGGCTACTATTAAGTACTTGGTATGTGGCTACTGCAATAGGAACTGGATTTTTAATATAATTGTAATGAATCTAAACTTAAATTTAAATAGCTGTATGGAGGTAATGGCTATCAAAATGGACAGTGCAATTCTAAATTGTTAAAGTTAGATGTGAGCAAGGTAATGACAAGATGTTTACTGTTGTTAAAAGATGTAGTTCAAGGTGGTCTGAGGCAGGATAGGAGCATAGAGAGGGAGGTAGAAGACATATTACAAAGAAACCCAAGAGATGGAGGATGGTGGAGGAGTGAATGGAAGTCACACTGACCTCCCCCCAGGGCCAATCTGGAATTACAATTGTGGAGAAACCCCCCAGAACAAACAACTGAACAATAGCCAGAGAGAAGCCATATAACTTCAGACAGACAGAAGAACCAGCTTCAGCACAACCTGTCTGGTAAGGAGTGCAGGTAGAGACTCGAGAGTGCAGACTGGGTGCCCACAGGCGGCGGTATCAGAGGGATAATTAAGCAACTGGTTGGATGCCACAGAGAAGAATGGGGTCTAAACCCTAAGCTAGGATACCCAGTCTAGAGCACCAGAGCCCAAAAAGTACACAGATAACAACCAGCAGCAAAAAGTGGCAGGGCTGCAGAGACAGACAGGAGACACAAGAGTCATTTAAAGGACCAACACACAAATATTCATTTGCAGCCACTTACCCTGGGCTCTGGCAAAAGTGAGGGCAGAGTGGGCTGGAGACGCCTGAGGAGAGACTGGGGATGGAAGCCTTAGGGAGAGAACTGAGAGAGTAGATGTCGGGATCCCAGTGCTGAGCCAACCCCGATATGCAGCAACCATCCTGCTCAGGCAGACCACTCCCCTCCTAGCAGCAGCAGCCTGAGAGGAAATAATAGCCTCCACCCCAAGAGGGATTCAGCCCCACCATATGGTGCTTAAACCTGAGTGCTGAGTGCAGAGTGACCACATTAACAATTGAAGGAGACAGCCAGTAACAGCAGATCACTGGAATTATTGAACAGGCTGCCTAAGATCAGATGGGGTCAACATCTGACATCACCAGAGGCAGATCCAGAAAGAAAAAAACAAGGGTAAATACAAGAGGCTATGGAGAGGAAAGCCACTGTAGTCTTCTTCATGATTTGTGGTATTTTCTTTCCTGCATAGCTTTTTAACATTCATTTCTTGTCCAGAAAGTCTGTACACAGTAAGTCACTAGATTTTATACTATAGTGTATTTCAATTCACATATTTGCCCCTTCCTCCTCTTAGCCCATTTTACTTTCCACTTTCCTTGTATTATTTTCACTTCAAATTTTGTTTTCTGTCTAGCTACAACTTGTTTCCATTCCACACTCTTACTATTTCTCCCCCATCCAGACACACAAACCAATTTTCTTATCAAGGATCATTTCATATCCTTTTGCCCTCTTAAAATACCCACATTCTCTCTCTACCTTTAACAATCTTTGCTTATTGGTTGTGGGTAGGGTAGTTGTTGCATTGTATTTTCAATTTTATCACTAGAGCTTCACCAATTCTGTATTTCAAATATCAAATTTTACTGGTCCCCTCTCCTACTCTTTTTTTAGTCTCAAATTTTAATTTCACTGTCTTAATCTTTTTTTTTCTTTTTTTGTCTTTCTTCTATTTCAGTTTCATCTTGCCCTTTTATTTTTATTTTTTTCCTTTCCCTTACATCCCAAATTTTAATTTTTCCCTCTCTTAGCCTGGTTTTTGTTCCTATTACCATTCCCTCTGCCTCTATCATTTGAAAATCACTTCTCATTCCTCTAAACAACACTTAGATTTTTCTTTGTTTCATTTTTCCCTCTTATTCCCATACCACCTATATTAATTTTAGCTCATTTGTTTTTGATAGTACTGTGGTGGATCTTTCCAATTTGACTCCTATATTTTTATTAATGATTTACTTCCTTTTTTTCTCTCACTTAATTTTATTATATATTATTTTCATTTCTGTTTAAACCTAATAATATACACTTCCCTTCTCTTACTCCATTCCACATTCTTCATTTTCTTTTATATTCATGAGGTAAATTTTACTTTCTCTCTTCGTATTGTTCCAATTCCCAATCCTTATTAGTGCTCCTCCCTCTACCCTCTCGAAATCATTCTTTTTTAGGTAGGTCATCTAATATCCACTCCCCTTCCTTATAATAATTTTAATCTCTTTACGCGTTATTAATACTGGTTCATTTGTTGTTGATAGTGGAATTGTGGGGGAGGGGAGTTATTTTTGTGGGTGTGAGTTTGTTTCCTGGGCTTTGTGGTTTTGTTCCGGCAGCACGTGCACAACAGCACACAGGACGTGGTGGGTCGAGTAACCCTCAGTCAACCAGCTGGAGGGAAGGACGCACCAAAGAAAGCTCCAACAACAATCAAAACCCAATTACACCCAAAGAACTGGCAGAAAGGTCATCCCAAGAGCATCAAGTTCAGGTGATTAAGGAGACTTCACCACCGAATCTCACAGGCCTCCCACCATAAAAGTTCACACCACAAAGTCAGAAAGTCAAAACACATAAATTTAAGAAGCAGAACCCAACAAGAAGGGTCCCACAAATAATAGGAAGACAAAGAAATAACCCCCCAATCAAAAGGAAAGGAGGAATCCTCAGAAAGAACACTAAATGAAATAGAGGCAGGTCAACTATCAGACACTGAGTTCAAAACAATAGTTGTAAGGAAGCTCAAGGAGCTCAGTGTGAATTACCAAAAACTACAGGGAAACTACAAGGAACTTACTTAAATTATATCAGCATAAAAAAGGACATAGAAACAATCAACAAGGGCCAAGAGGAAATGAAGAATACAATTTCTGAATTAACACAGTAGAGGAATCAGAATCAGGCTTGATGAAGCAGAGGATTAACTCAATGAGCTGGAGGAAAAAGTAGAAAAAAACACCCAGAAAGAGCAAGAAAAGGAAAAAAGACTCAAAAAGAACAAAGAGGGGTTAAGAGAAATGCAGGAAAACATGAAATGGAATAATGTCTGTGAAATAGGGATACCAGAAGAAGAGGAGGAGCAAGGAATAGAAAACCTGTTTGAAGAAGTAATGATGGATCGCTTCTCAGCCTTTTGGCTAAGATCAAGTGAAAAAGTAATGATGGAAAACTTCCCTAATTTGATGAGACAAAAAGCCATACAAGTCCAGGAAGCAGAGAGGGTCCCAAACAAGAAGAACCCAAAGAGGCCCACAGCAAGACACATAATTAAAATGGCAAAATTCCAAGACAAAGAGAGAATCTTAAAGGCACTAAGGGAGAAACAAGAAGTAACATACAAGGGAGCCCTGATAAGACTAGCAGCTGACTACTCAACAGAAACATTACAAGCTAGAAGGGAATGACAAGAAATATTCCAAGTAATGAAAAGCAAAGGCCTGCAGCTGAGACTACTCTATCCAGCAAGGCTCTCAATTAAAATCCAAGGAAAAATAAGGAGCTTCCCAGACAAAAGAAGGCTAAATTAATACACCTCCACCAAACCAGCATTGCAACATATGCTAAAGGAACTGCTTTAAGAAGACGAAGAGAAACAGTGAGAGAGAAAGGAACAAAGGTACAAAGGAAGTAAAATGGCAATGAGTAAGTAGCTATCAATAATAACCTTAAATGTAAATGGATTAAATGCTACAATCAAAAGACATAGGGTAGCTGAATGGATAAGAAAACATGACCCACAAATATGCTGCCTCCAAGATACCCACCTCAGAACAAAAGACCTACAGACACTGAAAGTGAAGGGTCGGAAAAAATATTCCAAGCAAACAGGCAGGAAAAAAAATTGGGTTAGCAATACTTATATCAGACAAAACAGACTTCAAAACAAAGGCCATAAAAAGAGACACAGAAGGACATAGGGTCAGAGGGTCAGGGGGAAGAGAGGGTCTATCTCTTCCCTTGAGATAGATTCTCAAGGGAAGAATCTATCAAGACGACATAAACATTATAAACATATATGCACCCAACATACGATTACCCAAATATATAAGGAAAATCTTGGAGGACTTCAAGAAAGATATTGACAGCAAAACACTTATACTAGGGGAGTTTAATACCCCACTGTCAAAAATGGATAGATCTTCCAAACAAATTATCAAAAGGATATGGTGGCATTGAACAATGTCCTAGATCAAACAGACTTAACTGACATATAGAGAACCTTTCATCCCAAAGAAGCTAAATGTACATTCTTTTCAAATGCACATGGAACATTTTCAAAGATAGACTACATGACAGGTCACAAAACAAGCCTCAACAAATTCAACAAAATTGAAATCATATCAAGCATTTTCTCTGACCACAAGGGATTGAAACTAGAAACCAACCTCAAGGAAAAAAACCCAAAACACTCAAACTGATGGAGATTGAACAGCATGGTATTAAACAATGAATGGGTTAAGAATGAGATCAAGGAAGAAATCAAAAAGTTCCTGGTAATAAATGAAAATGAACTCACAACATTGCAAAACTTATAGGACACACAGCAAAGGCAGTCCTGAGAGGGAAATTCACAGCAATACAGATCTACCTAAAAAAGATAGAAACATTTCAAATAAACAACGTAACCCTACATCTACAAGTACTGGAAGAACAACAAGAAAGACAGCCCAGAGCAAGTAGAAGGATAACCAAGATCAGAGCAGAATTAAATGACATAAAGAATAAAAGCACAATTCTAAGGATCAATAAATCCAGGAGCTGTTTCTTTGAAAAGATAAACAAAATTGTCAAGCCTTTAAGCAGACTCATCAAGAAAAAAAGAAAGAGTATCAAAAAAAAAATCAATCAGAAATGAAAGAGGAGAGATTACAACTGATTCCACAGAAATACAAAGGATTGTAAGAAATACCTATGAAGAACTATATGCCAAGAAATTTGACAACCTGGGTGAAATGACAAATTTCTAGAAAAATATAACCTTCCAAAACTGAATGAAGAAGAACCAGAAAGCCTGAACAGACTGATAACAAACAGCGAAATTGAAACAGTAATAAAAAAACTCCCATCACACAAAAGCCCTGGACTGGACAGTTTCACAGGAGAATTTTACAAAACATTTAAGGAAGAGCTAACCCCTATACTTCCCAGACTATTCCAAAAAATCCAAGAAGACAGAAGACCCCCAAACTCTTTTTTATGAGGCCAGCATCATCCTAATCCCAAAACCAGACAAAGACACAACAAAGAAAGAAAATTACAGGTCAATATTGCTGATGAACATAAATGCTAAAATCTTCAACAAAATATTGGCCAACCACATCCAGCAATACATCAAAAAGATCATACACCATGATCAAGTGGGATTCATCCCAGGGATGCAAGGATGGTACAATATTTGCAAATCAATAAACATGATACACCATATAAACAAAATGTAATACAAAAATCACATGATCGTATCAATCGATGTGGGAAAAGTATTTGATAAGGTACAGGACCTATTTATGATAAAAACACTCAGCAAAGTGGGAGCAGAGGGAGCATACCTCAACATAATAAAGGCCAAATATGAAAAACCTACAGCCAACATCATTCTCAAAAGACAAACCCTAACAGCTTTCCCACTAAGATCCAGAAGAAGACAAGAATGTCTGCTTTCACCACTTCTATTAGACATACTATTGGAAGTTCTAGCCACAGCAAGCAGACAGAAGAAGAAATACAAGGCATACAAATTGGAAAGAAGGAAGGAAAACTGTCATTGTTTGCAGATGACATGATAGTGTACATAGAAAACCCTATAGACTCCATCAAAAAACTACTTGACCTAATAAGTGAATGTGGCAAAACAGTGGGATACAAACTCAATATTCAGAAATTGAAGGCATTCTTGTACACCAACAACGAAATATCAGAAACAGAAATCAGGAAAAAAATCCCATTTCCTGTAACAACAAGAAAAATAAAATACCTAGGAATAAACCTAACCAAGGAGGTAAAAGACCAGTATTTAGAAAACGACACAACACTGAGGAAAGAAATTAAGGAAGACACAAATGGAAGACTATACCATGTTTTTGGATTGGAAGAATTAACATCATCAAAATGTCCATACTACCAAAAACAATTTATAGATCAAAGCAATTCCTATTAAAATACCAATGACATATTTCACAGATATAGAACAAACACTTTAGAAATTTATATGGAACCATAAACAACCCTGAATAGCTACAGCAATTTTGAGAAGGAAGAGCATAGTAGGAGGGATCACAATACCTGATATCAAAATGTATTACAAGACCACGACAATCAAAATAGTCTGGTATTGGCATAAAAACAGACACATAGATCAATGGAACAGAATAGAGAGCCCAGAAATAAACTCAAGTCTCTATGGTCAATTAATATTCAACAAAGGGGGGAGAGCATAAAATGGAGTAAAAATAGCCTTTTCAACAAATGGTGTTGGGAGAGCTGGACAGCTACATGCAAAAAAATTAAACTCAACCACCAATGTACACCATACACAAAAATAAACTCAAGATGGATAAAAGACTTAAATATAAGTCATCGTACCATAAAAGTCCTAGAGGAGAACATAGGCAGGAAAATCTCAGATATTCCACGCAGCAATATTTTCACCAATATGTCCCTTAGAGCAAGGGTCATAAAGGAAAGAATAAACAAATGGGAGTTCATTAAAATAAAAAGCTTCTGCATGGCTAAAGAAAACATTAGCAATATGAAAAAGTAACCAACTGTATGGGAAAATATATTTGCCAGTGAGACCTCAGACAAGGGTTTGATCTACAAAACATATAAAAACTCACACAACTTCACACCAGGATGACAAACAAGCCAACTAAAAAATTGGCAAAGGACATAAACAGACACTTCTCCTAGGAGGACATAGAGAGGGCCCAGAGACATATGAAAAGATGCTCAGCATTACTAGCCATCAGAGAGATGCAAATTAAAACCACAGTGAGATACCACTTCACACTAATGAGAATGGCCATCATAAATAAATCAACAAACAATAAGTGCTAGTGAGGCTGTGGAGAAAAGGGAACTGTAGTGCACTGTTGGTGGGAATGCAGACTGGTGCAGCCATTGTGGAAAACACTATGGAATTTCGTCAAAAGACTAAAAATGGAATTGCCTTTTGACCCAGCATTTCCACGGCTAGGATTATACCGTAAGAAGCCTGAAACCGTAATCCAAAAAAACCTATGCATCCCAAAGTTCATAGCAGCACAATCTATACTAGCCAAGTGTTGGAAGCAGCCTAAGTGCCCATCATTAAATGAATGGATCAAAAAACTGTGGTATATTTACACAATGGAATACTGTGCTGCAGAAAGAAAGGAGCTCCTACCCTTCATGACAGCATGGATGGACGTGGAGAGCATTATGCTAAGTGAAGTAAGCCAGACATTGAAAGACAATTACCATATGATCTCACCCATCAGTGGAACCTAACTAACAAAACAAACAAGCAACCAAAATATAACCAGACATTGAAATTAAGAACAAACTGACAGTAAGGAGACAGGAGGAGGGAGGAAAATGATGTGGCAAAGAATGGAAAGGATCATAAATGAGCATGTATAAAGGACCCAATGGACAAAGCCAAAGGGGGGTAGGATTGAAGGTGGGAGGTGGGGTTGGGTAGGGCAGGAGAAATTGGTGGTGGGAAAATGAAGACAACTGTATCTGAACATTAATAATAAAAAAAATTTTAAGGAAAAAGAAACCATTTTAAGTTTGAAGCATATAAAATTTCCAACACTAAACCAGTTTTTATTTTATAGACTTACTAAGTAGTTTTATATACCACATTGTGCTAAGGAATTTAAAACACTTTGAATTCTGCTCTGTAAGCTCTGTGTATTGCAACACAGACTTTTAAATTTAAGACAAACTCGTCAACTCTTAAACTATATTATAAACAATATAAATAAGACACTCTAAGCAGTGTATGTTCCATTTATAATAAGAATCAGAGCCTATCTTATGGCTCACAATACTGTCATACTATGGTCAGCCCAACTAAAGTAGTTTGGAAGATCAATTATATCTATTTATTTAAGTTTAATCTTTGTTGTTTTTTTTTTTCATTACTATTTAGTCCCCTTCTACCTCCCTCCTCCCAAGCAATCACCACACTGCGGTCCATGTCCATGAGTCCTTTTTCCTTTTTCTTCAATCTGTCTACCTCTTAACCTATCCTGACACTCAGCCGTCATCCTGCACTCCATCTATGAGTCTGTCCCCATTTCCTTGCTAATTCAGTTTATTCACTAGATTCCACATATGAGTGAAATCATTTGGTATTGTCATTCTCTGACTGATTTCATTTAGCCTAATGTTCTCCAGGTCCATCCATACTGTAGCAAAGGGTAAAATTTTCTTTTTTACAGCCAAGTAGTATTACGTTGTGTGAATGTCGCATAGTTGTTTTATCCACTCATCTACTGATGGACACTTGGGCTGCTTCCATATCTTGATTATTGTAAATAATGCTGCAATGAACATAGGGGTGCTTATGTACTTCAAATTAGTGTTTGGGTTCCTTTGGGTATATTCCCAGAAGTGGGATTGCTGGGTCAAAAGGCAGATCCATTTTTAATTTTTTGAAGTATCTCCTTACTGATTTCCACTGTGGCTGCACTAGCCTGCATTCCCACCAACACTGCAAAAGGGTTCCCTTTTCTCTGCATCCTTGTCAGCACTTGATTGATAGCCATTCTGACAGGTGTGAGATGATACTTCATCGTGGTTTTAATTTGCATTTCTCTGATGATTAGTGATATTGAGCATCTTTTCCAATTATTGGCCTTCTGTATTTCCTCTTTGGAGAAGTGTCTATTCAGTTCCTTTTTTGTTTTTTGGTGGTGTACTATTTCGTTGAGTACTTCATAAATTTTGGATATTGACCCCTTACCCAAGATGTATTAACAAATGTTCTGCCATTCTGTGAGTTTATTGTGTTGCTTTCCTTTGCTGTGCAAAAAGTCTTCAGTTTAATGTAGTCCCATTTGTTTATTTTCTCATTTCCCTTGCCTGGTGAGATATATCCAAAGAAATACTGCTACAAGCAATGTCCTAGATTTTGCTGCCTATGTTTTCCTCTATGGTTTTTATATTTTGGGGTCTAACATTTAAGTCTTTGATCCATTTAGAATTTATTCTTCTGTGTGGTATAAGAAGGTGGTCTAGTTTTGTTTTTCTGCACTTATCTGTCCATTTTTCCCAACATCATTTACTGAATTAACTATCTTCAGCCCATTGTATGTGTTTGCTTCCTCTGCCAAATATTAATTGGCTATAAAGTTTTGGGTTTATTTCTGGGCTCTCTATTCTGTTCCATTGATCTATGTGTCTGTTTTTATGCCAGTACCATGCTGTTTTGAGTACTATGGCCTTATAAGATAGTTTGATATTAGGTAGTGTGTTTCCTCCAACTTCGTTCTTTCTCAGGATTACTTTTGCTATGTGGCATTTGTGGTTCCATATAAATTTCTTTTTAGAAAGTTTTCATTGCTTACAATGATAGAAAACATATCATTTATATTTCCCTCTATTTATTAAGTGTTTGATAGCAACAGCATAAAAAAACTTTGTACATTTGATGAGCTCAAATGACTTGTCTCATGCTGGGAGGGGAAAAATAGTAACAGCAGCCCTTTTGCTCTGAAAAGGCTACATTGGAGAAAATTAATGGACAACCCTTTTGTATGTCAAATTGTAAATTTTAATGTTTTCATTAGAATAGTCTTTTAAATCATAACTCTCCAACAAGAAACAATAAAACAACTAACAGTAAACTCCAGTACAAGTACACTCTCCAGATTAACAACTCAAGTGAATAAATGTGAAAGGTTAATCACATATAATACAATTGAAGCATCCAAAACAATTTAAATAATTTTAAATATTTTATTTTTAAACTGCTACAAATGCTTTACATGCATTTCAATGTAACAGTCCCCAGAACAGAATTTCTTTTAACTATTTGTTATAGTTCTGTGAATTATGTCATTGGAATTTTGATAAGAATTGCATTCAATCTATAGATTGCTTTGGGTAGTATGGACATTTTAATGATGTTAATTCCTCCTATGCATGAACATGATATGTGAGATCAATTATATTTATATACTACACTTAACTTCATGGGTAAATGTATATGTTCCTTTCCTCTCAGAAAATTACTTTGATTAAAATATACATTTATCAATTAAATATTTCTCTTTGGTATTTACCAACATAGAGGGATATATATAAAGACACACACACACACAATCTTTCCTCAATCTTATGTGAAATTCCTGGGTCTTCTTGAATTCCTTTCTGTTCTCTATGTGTCTTTTAAAGTCATGTTTCTGACAATAATAAAAATTCACAGCTCCCTTGCTTTGGGCTGGTATTTAACTATTGTATTAACAAAGTATAATACAGAATTTAGAATAGATAGCTATTACATTTCTTTATTCTTATATTGAGAATCACATGAAAATATCAATCTTCCTAGGTAATACAATCTTAGTCGAAGATCAAAAATATTTACAATAGTACAGCCATACTCATTCCTCTATGTTATGTTTGGAAGAAACAATTATCTTTAGTGGTACTCTTATAAGAAATAATCCCAGCTCCAGCATATTAGTATGCTATTTCCAATTTCCAATTAGAGTATTTTGGGAAGCCCATGCATTCCCCTACTGAAACCAAGGTCACAAAGTTGAGTGGCTGAGAATGGGTTAGTCATCAGGTGAAAATAATTGCTGAAGACTCTGGCCACATGGAGAGAGTCAGGAACAAAATCACAATTAAATCACAGCATCAAAAGATGCAAAGTTTATTTTTTATCTTCAGGCTAAAGAGACATCTTTCACACCTTAAACTAACGTGAAACATTCACCTGTGATACTGTTGGGAACGATGCATAAATAAATAGGTAAATAATTAAAAATTCAGTGCTATTATTTTTTAAAGTGAATTCCTGGGCATTTCATACAGCACAGAACAAGTACAACAATTCAGAACTTCAAGCATTAAAAAAACAAAATCTATCTTATCTTCTAGTCTCCAACAAGGCTGTTAAACTGACTGGTTTAACTGTAATTCTTAGGAATTACACAGTTAAGAACTTATGGGTACAGAGCTATGCTGTATGTAAACTACCCTTAAATGATTTAGAATAAATATTCTGTGTGTGTGTATACACAGGGCACCAAATCTAGGCTGTAGGGGGTGCTGAGTCACCTGGATGATTTGATGTTTTGCCCCAAAACTCTGCATGAGATGTGATGCATGAGCAAGCACGTCATCGTAATGAAGCTGCCAACCACCAGTTACCCGTAGCTGCTGCCTCGTGAATTACCCAAATAGTTTTCACAGAGGAATGTTCAACCTTAATGCAAAATTGGATGCAGATTCATTGCTCTACTTGCTCAGTCATTTTGAATGTGACGGCCACACAGTACATATACTCACTCAATGGTGTCTACTGCCCCCATTGACTAGTACAGTGAAGTCATCATTGTTCATGCATGCACATTCCAGTCCATTATCCTTGCCTGCCAGGTTACATCAATGTTGTGCAAACCATTCACATTATATTAATAATGGCTGCACTTTTTCCAGACAGACTAATACATACACAAGTACACATGTATACATACACAGTACTTAAAAATGCAAGCATTGAGAGAACACAGAGAAGCATGCATGATAAAGCAAAAGAGACAAAATCTTAATAGGTGAATCTAGGTAAAAGGTATACAGGTGTTCTTCATGTTATTTTTTTTCAACTTATCTGTAAGTTTGAAATTATTTTCAATTAAAAATACAAGCAAGCAGGAATAAAAGGCATTCCTTTCTCAGTAAATTCTCTAAAGATGGCCAACTCAACAGTTCTGATTCTGCTGTGCTTAGATACTTGTTAAAATGTTATCCCCCATACAGACAACTGCATTTGTGTTTCATCTTTAAAACACCTTGTTTTTTAAAAAACCTACTTAAAATATTGCCTTTATATCCAAATAAAATAGTAGAGGTAATTTATACCTTTCCCAACAGGTACAACCCAGGTGGCTCTGGCATTATTGAAGTTAATCACAGTCAATTAAAAATATCCTCAGAGCAATGTCATTTCCATGATATCCTACTGGTCACAGAAGTCAATCCTACTTAGGCCAGGAGTACATGAGTAATGAAGGGCAAGAGTCATTGGAGGCCATCTTGCAGGTTAACTACCACAAAAGGTTGTACAAGAGGTAGAAAATACCAAGGGAGTACAAAGGAGATACAATGAAACTCCATTCTTTGGGATGCCAGTGATAAGAAATATTAAGTTATCTCTGGGTACATAACCTTTTAAATTTTGTTCTTCACTCAGAAGTTTGGCCAGTAATCACAAGAGAAAAATGACAATCTGGCAATATTCCTCCCCCTTGTAATCAAACATCACTAAAATGTATACCTAGATAGCTTTACCAAGTTTTTATAATTAGACATGGGGGCTCCACAATTAATACCCATATATACTGCTCAGGCCAGGTAAGTTTCAGTCTGTAAAGTTTAGCATATCTCCTTAATATAAAGTTAGATATATGGTCCCTAACCAACAGTTACCACAAGAGGGTCTCATTACATTCAGAATTAGAATCTTAGAATTCTAGAATTATATGAGATTTCTGAAAATCTCATCCCTTCTCTTAAAGAAATGGGAATTAAGGCTTAAGGAAGTGATTTGGCAAAGGTTAAAAGTTGAGTATAGAGCTCTGGATGAACACCTGCTCAGCAATGCTGTTGCAATGGGCAATGTATAGATCCACGCCAATGGATGCTCTCTACAAACTTCCAACCACCACCACCACCTAGCTTGCACTGTGCATGTACACTTAGACACTCTCCAGTAACAACAACTGATCAATTCTTTCTAAACTAAATATACAAAGATGGTATATATAATTTAACGTAAAATTAGTGCATAGTGTGCTTGTTTCTGTCATGGAAATGATGGATTAATTCTGATTCATCTCTAGTTTATTCTTCTTCTGTGAATAGTGAAGGCACATGAAACATGTGCAATAATATAACTAATCAATTGTATATTATGGTATAAAGCATGTAGGTGAACAAGTACTGGACCAGACAGAGGACCTACATTTTAATACTAGTTCTTCACATAGACAGCTGTAGGACCTGAATGACTTCTTTATACTTTCTTGACCTCTGTGTTCTTATCTGTAAAACAAAGGAGAAAATGTTATAGGTTGAATTGTATCCTCCAAAAGGATGCTGAAGTCTTAAGTCCCAGGATGTGTGAATATGGCTTTATCTGGAAATAGGGTCTTAGCAAATGTCAAGTTAAGATGAGATCATAAGGGTGGACCATAATCCAGTAAGACTGTGTCCCTATAAAAAGGGAAATTTGGACAGTAACAGAAATGTACAAGAAAAATGCCATGTAAACATGAAGACAGAGATTGGCATGGTAATGTCAATAAGCCAAAGAACACCAAAATCTTCCAGCAAACCAATGGAAGCTAGGAAGAGGCCTGGAACAGATTCCTTCTCACAGCCCTCACTATGAACCCACCATATTGACTGACATAGTGATTTTGGATATCTAGTCTCCAGAACTGTGAGACAATAAATTTCTGTTGTTTAAGCCACCCAGTTTGTGGTACTTTGTTACAGCAGCCCTAGCAAACTAATATAACAGAGATGATTTCAAAACATATCCTCTATAACTAACTATATGAAAGGAATGGCAAACTTTTTTGCAGAATCAGATAATAAATATTTTAGGTTTTGTGGACCATATATAGCCTCCGTCACATACTCTTGTTTTTAACAACTCTTTAAAAAGGTAAAAATCATTTTTTAGCCAAAGGGACATAAAAAAAACAGGCCTCGGTACACATTTAACCCACAGGCCATATTTTGCTGACCCCTGATGTATGGAGTTAATCTTTTCACTTGAACTCCTTTTTCTTCAGAATTCCAAGTCTATGGAAAACTATTTTGAAGTCTTTTCACAACTAGGTGGAAGATATTTTACACCAGATCAGGCATGATTCCAATGTACTTAGAGTTAGCTATCCCTTTTTGACTATTATAACTGTTGTAATAGTCCAGGGATTAGCAACTTTCTCCATTTTTCCTCCAGTTACTCTCCATGAAGAAGGGGGCATGGACATGTCAATTACTTATGACTGTCAACAACATACTTTCAGAAGCCCCCTAGTTTTTCCAGAGCCTTTCCCCAAGGATACTCCAAGGATATGCTGCTTTCACATCTTACAAAATGATTTTATCTAGAGATTTAAATACACAAATAATGCCTTTTTATTAAAAAATATTTTATTACAAAATCATAAGCATGTAATTCTGTAACATAACAACATCACGCTCAAGTACTCCACACGACATTTTAGGTGAAATGTTCAAATTGCTGTCCATCTCGTGCAAGACATTCACATACCCCACCAACCAATTTAGCAGGCATTACTTCTGCTGGACCTGTAGTTAGGGTACTTTTCATAACCACCAGGTACTGTGGATCTAATAATGGCAGGGCTAAGTATACAAAAAGTAGGGCAATAGCCAGACTCAAAAGTTCCAAAGTGACATCGCAAGGCTATCACAGTTGCTCTTCCTTCTCTTTTTCCAAACTAAGCCACTGCTGTTTTCTCATTAAAGGAGATGGCTTATGTAAAGTAACATAGTGCCTAGCATAAAATAGGTGCTCCATAAATGCTAAAGCCTTCTTTCCTTCTTCAGTCAGGCTACTCATGTGTTTTTTACAAAGTGAAGATAGAAAAACAACATGGAAGATTTACCTGCTGCTTAGGAAAAATAGCCAAGGCTTGAGAGAATATACCTGAAAATTTAAGGACTGAAGTTGAAAGAGCCAGCCATCTGCTATGCATTCATGTTGGAATGGGACAGAGTGGTGTAGAGGTGTAGGGCAGGGTGAAAAGGATAGAGAAATAAAAGGAAAAGGGGTTATGGTCATGGGGGTAAAATAAAGGATAAGAAGACACTTCTAACCTGGTCTATTTCAAAAACCAGATCATAAGACTTAACCACTTTTTAAGAAATGGTTCCTATAAACCATTCCTAATTGTTTTTCCTAAACCAAAAATTTTTGGTTTTAAAAAAATAACATTAAAAATCATATGTAAGGGTGGAAAATGGGCCTTGTATTAGTCTTCTAGGGCTGTCATAATAAAATACCACAAGTGAGTGGCTTAAGTAACAGAAATTTATATTCTCACAATTCTGGATACTGGAAGTCCAAGATTGAGTGTTGCCTGTTTTGATGTATTTTGAGGCCTCTTTCTTTAGTTTGCACATGGTCACTCTCTCACTGGATCTTCATGTGGTCTTCTCTGGGGTACATGTGCATGTGTGTCCTAATCTGCTTATAAGGACACCAGTCATACTGGATTAGGGCCTGCCATAAAGAGTTTATTTTAACTTAATCACCTCTTTAAAGACCTTAGCTCCAAATATAGTTATATTCTGAGATACTGGGGTTACATCTTCTACATATGGATTGGGTGGTGTGGGGGTGGTGGTGCACACAGTTCAACCCCTAACAGCCCCAAACCTTAATTTGTCAGCACTGTAGTTGCATTTATAGTACAGTAATTGCATCTGTGTTTATCTAAATGTCATATATGCAAATGTAATAATATAGCATGATATGAATTTATTTAAAGGCATCTCCTCTTTTTCCTGTGGAAACCCAAATCTATAATATGTAACACGAAGTGTGGTGAGTTACTTGATAACATGCCAAAGCTGGCCCATGGTGACAGGGAGAACACAAGGAACACCATAAAAAAAATCTTTCCTAATCTTAGTTTCCTCACTGGCTTGCCACAAAACCTAAAATTCTGTTTTATTCCTTCATTGGCATTTTATTTCCTCTGAAAATATAAGTAACCTCTGGGAGAGTAATATATTTGGTGATCATCAGCCACTAACACCTCAGGGTAGAACAGCTAAGATTGCAGTCTTCAAATAACTAATTGCATCGGAATGGAATATTTTTTATTGTCACTCTGCTATTGGAATTTTAATGACAATCTCCTTTAATAATAATTCTAGGCTAGGACTTTCACAACTTTTTTAGGATAATGAGACAAATAGTATGCATAAAAACATTTCCTCATCTAATAAAGAAACTTGAGAAGAGTAAGAAGAAGGTGTGAAACTAACATTTTTGAGCACTGCTATCATGCACTCTGCTAGGCACTTTAGAAATCAAATTATTAGCCCTGGCTGGTGTGGCTCAGTGGACTGAGTACCGGCCTGTGAACCAAAGCATCACTGGTTTGATTCCCAGTCAGGGCCCATGCCTAGGTTGCAGGCCAGGTCCCCCAGCGGGGGAGCGCAAAAGGCAACCATACATGGATGATTCTTTCCCTTTCTCCCTTCCTTTCCCTCTCTCTGAAGGTGAATAAATAAAATCTTTTTAAAAATCCTAAAAATAATTCTGTATAGGAGTATTAACACCATTTTACAGTTGAGAAATCAGGATCAGATACATTAATGTTAACAAATTTACTGATAAGTAAAGAGATATTAAAACCCATGTCTAGTTCTGTGGCTTGCCTGTACTCATGGGTCAAAATAGTGCTGAGCTTTAGTTTCCTCATTTTAAAAATGAAGGTATTATTGGTATCTGCTTTTAATAGCATAGTTGTAAGTTTTAAATGAGTTGATCTGCATAAGTAACAGTGTGGTAGAATGCAGCAGAAGTGATGGTTTGCAACTTCTGACGTCTCAGAAGAAGTCCTGAAGCCTTTTGCTTTTGTCCTCTTGAACACTTCTGCTGCCATGTTAGGAAGTCTGAGAGAGACTACCAAGCAGACCTCTGGGAGACACAGAGGGCCAGCTGACAAGCAGCACATGAGACCCAGACATTTGTGGACATTGTAGATTGACTGGAGCTGCAGGAGCAGACCCAGGGGAGACCAGAACTTTATAGTTACCTACAGAATCATGAGAAATAAAAAAAACTTTTGTTTAATCCTCACCCAAGAACATGCCTTTTTTTTTTTTTTTTTTTTTTGAGAGGAAGAGGGGGAGAGAGGGAGAGAAAATCAATATGACAGAAAAACACTGATCAGTTGCCTTTCATACACACTCTGACTGGGGACCAAACCTGCATCCTAGGTATGTGCTCTGACCCAGAATCAAACCTACAACCTTTTGGTTTGTAGGACGATGCCCCACCAACTGAACCATACAGCCAGGGCAACAATAAGCCATTTTTTTTAAAGCTCCAAAGTTTTGGAGTGGTTTGTTGTACAAATAACTATTTCAGTTATACTAAAAACATAGTTTACAATCCCAAATTAAAAATTTAAGAATGAGATAAAAAGAACATATCATTAACCATACTTTAAAGCCCCTCTCAAAGATCTCCAAGTTTAAAAAAGTGATTTTTCTAATACATAATAGTTAAAATAACCTTAGAACCTATGTGACTTGTCATAGCTAGCAGGCTCTATTTCTCTAATCAAAACTTTGGTAAGCCCTGAGGAAGACCAAGAGTTCTAAAGTACAGATGACCAGATGACCCTATCTCCTTCATTCCCCTTGTCATAGAGAAACACATCAGCAGTCTCCACCCTTTCATTTTTCCCCTCTGTGGCATTTGATTCAATATTTTTTTTTATTTTATCATACTAAATGACAAAGCTTTCCTTCCAATTTTGACAATGTAAACATTCTCTCATTTCTATTTATTATTTCGAAATCTGTACCTACAGTACCACCATTTCTCCTCAGATCAAAACTCCTATCACTTAATTACCTGAGGGAACAATTTCCTCATGGAGGTACCTTGGAATCAGCTCAAAACTGAACTAATCATTTGCTCCACTCTTCCTCTTCCCTCTCTGTTACTAACCTTTCTCTTCTCTATAATATCAGAGTAAGTCCTATTTAGGCATCATTTTTTTTTTTTTCTGGGAGACCCTTCAAGAATCTCTGGGGCTAGGTTAGGTGCTAAGCCTTTCTTGAAATTTTAGCACTTATTTTGGTACATTATTGCAATTGTGTACATTAAAATTGTGCATCTTGTGTACATTATTATCATTGTATTTCTCACCTTACCATTCACTCAACAAATACAACCGTGATAAATTATGCAGTAAAGAAAAATAAGGCAGAGTAAAGGGTTGCATTTACCTAGTTGAAGGGGTGCCCTTGATAATTTGCAAGAAAACAGCTCTACACAAGAAAAACATGAGCTTCACTTATGTGTGTGTGCACGCAGAAAAGGAATCTGTAGAAACTTATAGATTTGATCCTAATGAGATGGGAAGCCACTAGAATGTTTTGATGAAAGGTATGAAATGATCTATGTGTTTACAGGACAACTTGGTTGCTAGATGGAGAATAAACTATAAGGAGGGAAGGAAGGAAGCAGGGAGAACAGGAGGCCATGGCTATAATCCACTGGCTCTCTCAACTGGAGGCAGTTTTGCTCCGAGGGGACATTTTAGCTGTTGGGTGACACTTTGGGTTGTCACAACTGTGGAAGAGGCGTTGCTACTTGCATCCAGTGGGAAGAGGCTATAGATACTGCTAAGCCCACTCCCCCCAAAAGAAGTACTGCTCCCAAATGTCAAATAGTGCCAAAGTTGAGAAATTGTTATAATCTATGATGGAATGAATGGTGGCTTGGATTCAGATGGTAGTGGTGAGAGATGGATAAGTACTTAGATTCTGGATATATTTTAAAAGTAGAGCTGACCATATTTGCTGAGGGATTAAATGTATAGCACAAATGAAAAAAAGAGGAATCAAAGAGCAAGGTTTCTCATCTTGCTCTGTGGAGATGTGGAAGAATGTGGGAGTAGCAGGTAGGGAACAAGTGCTTCGTTTTATTTGGGGGTGAGCAGAAGTGACTGATGTGACTTAAGTGTTCAGTTTTACACATTATTAAATTTAAAATTCTGTCTACTTGGCACAAAGGGAATATACCAGGTTGGCAGATGGATATATGAGTCTGAAGATCAGGGATGAGGTTGAGGTTGAAGATATAAACTTAGGAAGCTCAGCATCTACACAGTGTTCCAAGTTATAGGACAGGTAAGATTATTTAGGGTTGAATACAAACTGAGAAGAGCTCTCAGGCATTCCAATGTTTAAAGAGGACAGTAGAAGATACTACACAGGTGAAGAAGGCCTGAGGTAGGAGGAGAAAGGCGAGTAGGAGTGAGTGATAAATGCTATCTGGAAAGGACTATTTTCTCCCAACTTCTTGCTTTACTTACTCAAACATACAGAAAAGTTTATAGTATGATAACCCCCAACTTATATATACCACAGATTCAACATTTAACACTCATGTTTTTACTATATGTACACATTTTTGCACACACACATATTGAAGATAATTTTACCTCTAAATACACTTCAGATATACTCATTTTAAAAAAAGGGTCATTCTCCTAAATAATGGTAATAACCATCAACACTCCTAGGAAACCAAAAAATATCCAAATTCCCTTAATATGTTTGACAGCAGTTTCCCTCTCCACCCCCTACTCAAATCATGATTTAATCAAAGTCTTTGCATTGCATTTAGTTATCACATATCTTTGGTCTCTATGAATGACATTTGAAAAGACTTGTCTTATAAAATGGATCTGACTGATTCTTTCTGTCATGCCATTTAACTTGTTCTGTTCTGAAAGGGAAGTTTTTAAAGGTAGTAAACATACTTATTATTCCTGGCACAATAACCTAAAATTAACATTTCCCAACTTTCCTATCTCTCTGCCCTTGAATTTTCAGAAAATAATTTATTCCAAAATTTCTTTTCATTTAACTGCCAAGTGAGCAACTTTCAGGGTTTATATACTCCATATTCAGAAAAAAATATACCGAATTTTTCGGACTATAAGATGCACCAGACCATAAGACACACCTAGGTTTTAGATGAAAATAGGAAAGGGGGAAAAAAAAACCCCAAAACAAAACAACACTCCACCACTGCTCCCCCACACCCCAGCGAGCCAAGTAAGCTACATAAGGACTATAAGATGCACCCCCATTTTCCTCCCAAACTGGTGGGGGGGGGGTGCTGCATCTTACAGTCCGAAAAAATACGGTACTACCACCTCTCATTTGCTATAAGAATTCATGGGAGACCTCATGTTAAACCTAATCAGCATCCAAACCAAACATCATTTTATTGATTAATCACGACAAATTACATTTGAGAAGTAAAATGAATTCTCTGAAATTCCTTTCCTGATTAGCAAAATAGTGCCTTCCTGATACTTGAGCATAAAAGCTGCTGTTAAATATGCCTACATGACTGGAAATTATAATGGCCAAATGAGCTCACTGGTCTGGTGCCAGATCATATGCTCTATACACTCTTCTGTATACTAAATAGCTTAAATACTGATTAAAGTTTTGCTTATTAGGGCTTCTATAACTGGTCTTTCATGTATAAATTCCTTAAACAACTTAATGAGCATTCTTTTAGCACCTTAAAATGCAAACTGACTCAACAATGTTTATTGTTAGAATTCCAAAGAACATTGAGGCATTGTCAGTTAAAACATTTTCTGCCATAATCTTCAAATTATTGTCTTTTCAACTGTTGGAAAGCACTAAAAAGAGAATGTTTTTTATATAAATGCTTTTTTTTAAAAGGACATTTATTGCTTTTAGAGAGAGAAGCAGTAGGGTGTGGGAGGCAGAGAGAGAAACATTGATCAGTTGCTTCCAGTACATGCTCCTACCAGGGGATCGAACCTGCAACCTAGGTATGTGCCCTGACTAGGAAACAAACCCATAACCCTTTGGTGCATGGGATGATGCTCCAACCAACTGAGCCACACCAGCCAGGGCTATAAATGCCTTTTATACACATGAATCTTATATTCTTTGATTCAATGATCACTTTAAGTTCCCGCTAACTTACGATGCTATTTTTGCTATTTTACAAAGCCTAAAATTATTTCATATGTTAAATGAAATCTAAATTATAAGATGAAATAAAATGAAAAAGTGAAATAGAGGGGTTCATCTCATAGGATGAAATGAGTAAAATGGTTATTTTATCATTTTAAAATGTTTTATTTAATTGGCATAAAATATTATATTAGTTTCAGGTGTACAACCCAGGGATTGGACATTCATATGACTTATGATGTGATAACCGCAGTAAGTCTAGTAACCATCTATCACTGTACCAAGTGATTACAAAATTACTTTGTGATATTTCCTGTGCTGGAAGCAACATAATAGATAGATAAATGGATAAAGATATGGTACATCTATTCAATGAATATTACTCAGCAGTAAGACCAGAATAATTTTATTAATAACTGAAATTTTTAAAGATTGCTTTATGAGAGTGCTTTGTAAGACTTTTTTGTGGTAAATATCACTATTTTAAGGACTTTAAAATAAAGAATTTAAACATTTATTCACTTTTATTCTGCATATAGAGGGACTTCAGTTCTATTTTTCTATCTTCATCACCAAAGTCAAAATTCAATTCTAAGAGGCCCCTCCTATAATTAAATTAATCATTTCTTTATTACTGCTACAGAACATTGCTTGTACAACTCTATTTAGCATTTACTTCATTTTGTCTTAGATGAAAGCTACTTATTTACAAATGTTTCTAATTCTCTTTGGGGATAAGGGCTATGCATTATTCACCTTTGTATTCATCCAGCATTTAGCATACTGCCTCGAACATTCACGAATGTTAGTATTTTTCTCAATAAGATGAGCATATGTTACATGCACTCCTTCTACCAAACCAACCTGAAGTAACAAATATAAGTACATGGGGTAATACACTGTTGAAATTCTTTCATTTTAAGTTTGGACAGCCACATAAATTGGGAATTGGGAACCACCAAGATCATTTGTTCATTAAAAATATGTACTATGTACCAGGCAATATATATGTAATGGTGAACAAGACAGATGTAGTCCTTGCCCTCAGAGAGCTCACAACCTAGTAGAGACAGACAATATACGTATACAAGGAGAAAACAGACAGCAGTGGTAATAAGGTATTGGAGTGGGGGTAGAGGGCACAGGGCTGCTCAAATAGAGTGGACAGCTTGACAAGCCAGCAGAGTTAAGGCCCCAAAAGTGTGATAGTAATGTCAGGGGCTGTAATGCCAGCTTCAAAGGAATAGTTACTACAGCATATTCGCCAATATTTCTATCACCACCTCTCCTTTTCTGATGGTTTTCCTGGCTAAATTAAGTGACGGCACGAACTCCAGGGAATGTAAGATTCTGTTTCCAAATAATTCTAATTTCCTTCCAGTCCTTATAACTGATAAACTCATCTGGAAGTGACACCTATGTCCCAATTAGAAGTGTTTCTCCATATCAGCTTTAATTTTTTTTTATGTGAAGCCCTCCTGATTGCTAATCTACATGTTGTGTGATTACTTCAATAATTACTTATAGAACGTTATTTTGCCACCAGAAGTAAGCACTGCTGCTTTCTGAACTCCAGGTTGCTCACAGGGGTGTCCAAGCTTTTGGTGTCTCTACACCACACTGGAAGAAGAGTTGTCTCGGGCCACACATTAAATATACTGCAACATGTAATCACAAAAAAAAATCTCATGTTTTCAGTAAATTTAAAATTATGCTGGGCCGCATTCACAACCATCCTGAAATGCATGCAGCCCCTGGACTGCAGGTTGGACACCCCTGCTAGAGTCTAGGCATAGTAAATGTATCTACAGTAGTCCCTAACCACTGGGCATTCTCAGATCTGTTAAACACATGTTAAATTATGAAAGGATGCGATATACTGGAAAAAGTCCTGGATCAGAATAAGATGTAGGTTCTAGTCCTAGTCCTGCCACTTTGTTGTGCAGATCTGGGTAAATCGTTTACTTCTTTTAGGCTTAGCCCTCTTATTGGTAAAGACAGAATACAGAGACATTACATCATACGCTTCTGGCCAAGATGGAGGCAAAGGTAGATACACTTTGATCCTCACACAACTAAAAGGACAACAAATTTAAAAACAATAAACGAGAACTGCAAGAAAATCGAACTGTATGGAAGGCCAACAACCAAGGGTTAAATAAACATTCATCAAGACCAGTAGGAGGGGTGGAGATGGGCAACCAGAGTGGACAGGACTCTTGGCAAGATGGTGGCTGGAAGACCGGGGTGGTCCCATATTTGCTGAGGATAAACTGGGAGGACCAACTGGGGAGCAAGACAGACCCTGCAATCCAGGGTTCCAGAACAGGGAAATAAAGCCTCAAAACCTCTGACTGAAAAAAACTGTGGGGGTTGTGGCGGTGGGAGAAACTCCCAGCCTCACAGGAGAGTTCGCTGGGGAGACCCACAGGGTTCTACAATGTACACAAACCCACCCACCCAGGAATCAGCACCAGAAGGGCCCAATTTGCTTGTGAGTAAGTAGCAAGGGAAGTGACTGAAAGCTGGCAAGAGCAGAGCAAGCGGCATTTTTTCCTCTCTGACCCCTCCCCACATATAGCACCACAAAGCAGCGAGGTGGGTTACCTCACCCTGGGGAATACCTAAGGCTCTGCCCTTTATTACATACCTGGTATGCCAAGACAAAAAAAAGGCCCAAATGAAAGAACAGATCAAAGCCCCAGAAAAAATACAACTAAATGAAGAGATAGCCAACCTATCAGATGCAGAGTTCAAAACACTGGTAATCAGGATGCTCACAGAAATGGTTTAGTATGGTTGCAAAATAACAGGACAAAGTGAAGGTTATGAAAATTGAAATAAAGGAAAATGTACAGGGAACCAATAGTGAAGTGAAGGAAATTGGGACTCAAACAGTTTGGACCAGAATGAAGAAATAAAATTCAACTGGAACAGAATGAAGAAACAAGAATTCAAAAAAATGTTGAAAGGCTTAGAAACCTCTGGGACAACTATAAATGTTCCAACATCCAAATCATAGGGGTGCCAGGAGAAGAGGAAGGGGAAGAGCAAGAGCAAGAAGTTGAAAACTTATTTGAAAAAATAATGAAGAACTTCCCCAATCTGGCAAAGGAAATAGACTTCCAGGAAGCCCAAGAAGCTCAGAGTCCCAAATGAGTTGGACCCAAGGAAGCACACACCAACGTACATCATAATTACATTACCCAAGATTAAAAATAAGGAGAGAATCTTAAAAGCAGCAAGAAGAAAGGAGAGATTTACCTACAAAGAAGTGTCCATAAAACTATCTGCTGATTTCTCAAAAGAAACCTTTCAGGCAAGAAGGGGCTGGAAAGAAGTATTCAAAGTGATGCAAGGCAAGTGATCCAAGATTATTCTATCCAGCAAAGCTTTCATTTAGAATGGAAGGGCAGATAAAGTGCTTCCCAGATAAAGTCAAGTTAAAGGAGTTCATCACCACCAAGCCCTTATTATATGCAATGTTAAAGGGACTTATCTAAGAAAAAGAAGACCAAAATTATGAACAGTAAAATGACAAAGAACTGACAACTATCAACAACCGAACCTAAAATAAACAAAAACAAAAAAGAACTAAGGAAAAAATCAGAACAGGAACAAAATCACAGAAATATAGGTCACATGGAGGGTTCTCAGTGGGGAGGGGGAGGGGTGAGAATGAGGGAAAAGGTAGAGGGAATAAACAGCATAAATGGTAGGTACAAAATAGACAGGGGGAGGTTAAGAACAGTGTAGGAAATGTAGAAGCCAAAGAACTTATATGTATGACCCATGGAAGTGAACTAAGGTGGGGAATGCTGGTGGGGGGGGGGGGTGCCAGGGGAGTAAAATGGGACAACTGTAATAGCATAATAAAATATATTTAAAAATAAATAAAGATAAGTTATATCATGAAGAAAAGAAATGTCATACACAAATTCGACTACAAGTATATGTGCTTGGCAAAAAATCTAAAAAAAAAAAAAGTCAATTTAAATAACACTTAATGAGCACACACTATGAAGTGAGCCTGAGCTAGAAAGCACAAACCCATTGTCACATCACTCTTAGTTCTTACATGCCTCTGGTTGAAAGTCTTTCTCTGCTGCATGATTTGAATGTTTAAAAATTAAAATATTTGTTTAGGACAAGGTCCTTACACATAATCCACTTGCATCATCTAAGGCTCAAATGAAGAGGCAGCTATTTAGGTGATGTGATATATTTCATGTTTACTTTAGAACCAAGTAGGGTGTTGACTCCACTATACCACTTTACTATACTGGCATACAGAACACATTAAGTCAAAGTTGATGGAACCCAAGAAACACACTGCTGAGACCCCAATTTACCCATCTGTTTATGTTACTGGTTATTGAGTAACATTTTATTAAGTAATGTCATTACTCCAACAGAGCTATGCCACTGTCTTGGGCACAAGTATATATACATATGTGGAAAATAATGAATGTACAAAATTACTCATTGCATTAATACTTTAAGTAAGAATCAGGAAAAAACCTAAATATCCAAAAGGAAGGGACTGATGAAATGGTACATCACACAATGAAATATTATGCAGCCATAAAGAATGAAGAATCACTATGTAATGAGAGAACTTGTAAAATCGGTGAAAAATTAGAACAAACTATGCACAGTATGTAGCATTTATGTAAAAAAAGAGGGGGGAGAGGTAAATATATAGTACTTATTTGCTTATACATGCATAAATTTTGTTTTGAAAAATATATAACTGTTGGCATTAGCTGCCTCCTTGGCAAGGAACTGGTGGTTGAGGAACAAATATGGAAGGCAGACTTTTAACTGCTTATCTTTTTTACTTTTTGAATTTTGAACCATGTGAATGAATTACCTAATCCAAAAGACACAAAATTTAGATCAGCAGTTTGAGATGAAATAGGATCATGTTCATAACAGAAAACATTTATAAAAAGTAGGTATAGTCTAAGGGTAAATACCTGCAAGTAGAATGTTGGGACTATAAGGGACCTTCCTTAAGAGACTCATCTATTCCAAACTTCTCACAGTGTAAATCAAGGCCTTGAAGATTAAGTGACTTGTATAAGGTCACATAGAAGAGTTAGTATTAGAAACCAGATATTCCAGTATCTACTCTATCACTCTTCTTTATCATACCGTCTTCTCATTTTGTATGGGAAAAACAGAGCTAGGTAAGTTTAGGCTTCATAATGGGTTGTCCGTTCTATCAAATTTTAACAGTCTGAAGTACAAAATAATCTCAAACCTTCAGATGACTAGTATCTTATTTGGTTTCTGCATAGCTACACTAAGAGGCTGTGCATATCTCTATGAACAAGCATAGTACAGTATGATAAATGTACTTTTTTCTATCCTTCTAACTCAAGTAAATTCACTGAGGAAAAGAACTTACCTGTATTAATTTTTTAAATATACAAATGCCTAGCACAATTGTATTGCCAAAAATATTAATACAGGTTCACATTCTTTAACCAAAACCCAAGGGATGGATGCGCTTTAGAAATAACTTCTTGGAACTTTGAAAATGTCATAAGGTAAACAAACCATCATGTAACACCTAACATACCAGTGGCCAAGGGCCACACCTCATAATTAAACATAATTGTTTCTTCAGCAAAACATGTGTGATAAATAAAGACCATATATAACTTCTTCATAGTTCAGGCCATATTTACTACCAAATGTATTTTGTCTCCAAGCTTTAAAAGTTTTTGGTTTTCAAAGCCTTCTGAATGTTGGAATCAGGTTAAAAGATTAGACTGTACTCATAAAGCTGCTGCTAGAAAATATGGTTAGTCACTTCAACTCTCATCTTTTTGATGAGACTAGAACAAGCAGGCAGTTTTTACATCCCAGATTTGGCTGAAGACTTGTTTTGTGATTTAGGAATCCACCCTAACAGAGGGGGCAAAAGCTGACATTATGAGAAGAGAAAAATGAAAAGAAAAAAAGAAAATCCTAATCGTGCAACACTATTCCTATGGTAGCAGTTCATTGGTGATTAATTTAATATAAGTTCCCTTTGATTAAATGTTAGTTTTTAAATGGAAATAAATAAAAATCTGTACCACGTTGCTGAGAGGGGATAGAAACAATGAGCTTTAATCCTACTGGAAGGTAAGGGTACTCTCTTTTGGGAACCAGTGTACTACAAAAAGAGGCATTACAAATACACCAGTATTACATAAGAAGAAATGTATACAATTTTCTGAACATGGTACTATTCCTCTAATATAAATGAAAGGAGATTTTTGTAGTTAATTTCTCCTGATTGATTGTTCTACATAAGTATCCTTCCTTTTTCTTACAAAGCCTTATATGACTTTTTCTACCTTTTGCATGGGAAGAGCTCTGGAATATATACTAAAATTCCTTCATTTCTTTTCACAACCCAAGCTCTACCTCCATTTTGTTTGTTACAATTACATATTTTTTCCTAGCCAAAAAAAAAAAAATTGCACTAAAAGACTACAGATCAACTTTATAGACAACAATGTTTGATTGATATAACTCAGTTCGGGAATATTGACTTTTTAATCTTAACATTTTAGCTACATTTTAACTGAGTCAATTACTTTATTCAATTTATTAAGTTCATATTTAGGAAGTGTCTACCAAAAAAGTGTGCTCCACTTCATAAAAATGGAAAAAAGCAATGGTGAACAAGAAAAACTCTGAGTTTTAGCTACTATTTCAGGAGGGAATAATACATTCTCATATTTTTATCATAACTCATTTTTTAAAAAACCTAATTAGCTAGATGTTATAACAATTCAACTAGCACATTAATAATCTAGTACAGCGATTTTCAACAGGTGTGCTACAACATGCAACCAATACCTGACTACTTAGGGGCAGTGACCTCCTTTCCCTTGGCCTATCAAATTAAAAAATCACAACAGCCAACACTATAGCCATCAAGTGTGAATGAATCAAAATTATACCTATTTTTAAAATCAGAAATCGGGAAAAAATATGTTTTCCCGCGTGCCGCAGAATTTTAGTAATAAGTTTGTGCTGTGAAATGAAAACGGATGAAAATGGCTGATCTAGTAAAAGTAAACAAAAACTAACCAGGCTGTATTTCAGTCTGGAAAAAAACAACAAACTTCCTGTAGATTTCTTGACCATTTGTATTCAAAAGTATCAAAAACTAAAATCATTTTTACTTAAGAACTTCTTAGTACACAGGAATTGCTTCCTGTATAGCATCCTATCAAAATGATCAGTATTCGACAATATGATCATTTAGTTTGAGATCACTAGAAAAAAAAAAAAGGTCCGAAATTGCCAATACTTACTATAAAGAACTGGTCAGAAACTACACACTGTATTCTAGAACTAGAACCAGTCGACTGCTAAGACTACACAGCCCCCAAGATTCAGAATGCAGACTAGGAAATAGCACACGTGGTCACGATGTCCCTTAAACCACTTGGCCTTCCTAGGAAGGCAGAGTCTTAAACTTAACTAAATGAGAACTCCCCCTTTACCCTAAGTTAAAACAAGGCAGGAGCCAGAAGAAAGCGCGGCAGAGAAAGATCAGAGGCTTACTAGTTAGAACGGGTCATGGACAGCTGACTCCCTGGGCTTTGGCTACTCCCCTTACCGTTAGAAGATCTAGGAGGGAGGAAAGGAGCAGAAAAGTCCCAGAATCCGGGCAGGAAAAGCCCCTGGCCTCGAAGAAGGGGTTTGGGGAGACAGGGAGGGGCAGCTCCGTGTGTGGTGACCCTTTGTGAGTACGCACTCGGGCAGGTCGACTCTCACTGAGGATTTATGAGGACGGCCTATGGAGGCCTCGCGCGGCCCACAGTAGCCGATATCACGGTTCCTCAAGGACGCGCCCGCCGAGAACCTCCACTGCACCCTCGGCCGGCCGGGGAGCCTGTCCCTCGCCCGCCCACCAGGTCACTCAAAAGCACAACGGCTTCCGACTCGGGGTCGTGCGGGACGGGCAGCTGCATCGCAACAAGTCTCTTTCCTCAGCGTAATCCCTCCGCGGCCGACCGCGAACTAGTTTAATCACGCCCCACCCCAACTGACGTCACCTCCGCCACTCGAGCGCTTTCCAGCAGCTTCCAGAATTGTCGCCTCCCTCAACCCAGCCACTCACAGAGGGCGGGCTCTACACCCACCGGCCCCGCCCCCAGTCGTCGTCGTCGCGAAAGAAACTGCGGCAGCGGAAGCCAGGCCAACGGCACACCTCTGCGGAAGCGTAGCGGAAGTGCTCCCTCAACGCCTTCCGCGACGTTTAGGGACGTACCTAATCCTTTCCGGCCCCGTGCGGAGTAGGAAGGGGAACTTCTCTGCTGCAGTACTCAAATCGGAAGCTGCTTGCCTAGCGGTGAGGTAGGTGGGGGAGGAGCAGGTTGAACGTGGAGTAAACGTTGCACTGTGCGGTGGAACTGGAGTTCGTATCGAACCTGTGCGCAGAAGAGTACCTGCCGCGGGTAAGGAAGAAGGTGTCCTTCAGCTCCCGAAATAAGGGAAGGGGACCGAAGCGGGTTGGTCTGTGGAGCAGTGTGCACGCCGAAAGGATGAGTTGGGCTGGGAGAGGGAAAGGCGGGGACAAGGTTCCGGTGGGAGGGGTTGAGGAATAAGGTGTATAAATAAAAGATATAGATTTACGTTTGTCTGGGCTCAGAGAGGTAAATGCTGAAGAGAAACCAGAGTTGTCCTCCCCTCTCGCGAACAGCGTGTGGATGGGGAGGGTTTGCGGAATCCAGCGCGTCCTGGAGTTCCCAATGTTGGGGTTTGAAACTGACCTCTGCGGGTCCTGGCCCACACTACCGCTAGGTTGGTATCCCGGTTGGGCGCAAAAGCCGACCCCATTCCTCGGCTTCAGGTCTGTTGTGGCTTCATCTTTGCACTTGCTGACCCCACTTGGTCTTGGAGGGCAAGCCCATACACGTATGAGACTCCTCGTGGAACTGTTTGTTCTCTGGGTTTTCCCACTTCGCACGCGGCCTGTGGGCCCATACGGGGTTAGTAATTCACGCTCGGGCTTCTGGAGTATCGGTGACACACAGAAGTAATGGAAAAGGGGGCGTCAGAAGAAAGATGCTGGGGGAGGGTGAAGAGTAGAGGAGGATCGTACTGTGAGGTGACAATTCAATGACATTTATTTTAGGTCATAGTACTACCTTCAGGTCACACTTCGCTGTTTGGACAATAATCAGGTTGGTATTGAGTTGATTGACAGAGACAAACAGATTTGTTTTATAGAAGCACCACTTTGGCAGTGATAAGGGGTAGGAAGGCATGGAAAGAGGTAGGGATTTGAGACACTTCCAAAGAACTGTCCGCGTAACTGGTGACTTATGCGTGAAGAAGAGGGAAGTGAAAGAGAAACACTCACGTTTTCTAGTGTATGTGTTTCGAAGGATGGACATGCCAAAATATAAATGAGATATGGGAGAGGAGCTGGTTATTTTTGAAGAGAAGACAAAGGAAATTGTATTTGGAAGACCTGAATAGCCCACTTTTGTTATCTTATTAAGTGAATTTTCCTTGCGGGAGGGGGTGTTCTGTATATTTAGGATTTCAACCACCAATCTTCCTGCTTTTCACATTGAAAGAATGGTGGGATTAGGGGAGCAGATTTGAATGCTCCTCTTGTTTCAGTTTTATAATTGAGAGCCAGGGAGAACCACCTGGAAAAGTTTTCTTGATCCCTGAAGCGAATAGAAATTTTTGTTAAAAGCAATTTATTAGAGATATAGAGATTACCTGTTTTTCTTTTGAGAATGATAGATGGGTTTCATGTTTTCTAGAAAGTGAAGTATAAAATTAGTACCAAATATGTAGCAGTTAAAATTTACTGTGTACCAGATGTTAAATATTTTACATGTGTTAGTGAATGTACTTCTTAGAACAACCAATTTTACAAAGTTGCTGCAACCAGACTTGCAGGTGAAGTTTGACTCTTTGCTGTATAGCTCCTTTTTGTAGGCAGATTATAAATAGAACCAGCCAAAGATAATAAATTGTTGTGTGTGTGAGCTTAAAAAGAAAAAAATTAAGCGCCAAACTTGTTTTTAACCTTTTGGCAGTGATTCTCTATTTTACCTCCCAGGAGACATTTTTGATTGTCAAAACTTAGGGGTGAGTAGAAGTCATAGATTTTACTAAACATCACATACAGTGTACAGCACAGCATTCACAACAAAGAATGTGCCGGTCCAAAATGTAATGCTGTAGTTGAGAGACCTTGCCTTATTGATAATTTCTTGAGGAATAGGAAATTCAGATCCACTGACACTTGCAAAAAGCTTTTTTTAATTATTCCATGGCTTGAAAGTGTGTAAAGTGTATACAACTGGAACAGAAGAGCATAACTACTTTTACTTTCTTTCTTTTTTTAAGATTTTATTTATTTATTTTTAGAGAAAGGGGAAGGGAGGGAGAGAGGGAGAGAAACGTCAGTGGTGGGTTGCCTCTTGTGCACCTGGCACTGGGGACCTGGCCCACAACCCAGGCTTGTGCCCTGACTGGGAATCGAACCAGTGACCCTTTGGTTTGCACGCAGTCTGGTGCTCATTCCACTGAGTCACACCAGCTAGGGTGCATAACTAGTTTTTCAAGTGAACCTGTGAATTGCAGCTTTTCAGGAGATGGCTGTTATAGAATCATGGTTTCTTAGGTTTGGGAAAGACTTTTGCTTGCAATTATTTTATCACAGCCCTGCTAAGTGGTGATTCACTCTGCTTATAGGTCCCCTGTCTCTGGTTTTCCTGTATTTTAAATCCATATCTACCCTACTTTTAACAATCACTTTTCTAACACTGTGCTCCAGTCTCATAATTTTGACTTTACTGAATGTGATTCTAGGCCATGGGAGTACACTCAGAACAAGTTTGTTACTTGTGTAATTTGTCTGTAACAGTGTTTATATTTTTTGTTCTGGTTGATGTCATCTTAATATGTAATAGTATCTTGTTGGCAGCATTTAAAAAGTAGCATTATTCTTAGTTGGTAAAGCACTAGGAATGTGTGGAGTTCTTTGGTCCCTGTCAAGTAATGGCACATGGATCTGAGGTTTTTAAAGTATTTCCTTAGTGTAGTGCTGACATTTGTTTTGAATTGTGCATAAACTCTAAATCCAGTCAATAAAAAATGACTTTAAATAATAGTCACCTCTATTACAACTTTTAATAAATTGGCTTAGAAATGAGTCTGTGAAAACTGGTCCTATTGCCAGTCTCTGCTCTCTCCCCACAAAGTTGCTAGATTTATAAGTATATTTAAATATTTTTTCTCTTCAAGATTACATTCTCAGAATACGTTTATCCTAGGACATATAGTTCTCAAAATATACTTAATATATACACATCTTGTAAAATACCAAAGCTCTATTTTCAAATGAAATAGGATTTTTATTTAATTGTCTATTGACTTTTTTTT
The DNA here is from genome assembly GCF_022682495.2 of Desmodus rotundus. Lineage (NCBI taxonomy): Eukaryota > Metazoa > Chordata > Mammalia > Chiroptera > Phyllostomidae > Desmodus > Desmodus rotundus. The sequence goes on along the minus strand of NC_071389.1, from coordinate 105,606,901 downwards.
TTCAGGGTTCATTGAAAAATCGTTAGTGATATTGACATGTTTCAAGTGAAATATATTAGCCAATGACTCGGAATGATGGATTCCTCGAAGACTGGAAATGGTTTGCCAGTGATTGGACCAGGGACTGATATAGGGGTATCTTCACTCCACATGGTGGGGTATTTGGGAAAAGTTAGTGAACTTATTTTTTTGCCTCAGTGCAGAGTTGGGTGTTTTTCCTCCTACTTTTGAGACTTAATTTGATTTTAATTTTACCAATTAACTTGTAAATGTAGCATCTTCCACGGAAATCTTACAGTATTGGCGAAAGATTGTTTTCATTTGTTTACCTCTCTGTGTTTTGTTAATATGTGAAAATAGAAATAAAACACAGACTTTACGGTTTACTGTTCTTTGAAAATATGGAACATGCATTTTCCCTGGCAGTTTACATTACTTTTTTTCTTGAAAATAAAACTGATGTTATTTTTAACACTTAAATTTTAATGTTTAAAATTATAATATATTCTTTTTGGAATAAATCTGTATTTAAGCCTATATGCATTTTTTTATTTGGCATATTAAAAATGTCTTGCCAGGAGACTTCTAAGTGAAAGGCGTAATTCTTTTCTGGTTGCTTTTCCATTTAACTCTTTGTAATTTGGCACAATCTAGTAATGTCTATATTTTAATTTACTTTATTTCTCTTTTAGAATTATGATTCTGCTAACATCCCATCAGATGGGTATTGTCCTGCTTGTAGAGAGAAGGGAAAGTTAAAAGCTTTAAAGACTTACCGGATTAGTTTTGAAGAATCTATCTATTTGTGTGAGGATCTGCAGGTAAAGTATTAATTTTAGATAGTATCAAGGTTTTGAAAGCCTTTTGCTTTCTTAAGTGTTTAATTTGTACTCATTTTGTGTTTTTTAGACTGTACATTTTTAATACTCATAATCAGTTTCTAGATCTGTCTGGTATAACCTTTTAAATATTTTCTATTTTTCCACCTGGTTTCCTAAGTTATTGCAAGATGTTTATTTTTATTGTCATTAGATTTGTGAGGAAAAAAAACATTTCAAGATTGATATTTTTTAACCTTGTTGGTGGGCCCTTGTTAGCTGTTGGTGTGTATTAGTTAATCTCTCTTCTCTTTGGTTTATTAACTTTGGAACGTATTGGAAAAGTTACTAATCTCTATGTTATATATACTTAAGGTTCTAAATGTCTTTAAGGATTAATTACAGTAATTTATATATCTGTAGGAGCTCATTAAACTCCATAATATTCTATGTTTTATTGTACTTGACAGTTATGAAACTGTTATATACACATTTAATTCTCAACAGTTTGCAAGATAGGTGTTCCCGTAGGTGTTCCCATTTTGTGAATAAGAAAACAGAGAATTTAGGAACTGAAGATCCATAAAGCGACAGAGCTATGATTGGAAAACACTCTTCTAATTTCAGATTTTGTTTTTTCCATCCTCACCTGAGCACATTTTACAATTGCATTTGGTAGAGAGGAAGAGAGAAAGAAACATTGATATGAGAGAAGCATCAATTAGTTGCCTCCTGAACACTGGGGTTCGCACACGTGCAGACCAGGGTGTCAAACCCGTAACCTAGGTATCTGCCCTGACTGGGAATTAAACCTGCAACCTTTCGGTTAGGGGATGACGCTCCAAAGAGCCACACCAGCCAGTACTAATTTCAGATCCTGTGTTCCACGTAAGCTAGCAGTTCATCAGAATCACCTGGAGTGCTTTTTAAAAATACCTAGGTCTCACCTCCAAGATGCTGATAAAAGTAGAGTTCACCCAGAATTCTGTAGTTTTGTAACTTTTGAGGGCAAGGCTGATGATTAACCAAGTTTGGAAAATACTAGACCACAGGTGGCAAACACAAGGCCCTCCACCTTCTTTTATCCGGCCCGGCACCTTGTTTCTACCCGGCGGCAGCGCCGAGCTCCTTGCCCATAGTTAAAGAGTAGTTACATTTATACCGTCCTAAAATTCCATTTGGCCCTTTGAAGGCAACTGCGAGGCTGATGTAGCTCCAGGTAGAAATGAGTTTGACACCCCTGTACTAGACTAAATAATGCTGTTGGTGATAGATACTTTGCTGGGTACAACTTGAGAAAAATCCTAGGCATCCTTACTATTAGGAATAAATTCTTTTTGCATATATTCGATAAATATTTTTTTGAGCATCACCATGTTGATGTTGTTTCAATGTGCTAGGATACAATAAGTAAAACAAAATTTTCTGGTCTGAAAAATGTTATATTCTCGAGTGGGGGTGAAAACAAGTAAAGTTTATTTTTTGTGTGTGAAGTAATGAAAAGTGCTGTGGAGAAAAAGCCACAGGGACTGAGTTTCAGGGAATAGGGAGATTGCAGTTTTAAATACTGTGGTGAGGAACTCTTCAGTGAGAAAGTGACATTTGAGCAAAGACCTAAAGGAGATGAAAAGGAACAAGCTCCCTGGGTAGGGGAAGTCACAGGTATAAGGTCCTGAGAGTGGAGGCTGCCTGTTCATGTTGGTGCCACTGCCAGGAAGCCCCACAGCTGGATCCGAGTACAGGAGCTGTCAAAGATGGTGGGTCAGTCAGAAAAATAATGAGGAGGAGGCTGGGCCAAGTACGGTCTTTATAGGCCATTTTAAGGTCTCTGGATGACACAATCTGACTTTTTTTTTTTTTTAATTAAAAAAAATTTTTTTTAATTGTTGTTCAAGTACAGTTTTCTTCCTTTTCCCCCCACCCCTCCCCACCACCCCAGCTCTCCCCACTTCCCTCCCCTGTTTCCACCTGACTTATGTGTTAAAAGGATCACAGTAGCTGCTGTGTTGAAAACAATAGGTCATGGGCAAGACCTGAAGCAGGGAGACTGGTTGGGAGGCAGGTTCAGTATTCCAGGAGGAACGAGTATGGCCAAGGTGATGAGGCATGGTTGGATTCTGTGTATGTTTTAAAAATGGAGCCAAAAGGAATTACTGAATGGTTGGGTTACATGGTGGGAGAGGGAATAATCAGGGATGATATCCAGAATTTGGGCTTGAATGATTGGAAGAATGGAGTTGCTAATTACTGAGATAAGAAGGCTTTGAGAAGAGGAAGATTGGGGGAAGACCAGGAGGTCAGGACCAGTCAAGCCTGAGACGTCTAATATCTTTGGGTATGCGGAGCACACAGTTGGATCCATGACTGGCATTAGGTGGGGAGTTTGGGATTGGAGATACATGTTTGGGAGCCATCAGTATATAGATATTGAACCATGAGGCTGGGGACTTTACCTAAGAGTATGGATAAAAAAAGGAATGAACCCTAAAGGGCCCAAGTTTATTGTCCTTTTTACTAAGTAGGGGTGCTGACTCTGCTTAGGATTGGTAGAGATTTTTTGCCTCTTAAAAACACTTGAAAAAATTTTAATTATAAAACAAACTAAAATTTTTTCTCCTTTGTGTTTTGAGAGTATGTTTATTAAAGTTGGAGATAGTGAAAAAAGGAAAGGCTTAGGACAGAATGAGCAGCAAGAGGGAGCCTGGGTGGGGGAGCATTGGCAGTCTAGAAATGTTACTGGAAAGAAATGAGCCAAGGCAGGGCTGCTGTCAGCTCACTGGAAAGTCAGAGAAAAAAGGGATGTTGGGGACAGTTTCAAGGGCTTAACCTGGGACAAGCTGCTGCTGCCCATTGCTCTCCTGGTTGCAAGTCTTGTGGAGTCCCTTAGAGTTTAGGAGATGCATGCCTGTGGGGGAAGAACAGAGAAGGGGAGGAGGCATTGATGTGTTCCCTGGAGGGAGAGTGCATAGTTGAAACTGTCCCCATTAAACAACTCCCTGTTCCTCTCCAGCCTTTGGGAACCACCATTCTCTCTTCTGTCTCTGGATTTGACAACTCTAGGTACCTCATATAGGTCACATCATACAGTATTTGTATTTTTGTGATGGACTTATTTCATTTAGCAAAATGTCCTCAAGGTTTATCTATATTGTAGCATGTAACAGAATTTCCTTACTTTTTAAGAGCTGAATAATACTCCATTTTGTGCATATACCACATTTTCTTTATCTTTTTGTCCATGGTCATTGGGGATGCTTTCTTAACTATTACGAATAATGTTACAGTGAACATGGGTGTGCATATATCTCTTTGAGGTCCTGCTTTCAGTTTTGGGGGTATATATCTTTTTATGATTGTTTGAATACAAAATTACTGCTGTTGAGTTTAAAGTGTTCTCCATTTAGTGACTTGGTAAAGGTATAAAGGAAGTAAAGTTCTGAAGTGGAGGGTCAATTGCTGTTTGATGGTGACTGCACAGCTAGTTGTTATCAGAAGGATCCAAAACTTGTCCTGTTAAAGAATTTCATAATAAATGCAGTATGATGAGTACTGTGTTCACTGGTATTAAAGAAGGTGTATTTTAAATGAGGATTTTAATTGTGTTTCAGTTATCTGCTGCTATGAAATGAACCACCTCAGAACTTGGTGACTAAAATAACTTAATAGTTTCGCTTATTCCTCATGATTCTGTAGGTTGGCCAGACAGTCTTTATACTTCAGATGCTGTTGGCTGATAGTTGGTGCCAGCTGCCATCTGGGAACTCAGCTCAGGCAGTCAGCCATGGTCTCGGTTCTTTCCCACAAGGGTCTCCCTGTGAGGCTTAGGGAGTTCCTCATAGTATGATGGCTGGATCTGAGAAGGAGTGTTCCGGAAGGAGGACTCCAGGAGGACAAGACCAGTGAGCCAGTGCTTATCAGTCTTCCCTGTGTATCCTGCTTGCTAATGTTCAACAAAGCTAGTTGCACGGCCCAGCCCAGAGATGTGTGGCAGGGGCTGATTCTATGAGGGTACGACTACCAGGAGGTGTGATTCTGTGGTTCACTAGAGGCCAGCAAGGTAGCAGTCTGCCATACTTGTGTGTGTAGAAGGTGGCATACTTATTTATTTCAGTTAGAGTTGGCATTTAGTATTATTCTGTATTAGTTCCAGGTGTATAGCATAAAGGTTAGACAACCATGTACTTGATAGAGTGGTCCCCCCGATACTCCAAGTACCCAGCTGGTCCCATATTATTGACTATATCCCTACGCTGTAGTTTACATCTCTGTGACAACTCTGTAACTACCAGTTTGTACTTAATCCCTTCACCTTTTTCACCCAACCTGACTCCCCTCTGTCAACCATTAGTCTGTTGAAGGTGGCATATTTTAAATGAGGGCCCATAGAATATATATTTCTTGAATTCGTCTTGTAAAATATTTTGATTTTTAGTGGTTTATTTACACTGTTGATATTTGGCTGAAATTGAAGTTGTTAAAATTGAGCCAATTAGACCATTAAACCCAATATGGATGTAAAGTTGATGTGCTATTTACTCTCGGATTAATACTCATTTCAAAATTAAATGGAAATTACTCCATGTAACTTTTTCTATTTGAAAATACTTTCGTAATTTTTAGGGTTACACAGTGTACCTGTCCCAAAAAGAGTAACACCTGTCATAACTTTACAGTGTTGAAATTTTTCAATTTACTTGACATTAGGTTTTTATTAAGGCAAAAGGATACATGTTTTCCTTGTTAGCTTACCCTGGTATGTAATTCAGATTAAATTATCAACTAGGAAAAATTACTCTTCTGGGGATGAAATTTCGGATTAAATAGTTGTTTATGCCTAGTTCTTTCAAATTTAGATTGATAATGTACCCTCTCATGTGAAATTAAAGCTAAAATTTTATACCTTTTTTTCACGACTTAGAGTAAAGTAAAATTTGAGCTTGTTTGAATTTCTGTAGTTAAACATTTTATTTTTTCTTCTTAGTGCGTCTATCCTTTGGGCTCTAGGTCACTTAACCTAATTTCTTCTGGTTTGGAAGATCATCACACTCCAAAAAAGCCTCAGAAAAGAAAGCTCTTGGAAACCAGCTATAAAGATTCACCTTCTTTAGCAAATTCCAAAAAAAATAAAAGTCATTTTGTTATTGATGGTGAACAAGTTTTGAACAGCAAACATAATGGAGAAGCATATGACAAAACCTCATCAAATGTACTGGACTTACTGCACAGTGGTGAGCAGAGTCCATGTAGGACCACTGATTTCTTGGAACAGGAGGAGATTTTGGAAGCTGCTGTTATTGACGTGGCTGCTGAAGAAGATGCTGCTGCAGTGGATGTTTTTGGAACTGGTGAGACTGCTCCTCAAAATGAAGGAGGCACATCTGAACTGGAAATGCTACCAGAGAGCAGATGTACACCATTTTGCCAGACATCATGTGTTCAATGGAAAAATTCTTACGCTCTCTGTTGGTTAGACTGTATCCTGTCAGCATTGGTGCACTTGGAAGTGGTTAAAAAGGTGGTGATGACTGACCTGTGCCCTAAAGAGGAGTCTGTGTTCTCACAGTTGTTCACAAAGTATAATCAAGCGAGTAAGCTTCTGCACACCAGTCACTTGGATGCAGTTAAAGGTTAGTAATAATATATTTCTCTTTAATTTGTAAATAAATTAATGTTGTGTTTTGTCACATAGCATGTGGAAAGACACCATTGGTAGCATTTTACCATTTGTTTTACATGGAGACCTGGGAGCAGGATCCGAGGGAGTGTCATGAAGCTTGAGATAATACAAGTTGTATTATCTTGACGGTCTCAAAAGACACCTTTTTAAAAAACTGACTGCAGATTGTAAAAGAGGTTGTGTATCTTAGCTGTCAGGGTAATGGTGGTCATCATAGAACCCATCAAAGTAAAGTTTTAAGGGTTTTTTTTTTGATATATTTATTGATTATGCTATTACAGTTGTCCCATTTCTACCCCTTCACTCAACTCCATCCTGCCCACCCCCTCCCTCCCACATTCCCCCCCCTATAGTTCATGTCCATGGGTCATACTTGTAAGTTCTTTGGCTTCTACATTTCCTACACTATTCTTACCCTCCCCCTGTCTATTTTCCACCTATCATTTATGCTATTTATTCTCTGTACCTTTCCCCCCTCTCTCCCCCTCCCACTCCCCTATTGATAACCCCCTCCATGTGATCTCCATTTCTGTGGTTCTGTTTCTGTTCTAGTTGTTTGCTTAGTTTTCTTTTGTTTTGGTTTTAGGTGTGGTTGTTTATAACTGAGTTTGCTGTCATTTTTACTGTTCCTATTTTTTATCTTCTTTTTCTTAGATAAGTCCCTTTAACATTTCATATAATAATGGCTTGATGATGAGGAACTCCTTTAACTTGACCTTATCTGAGAAGCACTTGATCTTCCCTTCCATTCTAAATGATAGCTTTGCTGGATACAGTAATCTTGGATGTAGGTCCTTGCCTTTCATGACTTGGAATACATCTTGCCAGCCCCTTCTTGCCTGTAAGGTCTCTTTGGAGAAATCAGCTGACAGTCTTATGGGAAGTCCTTTGTAGGTAACTGTGTCCTTTTCTCTTGCTGCTTCTAAGATTCTCTCCTTCTGTTTCATCTTGGGGAATGTAATTATAATGTGCCTTGGTGTGTTCCTCCTTGGGTCCAGCTTCTTTGGGACTCTCTGAGCCTCCTGGACTTCCTGGAAGTCTGTTTCCTTTGCCAGACTGGGGAAGTTCTCCTTCATTATTTGTTCAAATAAGTTTTCAATTTTTTGTTCTTCCTCTTCTCCTTCTGGCACCCCTATAATCCGGATGTTGGAACGTTTCAAGATGTCCTGGAGGTTCTTAAGCCTCTCCTCATTTTTCCGAATTCTTGTTGCTTCATTCTTTTCTGGTTGGATGTTTCTTTCTTCCTTCTGGTCCACATCGTTGATTTGAGTCCCAGTTTCCTTCCCATCACTATTGGTTCCCTGTACATTTTCCTTTGTTTCTCTTAGCATAGGCTTCATTTTTTCATCTGGTTTTCGAACAGATTCAACCAATTCTGTGAGCATCTTAATAACCAGTGTTTTGAACTGTGCATCTGATAGGTTGGCTATCTCTTCCTCGCTTTTTTTTTTTTTTTTTTTTTGTCTTGGTGCATCTGTTACTTTAAGGGGTGGAGCCTTAGGGGTTCCCGGGGCGGGGTAACGCTGGTGGCTGCACTGTGATGCTGTACGTGGGGGAGGGGCGGAGAGGGAGCAATGGTGTCCACTCCACCGGATTTCAATCTTTTGCTCTGCTACCCACAATCAAACTGGGCCCCTCTGGTGCTAGTTCCCGAGTGGGTGGGCTTGTGCACGCCCTAGGCCCCTGTGGGTCTCTCCAACAACCTCTCCTGTGAGGCTGGGAGTCTCTCCTGCTGCCGCCCCAACCCCCACGGGCAATTTCAGTCAGAGGTTTGAGGCTTTATTTCCCTGCACTGGAGCCCTGGGTTTCGTGGTCTGCTTCGCTCCCCACCATTTGTCCCGGTTTATCTGTGCGCGAGTGTGGGGCTGTGGGGTCTGCTACCCGCCACTCTGCCTGCCCCGTTCTCCGCCACTCTGAGTCTGGCCCTGTGGGTTTATCTGTGCGCAAATGTGGGGCCACAGGGTCTGCTAGTGGTCAGACTGCCTGCCCCACTGGTCCCACACTCAGCCAGTCTCAGTCCCGCCACAGCCACGCGAGTCCTTTCCGCCCCGGTGCCCATCTCCGCCCCTCCTCCCGGTCTGGATGTATGTTTCGGACTTCCTTGCCGTTTGATTTTCTGTCAGTTCTGGTTTTGCAAGGCGACGCAGTGTGTCTACTCCGTCGCCATCTTGGTTCTCAAGTTTTAAGTTTTAAAATTGCCTTAAAGCAGAATAAAGAAGTAGATACAAATTACCCATAACTCCACAACTCCCTCCAAATCTCTCTTCACATGAGGGAAATATTATTTGTTTTAGCTTCTATAAAATAGGATACCCGTGACCCTACTCCCAATCCCAAAATAATTAAAATATTCCCAGTAAATGACATCTACCTATGTGTCCCTTCCCATATCACCCTTCATCTCTGTCCAAAGGTAATCGTCATCCTGAAATGTTTTATTCCTTCTTAATAGTTTTCCCTACATATGTAGGTCTAAATAGTATGTTATCTAGTTTGTTTTCAACTCTAAGCAAAGGATGTACAGTATGTTTTCTGGGACCTTTTTCTTTTCATTAAGATTTATCTATGAAGCTTCTTGTATTTGTGCTTCACTGATATTCATGGCTATAGAATATTTCCATTTTGTAAATGTATCAATGTATTTCTTTATTCATCCATCATTGGGTTTTTTTGCCCTTACAAATATTACTGCTGTGACTTCTCAGGCATGTCTCCTGGGATACAAATAGCGTTGCCCTCAGCTGTACAGTAGGAATGGAATTGCGAGATCATGGGCTCTGAGTTCAGTTTATAATATGATGAATTGTGAATTGTTTTCCAGTGTTTTTACCTATCAGTACTCCCATTAGCAGTGTGTGAGAGATCTTCCTGACCCATATATTCTCCCTTGGTTATTTTCAGACTTGAAGATTTTGCTACTTGAACGATGTGAAATGGTCTGTGGCCTTGGTTTGCCTTCCCTAGATTTTAAAGCGGTTGAGTAGCTCTTCATGTATACACTCCCTCTTCTCTGAAATGCCTGTTTGTATCTTATCCATATTAGTTCTTTTTTCATGTTCTTACTGGTTTGTATGAATAGTTATGTTTTTGTTGCTCTTTTTATATCAGATATGTGTTGCTAAATCTCCCAATTTAAATCTCCCAATTTTTTAATATATTTTATTGATTATGCTATTACATTTGTCCCATTCCCCCCCTTCACTCCATCCTGCACACCCCCTCCCTCCCACATTCCCCCCCTATAGTTCATGTCCATGGGTCATAATTATAAATTCTTTGGCTTCTACATTTCCTATACTATTCTTACCCTCCACCTGTCTATTTTCTACCTACCATTTATGCTACTTATTCTCTGTACTTTCCCCCCTCTCTCCCCCTCTCTTCCCCCTCCCACTCCCCTATTGATAACCCTTTATGTGATCTCCATTTCTGTGGTTTTGTTCCTGTTCTAGTTGTTTGCTTAGTTTGCTTTTGTTTTTGTTTTAGGTGTGGTTGTTAATAACTGTGAGTTTGCTGTCATTTTTACTGTTCATATTTAAATCTCCCAATTTTTATCTTGTATGGTTACTTTTTTTCCTATTCTTTTAATTCATTGATTGGTTTTTTGAGAGAGAGATTAACATCGATTTGTTTATGCTTTCATTGGTTGCACTCATTGGCTGATTTATGCATTCATTGGTTGATTCTTGCTTGTGCCCTTTCCTGGGATCGAACCTGCACACTTGGCATACATATCAGGATGACACTCTAACCAACTGAGCTACCCAGCCAGGCTTGTATTGTTTACTTTTTAAAAGATACCTTTTGATGACAGAAGTTATGTTTTTCTTTTGTAGCTAGTAATGTGGCTTTTAAAACAAATCTTTCCTTACCCCAAATTACAAAGTCACTCTCCTATACTTTCACTGAAAACTCATAAAGTTTTGCTTTTGACATTGAAATTTTTAGTTCTGCTGGAGTTAATTTTTGTGTATGGTATGTGGTAAGGACACATTTTTTCCCAACATGTAGACAGTTTTTCTAGCTCTACTTTTTGCCTCAACAGATCTGCCATGCCACTTTTATCATACAATATCCCATATGTCTGCGCAGCTCTTTCTTAACTCAGTTTTGTTCTCTTGGTCATTTTATCTGTCCCTGAACCAGTACCACACTATTTCAATTATTAGGCCTTTTTTGGTCTTGGTTTTTGGTAGTGTAAGAATCCTCACGTTAATTATTAAGTTGACTTTGCATGTAATCTTTTATATATATCTTATCCATTGTTTCTCCATTGGTAATCATTCAAGCTGCTTACCATTTTTTGCTGTGAGGAATAAACACATATCCTTTGACTCCATTGCTGAGTATATCCTAGAAGGGATATTAAAATAGGAATGTAAAGATTCTTTCTGAATGGTTTTCCAGAGGCTTATGTCAACGTACAATTCCATTTTCACTTGAAGAAGAAAATACCCCGGAGCATCTAATCATTTCTGAGTGTAAACATTTAAAAAATTGTAATTTTGTTAGGTAAGAAATATTTTGTTTTAATTTGACTTTCTTTGAGATTGCTTTTTTTTGCAATTTTTCACAAGCATTTTTGCTTTTGTCTCCTCTCTCTCCCTGCTTTCTATTATTACAGGAATCCCAGTGCTGAGTAGGTGATGATTGTTCTATTGATTGTTACAGAAGATCATACCTCTTGTTCAAATTTTGACTTAAATATCAAATTAATTTTGTTTTTATATTTGAATCATTTTTTACAGAATAATTATAGTTTTTGTAATACAGTTGTAATTACACTTGTTTTAGCTGCATTACTTTAAATTGTATTTCAGGATATTTATGGTATACTACAGAGAATAGAGGAAGTATTAAGAAAACTTTGTGTTTTGCATTTTGTCTCTGAAATTTATTGCCCTATAAACTTTCATTCTTGGCAGTGTCTTAATTTTTTTTGAAAAGATACAGTTTGATGAGAAGTTGATAACATTCTGTACTTTATTTTTAGATGGAGATTGTAAAAATCTTACTTCAGAAATATTTGCAAAGATAGAGGCTGGTCTGAATGAAGTCAGAAATAACATTTTTATCAGGCTTCAGCCTCAGCTTGGATGTACGTTAGGTAAGTAATTTGTGTAATTTAACTGTAGAACTCATCTACTATAAAGAAATACTAACATCATAAGGAAATATAATACTGCTTTATTACTTTGAATGATCTAGATTCCTAGGGGAGAGAATGTAGTTGGTTTCATTTAGGAATTGACCACTGGTTAAATCATTGGTGGGCAGAGCTGGTCCATCAGAGCAGGGGTGTCCAACCTTTTGGCGTCTCTGTGCCACACGGGAAGAAGAGTTATCTTGGGCCACACATTAAATAAATTGCAACATGTAATCACAAAAAAAATTCATAAGTTTTAAGTTAATTCACAATTTTGTGTTGGGTTGCATTCACAGCCATCCTGGGCTACGTGCAGCCTGTGGGTCACAGGCTGGACGCCCCTTGTAAAGGATGCTGGCTGTGTTAGCCCTGGAGTGGATGGTAGTCTCACAAACAGTTGAAGACTTGGGTACTCCGATTGCTTTTTCAATCTTTCCTGCAGTAGAGTAGTCCCTCTGAAAAGGCACCTAAGGAATTTAAAAGTAAACAATAGTGCTAGGGTCCATTAAATAAGAATCTCAGGATGCAACTCAGGTATCAGGAATTTTAGAAGCTCCTCTGTGATTCTTATAGATGGGCAAGGTTGAGAATCTGTGGTCTAAAGCAACCAGAGTAATTCTACTTCTGCTGCCAGTGATTGGTGTAGAAATGGACAAGTGGTACAGTTTTGCCAGTGGGGTATTAGGAAGAGTATACTGATGGCCTTTTGGGGACACTTTCTTACCTTTAAAATAGGGCACAAGAATGAGACCTGCTTTGTCCTCTATTGGCTTTTGGCCTGCCTTTTGGAACCAGTGTGGAGCAAGGGCACTAGATCTCCTTGTCTTTTTAAATGTTTTTAGTATTGCAGAAGGGAGCTGTAATGATTGTTTCGTTTGTGTGTTTGAAGGGGATGTCTGTTTTATTTCTATTTATCCTTGCATTAACTCTTCTTTATATTTCATTGTAGAAGCAGAATATATGGTATTCATGATTAAATTGTATAAAATATCAATGCCTTCAAGTTTTTCTCTCAACAAGTGGCACTTACTTATAAGAACCAGATGCTGTACCGTTTTCGGCATGGCAGTGTCTCCTACTTCTTTGTTCCACAGTTTTGTCCCCTAGTTTTACTATCTTGTTTTTCATGAACTCCCATAGATATAAGTTTACTCTGTTAAAATAATAAACTGATTTTCTAAGGGGCTGTTTTAATTTATCATTAGGTGAGATCTCACATGTGATGAATATTCTTTTTTTTTCTTTGTATCAAACTGTGATGAATATACAGTAAAACCATTTTAGAAAGTATATAGTTGTTTAACCATGACCACACTGAGGATATAGAGCGTTCTGTCATCCTAAAAACTTTCCCCAGGCTCCTAGTAGTCAACTCCCTTCCTCATCCCAACCACCAATCCATTGGGTGAACACCATTTCAAGGAGACTTTTTCGTAAGATCACCAGAATATAGACTTGAGGGGCTCCATGTTGCGCTTTGGAACATTTCCCTCTGAGCATGATCTGAGATGTTTTAGTCAGGGTGCAGACTCTAGGACCCAGTGGAATTGCCACCCTGGGCCTGGTTTTCCTTGTAATAAAAAAGGGATTTTTAAATGATTATTTGTGCAATCATAGCAATTAGGTGAGCACTCGGCTCTCCTAAAACAATAGAATCCCTCTCGTTATTGTTCTACTACTCATTCATTCAGCAGTGCTAGGTGCTATGTTATAGCTTAAGGTCTTACTAATGCAATCTAATCTTCACTTCAGAGAGCACTGTAAAATCTTAACATGTGTGTTCTCATTTTGAATATTAATGTGTATTTTAAAGTACTAAAGGCAGAGATGTAGAATCTGTACTCACACTGATTTTTTGGTTAAATTTTTAACATGAGCCACTTTACCATTTTGGTTATTGTTTCAAAAAACACATTGTAAACTATCCTTTCTGCCCTCCCTCCCTACAGTTTAAGAAATATAACATTACAGTACAACGTAGGCCCCCTTGTAGTCATCTCCAGCTCTTCCTTACCTTCCCACAAAGGTAACTGCTATCTTCAGTTCAATGTTTTCTTTCCTTCTGAAGTCCATATTCCTTTTTTTTTTTTTTAAGAAAAAGCTAATGTTGTTAATGGTTTCTGTTTACTTTTGAGTAAATTGAAACAGTAATGTAGCCCAAGTGTAGTATACCATGTAAAGATAGATAGACCAACAGAATAGCATAGCCCAGATTAGGATCCTCCTCTTTTGGTTACTTCATACTGTGACAGAGGTGGTGATGCAGGGACTGGGGAGAGGAAAGGCATCAGTTGGTTCCTGATAAAGGGGGAAAAATTGGATCTCTATCTGACACCATAATCAGAAAGAGACGGCAGCATATTTAAAGACCTAAACATGAAAAAAACAAAGTTGTAAAATTGAAAGAAAATATAGGTGAATATTTTATCACACGTTGGGGAAGAATTTCTTAAATAAGATATATAAGATTGGTAGGTATGATTACATTAAAGCTGAAAGCCTCTGGGAAAAGATAGAGCAAAGAAGCAATTACCAGCATATCTTATAAAGAACCCTTGTATGTCAGTTTGTTAAAAACTAGACCAACAATGTAATAGAAGAGTGGCTAGAAGACATTAATGAACAGTTAACAGAAGAGAGAACTTGAATTGTTAGACAGCAAAGAGTCACTGACAGGTTTGTACCATGCAAATGAAGATAGGTGGATAGGAGTTGGGGTTAGGTTACTAGAGGCAAAAAAACCACTTAAGCAGGAGGTTATAAAAATTGGAATTAGTCATTGGTATTATGTGTTCTCTAGGAGCATGCTTTATAACTTCATACCTCTAAAATTTATACTCAAAGGTTAAAATAAAGTCAGTTCAGGAGCTATATAAATTGCCTAACATGATCAGTATTCAGTCAACTTATTTAAACACGTGTGTTTTGAGTTCTTTCATATTTTGATTCATTGTGAACTTTATGTATTTTTAGACCTGAAGATTTTATATTGTTATAAAATGTAAATTACTTTTTCAATTAATATTTAGTTACAATAAAGTATACATTTAAAGGCTGAGAACCAAATAGAAACTCATACTACACACTGTTTATGTGTGTGGTGTTGCATAGTTTATTTTTAGGAGATTGATTTGTATTTATTTCTCTTTATAAAGAGAACTTTTTTGTTTTTGTACAAAAACAGCAATGAGACTTTACCACAAAGGTAACTATTAAAATAGCCTTTGTAACTACTGATATTTCTAGAATATGTTTAGGTAATAACACACTGTTCTGCCTTTTGGTTCTGCCAAGATGACATCTCTTGGTGGTGGTCCTGGCAACTGTGGTTCCAGGCTGGGGAGAGAACTGGACCATAGATGTAACACTGTCCCAGGGGAGGAAGGGGACAGAATGAATCAGAATTTTTCCAATATCTAAATTCCCCTGAGGGAAAGAGAGAAGCCCATTGGAGAAGGAATGCAAAGGGAGAGTGTAAATCCATCTATTTAACTTGCTTGCTGATATCCACACTGGAAGGCAGTATTCACGATTCAGTTTTCATTTTTATTTTCTTTAATATATTTTATTGATTATACTATTACAGTTGTCCCATTTTATCCCCCTTTATTCCACTCCTCCCTGCACCCTCCTTCCACCGGCGCCCCCCCCTTAGTTCATGTCCATGGGTCATACATGTAAGTTACTTGGCTTTTCTATTTCATGTACTGTTATTAACCTCCCCCTGTCTATTTTGTACCTACCATTTATGCTTATTCCCTGTACCTTTCCCCCCATTCTCTCCCCTCCCCCTCCCCGCTGATAATGCCCCACATGATGCGGCATTTCTCTGGTTTTGCCCTTTTCTAGTTGTCTGCTTTCTTGTTTGTTTTTGTATTTTTATGTGGGGGAGCATTGTCCACAGAGCCCCCATCCACTGGAAAATAAGTCCACCAAGACATGATCAGCTTGGGGAGGAAAGGTGACCTGTCTCTCAAAGGAGGAGGGCCAGAAGCCTTTTCCTCAATGGGCTTTCATTAGGTTTAATTTGCATTGGAATACAGGGCATATATGTAAAGTTCATCAGACCTAGTGTGGCAGAAATGATCAAATAATAGATAATATTCAAAGAACTCAGGGCTTATTCTAAGTCAGGGTCAGATAGATAAAGGGCCATAAAATTTAGGGGAACAAACTCATTTCATGCTTGGACCCTTATTTAAATTGAGGGTATTGGTAAAGTAGGTTTCATAAGATTTTATGCAGTCTTTCTTAGGCCTGATTGCCCTAGGGAACCTGCCCTTTCCAGCACAGGGCCACACCCACCTCCAGCATTGTTTCAGGCTTAAGTCAGGGAGGGCAAGTAAGGCAGCCAAGAGATTAGGAGATGTCTTGCAGACAGAATTGAGGACTCAGGCTATGTCAAAGCCGAGGGGCGAGGGTCCATCACCCCCTTTTTCTATACCTCCTAAGTCCTTCCCTGAGGGCCTCTTCATGATTGTGCCTGTCTTAGGTCGTCCCTCTCTTGAGGAATCTTACCCATCATTGGCTAACAGGTCATGAACTGGGGGCCAAACAGGGTGAAGTAAAGTGGGCAGAAGCAGTGCCCTGCCAGGGAGATAAGCTTTGTCCTTAGTGGTTTATGTATCCAAGGTCTCTCACTCAGCCTCAGCCATGGGGGTTTACAGCTTCTGAAACCAGGCAGGGCAGTTACCAACATTTTTAGGTTTGATTGTTGATAGTTGTGAGTTTGTTGTCATTTTACTGTTCATAGTTTTGATCTTCTTCTCAGATAAGTCCCTTTAACATTTCATATAATAAGAGCTTGGTGACTGAAAGGTTTTCTTAGGCTCCGCCAAGGAAGAAATGACAATCAGCCACAAAATTAGGCAGTAGAGAGCTTTATTGGGGTTTGCGCACCTGGACGAGGTTCCCCGGTCTGCAGAGTGGGCCGAGGAAGTCGCGGCCAAGCAGGGAATATTGGCGGGGTTTTATGCACCAAATTCTGGTTGGCTCCCCTAGTGGGGGCTAGGGATTGGTCTCCTGGAACAAAGCGGCCGTCCATCATTGGTGGTTCCCTGGTTTGACATCAGCCATCTCTTCCGGGTTGTAGTCCGGCAGCCATTTTGTCCTACCCCGCCCATCCTGACAGTGACAATGAACTCCTTTAACTTAACTTTATCTGGAAGCACTTTATCTTCCCCTCCATTCTAAATGGTAGCTTTGCCAGATAGAGTGATCTTGGATGGAGGTCCTTGCCTTTCCTGACTTTGAATATTTCTTTCCAGCCCCTTCTTGCCTGTAAGGTCTCTTTTGAGAAATCAGCTCATAGTCTTATGGGTACCCCTTTGTAAGTAACTGTCTTCTTTTCTCTTGCTGCTTTTAAGATTCTCTCCTGTTTAATCTTGGGTAATGTAATTATGATGTGCCTTGGTGTGTGCTTCCTATGGCCCAACTTGTTTGGGAGTCTCTGAGCCTCCTGGACTTCCTGGAAGTCTGTTTCCTTTGCCAGATTGGGGAAGTTCTCCTTTATTGTTTTTTCAAATAAGTTTTCAGTTTCTTGCTCTTCCTCTTCTCCTTCTGGCACCCCTATGATTTGGACGTTGGAACATTGAAAGTTGTCCCAGAGGTTCCTAAGCCTTTCCTCATTTTTTTTGAATTGTTTCTTCATTCTGTTCTGGTTGAATGTTTATTTCTTCCTTCTGGTTGAAATCGTTGATTTGAGACCCAGTCACCATTGGTTCCCTGTACATTTTCCTTTATTTCACTTTGCATAGCCTTCATTTTTTCCTCTATTTTGTGACTACATTCAACCATTTTTGTGAGCATCCTGATTACCAGTGTTTTGAACTCTGCATCTGATAGGTGGACTATCTCTTCATTGCTTCCTTGTATTTTTTCTGGAGTTTTCATCTGTTCTTTCATTTGGGCCATTTTTTTGACTCTCTGTGCCTCTTACTTAGTAAGGGACAGAGCCTTAGATATTTCCAGGGTGGGGCAACTCATGTGGCTGCTGTTGTGCTGTTTGTGGGAGAGAGGTCAGAGAGGGAACAGTGTCACTTTCTCTGCTCTTCCCTGGCTTTCAGTCACTTCCCTTGCTACCCACAAGAAATTTGGGCCTTTCTGGTGCTGATTCCCAGGTGGGGTGGGAGGTGTTGTGTATGTTCTAGGACCCTGTGGGTCTCCCCAACAAACTCTCCTACGAGGCTGGGAGTTTTTCCCATTGCCTCAACCCCCACGGGTTTTTTCAGTCAGAGGTTTTGAGGCTTTATTTCCCCACGCTGGAACCCTGGGTTGCATGGTCTATCTTGCTCCCCACTTGTTCCTCCCAGTTTATCTGCACACAAATGTGGGACCACCCCGGTCCTCCAACCACTGCCTCCACCCCTTTCCACTCGGATGCCCATCTCTGCCACTTCTACCGGTCTGGATGAATGTTTCTTCTTTAACTCCTTGGTTGTCGGACTTCCATACAATTCAATTTTCTCTCAGTTTTGGTGTTTTTTTGTTTTTAAGTTTGTTGTTCTTTTGCTTGTGTGAGGAAGCACAGTGTATCTACCTATGCCTCCATCTTGGCCAGAAGTCGATTTTTATTTTATTGACAACATAATTCAGATCTTTGCTAGCCTTAAAGTTGTTGAAGGTTAACTTTAATTGTTAACTTTAATTGTTAAAAGATTGAGGGGATATGAGGTTGGTCCTTTCACCTGTGTGTGTCTTGCTCTCGCCATATGCAAAACAAGAGAGTCAGAATAGAATTGGCTTTTTAATGCTTTTGTCCAACTTTGATATTTTTCTACCATGGTTCACCAGTTATATTATTTTTAGTATCTGTAGCAAACAATTTATATATATTTATTTTGTTTTTATAATACTCGTGAGTTATTACAGTTCTGAGGGGTTTTTTTCCTGAGAAAAGTTAAAAAGATCTGAGATAGTATTGTGTGCCTTTTGTGTCTTTTGTCTTAAGTTTTCATACATGTCCTCCAAGAAAAATGAAAGAGACTGAAGTGATAATTAAATCTTTACACTGGACGTTTTTTAGAAAAATGCTTTTAAAACTTCCCCTTGTCCAGTTGTGAATAACCTGCTCTGTTACATATCTGTATTCAGATGTATTCATAGTGTGAGTACAGTGGGGAACCCCACAAAACCCAGAATTATATTCTGGAGGGTGGGCCCCTTGTAGTAGAGCTTTTCCCATTAGGTGAGTGTTCTAGGAACCCATCTGTATCAGTGTAAGTGAATTTTTTTTTTTTTGAAGACTCAACACGTTTGCCCATTTCATGATGGGTGATTTGTGAGCACACCTGCCCACACTGCGCCAAGGGTTCATTAATCTTTGACCAAAAAACGGCCTGACCCCCATACCCCACCCTCCCATTCACCCGATCTTGCCCAAGCGACACTTTTTATTTCCCCGGATGAAAAAAAGTACTTAAAGGAAACGTTTTGCCGATGTGGAAGAGGTGAAACCAAAAATAGCAAAAGTACTAAAAGGCATGAAAATAGATAAGTTCAAAAACTGTTTTCAGCAGTGGAAAAAACATCTTGATATGTGTATTGCATCAAATGGAGAGTACTTTGAAGGTGATTAAAGTTTAAACATGTAAGGATAAATACACAATTTTTTATAAATAAATTCCATTTTGGGGGGTCCTTCCTCATACAGTGAGAAAGACCACAGTTCATAATTTGGGTTGACCTTTTTCAGTTCATTAAGAACAACTCATTTTTCCTTTTCTTTTTGAAGGTGACATGGAAAGCCCGGTGTTTGCATTTCCCCTGCTCCTAAAAATAGAAGCCCGAATCGAAAAGCTCTTCATGTACTCTTTTTCTTGGGACTTTGAATGTTCTCATTGTGGACACAAATATCAAAACAGGTTGGTTTTTCTATTTTTTAAAAAGGATTCATTCTATTGAAAATGTTTACAAGTAATCAAATTTGAATAAAGTTTGTTTCCACTTCTAACACTGCTCTCTCTCTGGCTCCTTCTACCCTCGATAAACTTCCCACCCTATCTTGAAATCTCTCCAACAACATTAAGGTTAAAACGAAGAATTTGAGCCTCAGAAACTACAATTTGCTTGTTTCTTTAAACTAGAAGAAAACCAGTGGTTTGATAGATTATCAGTGAGAGTTTTCTTAAGCTTTTCAAGTAGAATCTTCCCTCTGGATTCCCTGCTAAGTAATAAATAATGCCTCTCTGAACTCCTTGAAACTGTTTTAACATCATGGAAACTGATTTTGGTCTCCTAGAGTTTGGCAGCAGGTCTCAGAGTAACATGTGCTTTCCTAACCTTAGTCCCTAAAAGACCAGCTGACCCAGGATCCTCCACGTGCACTGTCATCCATCCTTTCCACCGCCCTGCCACCTATTGGAGGGTCCTGGTTGGTGTACACGGCCCTGAGATTGACACTTAGGAGGAAGCAAGAGAAGAAAGAAACTGCAGGTTTCATTTGCTTCCGTGCACCTACCACATGAGAGATTAGGTTTTAGAAGTGTTAGGGAAAGAAAATTGCCATCAACAGGATACCCTCGCTTTGTAAATGTATGAGAAAGTTGGTGGCTGGTGGTTGAAAAGATTACCAACCTGGTTCTGTTAGTATTTATTCAAATTTTTATAATAAGATAAATCCTTTCCTAATTTCTTAAACTCACCTACTAATAAATTAGAAAATTTGGACTCTTTCAAAGTTACTTTTTTTGATGTGAGTTTCCTTAGATATTTATTATCTACACTGAGAATATTTTTAGGTATTTCAGGATCAGTCGAGAGTCAAGTCTGTGAAAGAGTGCCCTAGGGAATGCCAGCAGCAGAACCGGAAGACATTTTTTTTACCAGTTAGGTCAAAGTACTAGAACAGAATAAGAATTAGCATTTCACTCATACCTAGGACTTATATAATTTTGTGTGAGTATGAGAACAAATAGCTGTTTCCTGGTCTTTCTATCATTGATTTATATAAATTATCTGATTTTCTTCCCATTTGGCAAATGTGGAAACTGAAGCTCGAAAGGGGTTAAATACGTGTCCAAGGGGACACCTAGCTAGTAAGTGGCAGAATTCAGACTAAGGTTTTCTGGCTTCTGAGACTTTCTCGTTCACTGTTGTGTATTCCCTAATCACCACCTGGATTTTACGTGATATAAACAAGCTTGATTAAAATCAACTGAGTTCTAGCTCTTCTAAAATGCATATCTCAGTTTGAGTTTTCCATTGAGTAGATTGTGTATGCCAGGAACTCAACTGAAATAATATTTAGCTTGTTAGGGAGATTACATGTAAAGATGTAACAGAGGGTCAGTGACTGCATAATTATTCTCATCTTTTGGCTGCTGTAAATTACTTTGAATATGAGGTGATAAGTGCATTTGGAGAGATATATAGAAAAAAACTCCAGAGTTCAAGGGAAAGAAGCCATCAGCCACTTGGGTTTGCTTTTCTTTTCTTCCCTCTTTTAATTCCTTGTTCTGAAAAATGAAAGTAGATACAGAGAAAAAGCTAAAATGAAGTGACATTTCATTACATACCTGTTAATATATCCTGGGTTAAAACTTAATCCCACTTAATCTGCTGGAAGAATATCCAGCAAACTGATTGGTTTTTGTCCTCCTGTTTTTAGTGCTGATTTTAGAGCTTTTGATTTAGAAGGCATGTTCTGGAGTTAAAATGTGGTCTACGGAGTTACACTCCCTGTATTTTGGTCACCAGTTTGTCTTCTACCATGTGGTGTATACTCTGCATTTTATTTTCCTCGTCTGTACAATGGGGGTAAGAATAGTACCAGCCAAGTAGGGTTGTTGCTGCATGGAAACGTTAGGTGTCATATGCGGCATTAATACTTCCTTGCTGAGACAAACTCCCTTTTATAAACTGGTCTTTTTCTCACTATATGAGGAAGGACCCTCCAAAATGGAATTTATTTATAAAAAATAGTGTATTTATTCTTACATGTTTAAACTTTAATCACCTTCAAAGTACTCTCCATTTGATGCAATACACACATCAAGATGTTTTTTCCACTGCTCAAAACAGTTTTTGAACTCATCTATTTTGAAATGAGAGAGAGCTTTTACTTAACAGTTATCTTTGAGACCCAAGAATTTTGGAGAAATACAGTGGATGCATTTGCCGATCCCTTTATGCTGCTTTGCTTTTAAAGTGTCAGCTTCCCTGAGAGCTGATTAGTTTTAATAGCCTATGCTTATATCACTTACAATTTGTCAATATTTTCTATGGTTTAGAACAGATGCTACTGTCCCATTAGTAATAAATAATTGTTTTCTTAAATAAAGATTGTATTCATTTATTTTTAGAGAGAGGGGAAGGGAGGGAGAAAGAGAAGGCGAGAAACATCGATGGGTTGCTTCTGGTATGCGCCCTGACTGGGGACCGAACCTGCAACCTAGGCATGTGCCTTGAACAGGAATCAAACCAGCAATCTTTTGCCTTGTAGAACAATGCCCCAATCACCTGAGCCACACTGGTCAAGGCAGTAATTGTTCCTTTGAAGATAATTTTTATTAAAGCAAATGCAGGGAGGTGCAGTATGCATCTTTAAAGATCATTGTTTTAGATGCCTGTTGCTCTCAAGTATTCAAACTGAACTGTGCATTTAGAACTTGTATAACTGTGAAAACAAAATTCTTTCACAATTAGCATTCTAGTTTTTTAAGGATCAAGAAAATTAAGTTGAATGTATTCCTGATTCTGTATTTGGAAATGTCCTTTTGTTTTTGGCCAATAATGGATAACCAGATTGTGAATTTTTTGAGTAAGGGCTGAGCTCTTAATAAATTTTAAAGCCTTAGGACAGTAGTTCTCAACTAGGAATGACTTTGCGCCCTGTGGGTGGGACATTCAGCAGTGTCTGCAGGTACTGGGGGCTGTTGCTGGCATGTAGTGTGCAGAAGCCAGGCGTGGTGCTAAACATCCTGCAGTGTATAGGATGGTTCCCACAACAGAGGAATTACCCAGTGCAAAATGTCACTGGTACTGAAACCCTGCCTTTTACATTTTCTTCATCTCATAGCTGGAAAAACCACAGGTAATTCATGAGGAGAGTCTTCATAAAGAGCTTCACTAGGGTTAGGAAACAACATTGGCCTATTAATTTACTATATGCTTTGGAGGGGATAGGTTAAGTATGAATAAACAAATACCTTCTAGTTTAGACATTGATTTAAATTAACATGAATGAGTTTAATTTAAGTGAATTTATATCTTTTTCTTTTTTTTTTTTTAATAGATGTACGAAGAATCTGGTCACCTTTACAAATGTCATTCCTGAATGGCACCCACTTAATGCTGCCCATTTTGGTCCTTGTAACAATTGCAACAATAAGTCACAAATAAGAAAAATGGTATTGAAAAAGTGAGTTCAAATTGCCTTATTTTAAAACAAAATGAATGTGGATTTATGTATATTTTTAATGTGTAGTATTGAAAGTATGGCTGCAAACCTACTTTTCAGGAGTTTGCACATATTTGTGAATTGCCAAAATGCTTTTTTGTCAAGAACTCTGGCCAATAAGCAAGCTGTGCTGTCGGCGAAATGACGCTGAGGAGCAGACTTAGCGTGATTATATGACCGCACTCTACTAGTGTCTTTCGTTTTTTTGTCTTTTCCTCCCTTTAAGAATATTAAACTTCAATTTTTCTCTCCTCTGCCAGGTGACTGAAATCATTAGAATTCCGGGATTTCCTTAATCTCATTTCAAGAACTCATGATTCAGTGATGAGCCACAGGCTCACTTGCCTGAATTTCCATCTTCTGCCAGACCTCGGCCTGCTGATTTCTCATCCTCTTATAAGAGTTCTGCTACCTTGGGCAGATGTCTTTTTATTAGGTTCAGCTTTCTATCTGCCCTCAGTGGGAAGACTGGTCAGAACTACGGTACCTTTTCCATTGGGACCAGAAGCCCTGTGTCTTTAAACTCGCAGGTTAATACCATTCTAGGTAGTTTGTCTCTCTTTCATTAGTATGCTCACATGTGCACATCTTCTTTAATCTTTATTTTCTGTTGCCCTTATCTCTTAACTCTACAACAAGAGGTGTAATTGAGGTGTAATTTGATGTACTAAAAATCCAGTGGTATTCTTACCTTTTCTGATGTCCTTGGATGTGCCAAGAAACCCCTCATAATCTTTCCTAAAGATTAGTTTTCATCAAAGCAATAAATTTCCAAACGGATGGGGTCAAGACTTAAAAAGGAGAAAAGAGCAGTACCCCCTCCTACCCTATTCCCAGGTATCTACTTTAAACTTTTCAGGTAGTATTTACTTTGAATTTTCAAAACAGTGTGCTTATTCCACCTTTATACAATCTTCTCCTTTTATAGTAGTTGAGTATAATCACTCTTAACCAGCACCTGGGCCCATCTCCTAACTTCTCCCTTTGAATATAATTGCATTTTTGCTTAAATTAGTACTCATTGTTTGTTATGAATACACATATATTCCCTCCTTAGCCAAGTAGTATTCATGGTTCTGTTTTCTTTACAACTCTTTATTTTTCCTGGAATTATTCATTGCCTTCTGTTTTTATTTGCTTTACGTACATATTGGGGTTTTTTTTTCAAATTTGATAAATACCTATTAGTGATTTTCTAAACACTCAAATGTTTCACAATTTTTGAGTCTCCTTCCCTCCCCCACTTTTTTTTTCCTTCCTGGGAGCCTCTCTTCTGTCACCTTTCATTTTTCTGTGTATAATGTGGGCTTGGTGCATGGGAGTGCCCTATACTCACTTTCTGTCATTTTCCCAATTTTCAGCCCAGGGCTTTACCCCCACATTCTTCAGCATCCATTGCCCTTAGATACTGAGTCTTCTGTGCCTGCACTCTCACACTCCCGTCATCACTCCAGCCATCCTGCTGCGTTACCACTATTCTGTTTGCTTTTTGTCTTCTAAATATTTGTCTCCTTTCTTTTTTTTTTTTTGTCCTTTCACTTTACCATTTTTCGTGTGTGTGTGTGTCCTTCACTAACATATGATAGAGTTCACATGGGAAGGCAGAGTATGAAAGAAGGGGGGATTTCTTTAACCAGAAGTCCATAGTGTCTTGGTAGCCTGCAGTCTAAGCTTTGAGATCTAAGTGTGGAAGGAGGAGCCTTTTTTTTTTTTTTTTTTTTTAAGCCCTTTTCCTTGATGAGGAGGTAGAACGGCAGCAGGTGTGGGTGTGTGCCATCCTGCACTGGATCATTGAATTGCTTGAGGCTTCTGGTATATATAATTTTCATCTAAGAGTTTATATCTGCTATATAATTTCATCTAAGAGTTTATGCTTGCCTTTTCTGAAACCCCAACATTGAAGATAAACTCATACTGTAGTTTTGTTTGATCTGTTAATTGGTCACATTGCAACATACAGGTTTTAATTACACAATATGTTGCTTTACTTACAGATTCATGCTCTGATATGGAAATATATATGCTGGGTGTAACTGTTTCAGGGGGAAATGTGTTTAGAGTTCTAATGAGTCAGTTTATATAAGCAGAGTTTATAATTTGGATATTTACTGTATTCAAAAGTAAATTGAACTAGTGTGTAAAATTTAAATGACGAGGTCTTTATAAAGGCATTGATAATTTTTTACTTTGAAATTTGTATAACTTGCTTTTGATACTTAATGGAATTTAGAAACAAACTTAATAGTTTTTAGGGATAACTTTAATTAGGTCTATCATGATATCATGCATAGTTCAGTCTTACAGCATTCTAAAAACTAATGGTGTTACAACTTCCCTGAACACCTTGTCTCAGGTAATCCATATCTCTAGTATGTTCCCATTGGAAAGAGGGTCCATTGGTAAATCAAATGAATGATATTTATTGGGTCCAAATCTGGTACTTTTCTTTAAGTAACTTGTTTGGCAATTGAATCATTCAGAACATGGTGGTGATATGGAGCACCAACTTAGAATCTGATTTAATTTTACTTCACTAACTCTTGAAATGACTGTCTCATTCTCACTATTGCCATCATCTTCTTTTTTATTTTATTTGTCGTCATCTTCATTAGGAGTCTGGTTGTACACTATCCTGGATTGTCATTTGGAAAGCATATTTACTTAAACTTCAGTTGAATGCTGATTTTTTTTTTAACTATTTGCAGAAGATGGAGTGATAGGAAGAGAAATAAGACATTTCTGTTCTATCCTTATAGAGCTTATTAAAGTGTCTAATACAGTGATTTTGAGACTTCTAAGCAGATAAACTATCCTTTACGCTACTGATACATTAAGTAGTTAAAATTAGAGTTGTTTTTTTTTTCCTCAGTCTTCACCCTAGGACATTTTTTCATTGCTTTTAGAGAGGAGGAAGGAAGGGAGGGGGGAGAGAGGATCATTGATTGATTTCCTTCTTGTATGAGCCCCAGCTGGGGATCAAACTATGATCTGGGTACGCGCCCTGACTAGGAATCAAACCCACAACCTTTTGGTCTAGAGGACAGTGTTCCAACTGAGCCACACCAACCAGGGTTAAATTACATTTCTTAATTTAAATTTTCCTTGTTTAGTATAGACAATGCTTTATTATTATTTTTCCCTAAAACTTATTTTTATTTTTAACATATTTTATTGATTATGTTATTACAGTTGTCCCATTTTCCCCCCTAACTACTCCGCTCTGCACCCCTCTCCCACCCGCATTCCCTACTCCCATTAGTTCATGTCCATGGGTCTTACATATAAGTTCTTTGGCTTCTTCATTTCCCATACTATTCTTAACCTCCCCCTGTCTATTTTGTACCTACCATTTTTGCTTCTTATTCCCTGGAACTTTTCCCCCATTCTCCCCTCTCCTCCTACCCACTGATAACCCTCCACACGATCTCCATTTCTGTGATTCTGTTCCTGTTCTAGTTGTTTGCTTACTTTGTTTTGTTTTTGCTTTTGTTTTTTTAGGTTCATTGTTGATAGTTGTGAGTTTGTTGTCTTTTTATTGTTCGTAATTTTGATCTTCTTTTTCTTAGATAAGTCCCTTTAACATTTCATATAATAAGGGCTTGGTAATGATGAACTCCTTTAACTTGACTTTATCTGAGAAGCACTTTATCTGCCCTTCCATTCTAAATGATAGCTCTGCTGGATACAGTAATCTTGGATGTAGGTCCTTGCCTTTCATGACTGGGAATACTTCTCTCCAGCCCCTTCTTACCTGCAAGGTTTCTAGAGAAATCAGCTGATAGTCTAATGGGCACTCCTTTGTAGGTAACTCTCTCCTTTCCTCTTGCTGCTTTTAAGATTCTCTCCTTATCTTTAATCTTGGGTAATGTAATTCTGATGTGCCTTGGTGTGTGCTTCCTTGGGTCCAACTGGTTTGGGACTCTCTGAGCTTCCTGGATTTCCTGGAAGTCTATTTCCTTTGCCAGATTGGGGAAGTTCTCCTTCATTATTTTTTGAAATAAGTTTTCAATTTCTTGCTCTTCTTCTCTTTCTGGCACCCCTATGATTTGGATGTTGGAACATTTAAAGTTGTCCTGGAGGTTCCTAAGCCTCTCTTCATTTTTTAAAATTCTTCTTTCTTCATTCTGTTCTGGTTGAATGTGTATTTCTTCCTTCTGTTTGAAACCGTTGATTTGAGTCCCCGTTTCCTTCCCATCATTGTTGGTTCCCTGTACATTTTCCTTTACTTCACTTTGCATAGCCTTCATTTTTCCCTCTAATTTGCAACCACACTCAACCATTTCTGTGAGCATCCTGATAACCCAGTGTTTGAATCTGTGCATCTGATAGGTTGGCTGGCTGGCTGTCACTTTGTTGTATTTTTTCTGGAGCTTTGATCTGTTCTTTCATTTGGGCTTATTTATTTATTTATTTTTTGTCTCGGCATGCCTGTTACGTACAATACGGAATAAGGTGCGGAGCCTTAGGTATTCGCCAGGGCAGGACAACTCAGGTTGCTGCTTTGTGGCACTGTATGTGGGGGAGGGGTCTAAGAGGGAACAATGCCACTTGTTCAGTTCTCTGTCAGCTTTCAGTCACTTCCTCTGCTACCCACAAGCAAATCAGACCCTTCTGGTGCTGATTCCTGGGTGGGTGGTTGTGTGTGTGTTCTGAGACCCTGAGGGTCTCTCCAATGAAATCTCCTGTGAGGCTGGGAGTTTCTTCCACTGCCACAACCCCCATAGGTTTTACAGCCAGAGGTTTTGAGGCTTTATTTTTTCCCCCACTAGAACCCTGAGTTGCATGGTCTGTCCCATACCTCAGTTG
This sequence comes from Desmodus rotundus, assembly GCF_022682495.2. Taxonomy (NCBI): domain Eukaryota; kingdom Metazoa; phylum Chordata; class Mammalia; order Chiroptera; family Phyllostomidae; genus Desmodus; species Desmodus rotundus. Next base: position 105,579,056 of record NC_071389.1, on the reverse strand, counting down.
TTCTTACCGGTTTATCTGTACATGAATGTGGGACCGCCCCTTGCCGTGTATCCTCTCCACCCCTGCTGCCCATCTCCGCCCCTCCTACTGGTCTAGATGAATGTTTCTTTAACTCCTTGGTTGTCAGACTTCCATACAGTTCATTTTTCTGTCAGTTCTGGTGGTTTTTTGTTTTTAAATTGAGATCCTTGAACTACCTTCAAAGAATACCTTTGAAAACTTTTGTTGAACAGTTGACCTTTTCTAAAGGTGTATTTTCTTGACAATTAACATGAACCAATTTTAATTATTTGAATTACATCTGGTTTTACTCATATTTTTGTCAGTCTAAATAGTTAAGTGATGTAATAGATCTAAAATGTAATGAGGTTTGCCTCGACAGGTGTGACACAGCGAATCGAGTGCCGGCCTGCAAACCAAAAGGGCGCCAGTGCAAACCCGGTCAGAACACGTGCCTGGGCTGTGGGCCAGGTTCCCAGTTGTAGTGGGCATTGATGTTTCTTTCACACATCAATGTTTCTCTCCCTCTCTCTTCCTTTCTCTTCCTCTCTCTAAAATTAAATAAATCTTTAAAAAAATAATATATAATGAAATTTTAAAATTACATTTGCAAACTTTTCTGCCTATAGCCTACATTATTACAGTTCAGAAGTAGCATGCACATTGTTGAATTTGCATTTTCTAAAATATCAATTGTTAAGGTGGTCGGTGATGCAGGCTGTGAAAGAATTCACAAACAGAAGAAAGTGTAGAGAATAAAATTTTTATTTACTCTCCAAGAAAAGAGAGGGGCGTGGTGTAGAGAGAGACACCAGCATTGAGGGGTGGGGATTTTGAGTTTTTATTGGATTATAATTGGATTAAGAAAGGGTGGTGGTTTTACTGTTCTGTGGCCTCTAGTCTGGGGTATTACAACACAGTGTTATCTTCTGCCTGTGGCTGTAGGGAGTGGTTAGTTCTGTTTTTGCTTCCAGTAATTTCCAGTCCTGGGGACCAGCTCAGAAGAGTAAAAAGGTAGTCATAATCAACAGGGTTATAGCCCTGCTAGGCAGATGGTGCCGCAATAGCAAATGGGACTGGCTTTGTCCTTTCATCAGTGATGATATTACGTTAGGTGGGATGAAAGTTAAAAAGTTGTACTCCAGGCCATTAGCACAAGACGATGGCTGCTCTGTGTGGGTCAGAGACTCTGTCCTCTGCTGTCTTTGGTAGCAGGGGATGTAGCACAGTCCCTTTGTTTCCTTTCTTTTCTGCTTTCTCTTCTCTTCCTGAGTGTAGATACTTTTAATAGGAGAAGTTGAGCCTCATGTTAGGGAGATGAATGCAAATGGATCTTAACTTCAAATTCCCTGGTTCCAGTTCAGTTAACCCTTACCATCCAGTTTTCTTATGGTTGATTCAGAACCTGATTTGCTTCCTTAACTCTAAGCATTGTCTTTGACACTCTAGTCTAGGCTTTGAGGATAGGAAGGAACCTGAGAACAAAAGCTATTGCTGGCTAGGGGTAAAACTTCTACCCTCATCTCAGAGGCTGGAAATGAGACAGCCTGAAATGATTGTTAGAAGAATTGTGTGACTTTAGGGGACACTAGAGTCTAGTGGACCCACAAGGAAAATAAACTAGAAAAGGAGGAGGAGGCATATGCTTTATTTTATTGACTCCAAGATGCCATCATTTATAAGTTGTACTGTTTTTTTTTAAAATAAGCCATTAAGAAAAATGCTTCCTATTTTACATTTTCCATGTGTAAAATCACACCACTGAAATTGCAGAGTCTAGGAACAACAAGACAGTGTTATAGTAATTAGCCTCAAAAGGTATCATGAAACCAAGAGAGAACTAAATAAACTAGTACATAAAAAGTCAGGCAGGTGCCCACAGCCTGCCTGCCTTTCTAGCTGTGAGAATATATATCTCTAGTTTTACTGTGAATGGTTGATTCAAAGATACAGTCTTCATAGTTTAACATATTTGAAATGGGAATACGTCTAAAAATTGCTGGCATGTATAGTTGGCAGTATTTCATGGTTACACATTTTACAATCAGTGGCATCTTAGATTAATGAAATAAGCATGAAAAAACCAATCGGAGTTGAGTGTTACAGATAATTTTGCAGGACTTGATAGGTACTTAAATTTTGGGAACTGAATTACTCTCTAACAGAATGATTGACCATAGATAATTTACAAATTGCCCTTGTTGGTATGAATAACCTGCATTTTAACCATTGATTCAAGTTTATTTTCAATTGAAAATTTTTCATAAGCTAAGTTTTGACAGCTGTTTAAATACTGAAAATAGAGATCTGAGCATTTTCTTTAAATCCTGAGAACTTTGTTAAATTTAGTTATTTGAGGCTCATCCTTGAGTTCTGTTTCTGATTTGCCATGTACATCTTGAAGTTTATAGTAAAGCAGTATGTTGTATTTTCTTCTCTACTTAGTTACAAATTAAACTTTTCCTAAAGGAAATTTTGATTTGATGGACCTCTCTACTTCCTGCGATAACTGGAGAGTAAAAGGCCAAATTGTTAATGTGTTTGGGTTTTTTAAATGTCTATTTGAACATTTTAGGCTTGTTACTTTGTTGCACATATTTCCTCTCCCTGCTAGCAAAAGCAGTTCATTTGACCACTTGATGACAATGAAAATTGTTATAGGTCTGGAGTTTTACTTTGATTCTACAAAGTAGTTACCAAGAGATCTTTAAGCTAAAGCAGCACCAGGGCTTACAGAGCAATTTTTGTTTAATGGTTTGTGTTGGAGCCTTATTGCACGATGACTTCCAACTGTCAGTGATGCCGTTCTGAGAAGGATTTGAACTTCACCCTTGTCTTAGAGTGAGCTCTCCATCACTAATTAAGGCGTACACCTGGAGGCGCTCAACAAGTAGTGCAATTGGCCTGGAAAGCGCTGCAGGACTTAACTTACTCCTGACCTTTCATATAATCAGGCCCATAGTATTAAATGTTTGACCTCTCTTGCCTTTCTCCCTCACAGGGTGTCTCCCATATTCATGTTGCACTTCGTAGAAGGGTTACCACATGACAACTTGGAACACTACTCATTTCATTTTGAAGGCTGTCTTTACCAAATAACGTCTGTCATTCAGTACCACGCAAATAATCATTTTATAACGTGGATTTTAGATGCTGATGGTAAGTGTTAAAACATTTTTCTTTTATGATAATAGGCATAGAGACTTAACTCTATTTTTTAAAAATTAAAAAAAAAAAAAAGACTCTGACTTGACCCTTTTTTGCTCTCTTCTTGACCTGGCCTTTAATTTTTTTAGACAATGATATATACTACTGGTGGCTTATAGCTTGCCATTTTTCAGTCAGTATCTGTTTTTGTATTACATGAGTAATGTATGTTCAGTATAAAGAAATGGTGGTGATTTTGATTTTTTTTAGGTACATTAATTTACTTGTAAAGAAAATGCATGGTATTGAAGGTTTTTAACTGAGAATGAACAAAAATAACAAGTTTTACTTACTTTGCAATTGTTAGTAATATAAAGAAAAGTAAACATCTATTTCTGAAACTATTAATCATTATAAACTGTAGCCTTCTCTCACTGTGAAATGGTTTGCTTAACAGCTACAGTAAAGGTAAAGCCTTAATTAAATAATTAAGTTTTTCAGTAGAAAGATAATTAGTACAGCTCATGGATTTTGCTAATTTTTTCCTTCTATTTATATAATGTAGTTTGTGTTTGTTTTCCTCACAGTGTTTACTTTGTCTTAGACAAGATAACTCAGTCCCTTCTCTCTGGCACCAGGGGACCGGTTTCGCAGAAGACAGTTTTTCTGTGGACCGGGGTGGGGGGTGGTTTGGGGATGATCGAGTGCATTACATTCAAGCTCACCTCCTGCTGTGCATCCCGGTCCCTAACAGGCCCAGTCTGATACCAGCACGCAGCCCAAAGGTTGGGGACCCTGCCTTAAAGTAGTATATATCAGGCTGTTGATATTTTTATTTTTTCTATTTTTTTTTGTTGTTTGGACACTGTTTATATTTGATATTTTTCTCCTGGGGATGATTTTGGATCGACAACACTAAGTACTTTGCAAACTGAAACATGCATTGGGGTGGAGTGGTTCTCAGTAACAAACGAAAACTAAACATATTTTAATTTTTATTGCATTCTAGGGAATGAAATATATTCTTTAGGTAGAAGAAGTTAAATGGTTTCCAACCCTGACAGCATATAAAAATCATGGTTAGCTTATTCAGAATGACCTTATTCTCCCCTAGACCAATTGTCTGTCTCTGGGGATTGGGCCCAGTGTTAATCCGGTGATTCAGATGTGCACGTGTGGTGGGGAACCACTGACCTGGACAAACATGAGGTTCTCAGAGTTTTAATGGGTACAGAATACGAAGTTGTGGGTTCAGGTAGTTTATAAGGGTGTATCCACATAAACTTAGGGAATGGTTTTGTCTGGGATGTGTGTGTGTGTTTGTAGAGGGGGTTGACCTCTTCCCCATTCATCCATTATCCCATTCCTACTTGACAAATGAGAAAACTGAGGCTCATAAATAAAAAGTAGACACCTAAATACCTAGGGTTTTTTTAACCAAAAGAAAATAAGAAAAATTGAAACGTGTTGGTACTTAGGTTAACAGCTTCATTTATCTTGATAATTCATATATATGGGAAAATCTATTTTCTGATGTTGTTGGATAAATTAGGTAACGCTGTATTCTAAGTCCCAAAAGTTAAATATATTTGTCTTGATTTTTGTATTTTAAGAAAGAGTAAAAACTCTTTTTCTGATTTCTGGACATTCCACTACTTTTATTATCTAAATAAGGACTTTAAGACTTGGCAGAGAAAAATGGTGGCATGAGGATATGGCCATGTTTTCAAGCACTCTCTCAGTGGGCATTCAGCGATGCAGCAGTTAAAGTGGTGGTTTGAAAGTCTGACCCCTTTCACTTCTTCTCTCTCCCCAGGAAGTTGGCTGGAATGTGATGATTTAAAAGGTCCATGTTCTGAAAGGCATGAGAAATTTCAAGTCCCTGCTTCAGAAATACATATTGTTATTTGGGAAAGAAAAACAGCCCAAATGACAGATAAAGCACCTGGCTGTCTTCCACTTCAAAAGACTAATGATCAACATGCTTCCAGTGATGAGAAACAGGCACCTCCACTGTTGTGCTTTGTGGGTGATGCTGCCTCAGCTGAAACACCCTCAGGAACACACCCCCAAAATACATCAGTTGCTCCTAATACTCTTTCCCAGGTTGAAGGTGTAGCTCATGGACCTCATGTACTTTCAGGTCTGAAAGGTTTGGTTGACAATGATTTTTTACCTTTGACACTTGAAAAAATACAGGTTAACTCTGAAGGTTTCCTGTTAGAAAATAAACCTGTGGCAGAAAATGGATTGATCATCAAAACAAATACTTTACAATCACAAGAATCACTAATGGCTGCTTTAGTATCAGCTCCATGTAAGGAAAAGCTTACTCAAGATCATCTTGTGGACTTCAGCTTTCCATCTCAGATTGTAAATACAAACATACGGCCAAATTCCGAAAATACTGTAATTACTAAACCTGTGACTTATATTCATGCTGCCGGTCCTCTACAGGAACTAAAGTCAGTACACATTGAGGGTACAGTTGCCCTAGAGGAGGATGTTCCATTAAAACAGTTCCTTTCACCAAAAACTGAGAAGTTAAAACCAGAAAAACACATTACACCTCAGGTATCTAATTTAAAGAGAAAATTTTCTCAAACCACGGCAGCTGAGTCATCACAGAATCAATCTCTGAAAGAAAATCTGAAGAAACCATTTGTGGGGAGTTGGGTTAAAGGCTTATTAAGCAAGGGTGCTTCTTTTATGCCACCTTGTGTTTCAGCTCTTAATAGAAACACTGTAACTGATTTGCAGCCTTCAGTTAAGGGAGCAAGTAATTTTGGTGGCTTTAAAACTAAAGGTATGAACCAGAAGGCTCACAGGTCATCTAAGAAAATTCGTAGGGGTGCAAGTAAGTATCCTGCAGCGAGTCACCCTCCAAGTCTGCCATCTTCAGGTAGCACGGAACCTCCACACGCTAATGTTAATGCTGACCTGGAAGATCTGAAGAAACATGAAAAGGCCTCATACGGAACTGATCTTGGCCACAGATCTTGTGGAAATGAAAATGGTATTTCTTCATCAAACCATGAAGACTCTGTTGAGGGTCAGATTCATAAACTTCGTCTAAAACTTCTTAAAAAACTTAAGGCTAAAAAGAAGAAATTAGCTGCTCTTACGTCTTACCCCCAAAATGGAAAACTTCCAAGTGAAAATAAAGAACATGTGTCCCATTTGGGGTCTCCAAATGACAGTCAATCAGTAGAAGACTTGTTAAAAGAACTACAATATCAAATTGATATTGCTGATAATAAATCTGGAGGAACCACCATGCCCGATGTTTCTCCACACAGTGGCCAGACTCATGAAGAAATTTTAGCAGAATTATTGTCTCCTACAAATGTTTCAACAGAGCTCTCAGAAAATGGGGAGGCTGACTTTAGGTATTTAGAAATGGGAGATAACCATATCCCAGCACCAGTATCTAGTGAATTAAATGGTATTCCCCACAACACACACCCGAGACAGGACCATAATTATTGCAGCCCCACCAAGAAAAATCAGTGCCAAGTTCAGGCAGAATCGCTAACAAATAATGCCTGCATTAGAACATTGAACTTGGAAAGTTCCCTGAAGACTGATATTTTTGATGAGTTTTTTTCCACATCAACATTAAATTCTTTACCAAATGACACGTTAGACTTACCATATTTTGATGACTATCTGTTTGAGAGTTGTTGAATGTTTATTAACTTTTTTAGTTTAATATTTATTATTGTCTTTGAAAAACTTAACTATGTTCTTAGGTAGTGTTTATACACTGGCCTTGTCATTGAGCAAAATGTAAGCTGCTGAAGGTTTTACCTCTGATTCTGCCCCTAAAATGTAATTTGTTTTACAAATTAAAATGACCAGGAGTCTGTTCTCTTTGTTGGCTTCATTCTGTATTTTTAAGATAAGGATGATTTCAAAATCTTCAAAATGAAAAGTGGCATCTAGTTTCCGGCAGTGTATAGTTTTGTTACATTAAATTTCCACATTTTAAATGTTGGTTACATTGGTTCAGGAAAAACACTAATTTATTGAGGCGGACTCTGGCCAACAGTGTCCAAGGTGTTGTGGATGAGATGAGACAAATTCACACAGGCTACCGAAGTCCTGTGGAGAAAAAGGGATGGCACGGCCACTCTCTCAAGGAGAGAGTGCCTCAACCCTTGCCTGGACAGGCTGTTACGGGCTTTCTAATGACATACATCAAAGAAGGTTCTCATTCATTATGCTCGGGTTTGCTTTAGGTAATTACTTTTTACAGATAATAAAGGAAAGGATGTTACTGGTTACTTCCTACAGACTAACAAGGAAAAAATGTTGCAAAGGCAAGGAAACGATAAGAGTAATTGGTCTGGTTACACTTCAGGCCTTGGGAGAATTAGCACAGACTTCAGGAAGTTACTTTAAAGATATGCAGTAAGCATTTGCTGCTTCAGCTCATGGTGAGGGAGTTTTAGCAAGAGCAAGTCTCAAAGCAGCCTAGGTACAATGCAGGCCTACTTTCCCACGGGAAGCCGATCTGTGAGCTTGGAGTCCTGTGTGCTGCCACGCGCCTATGGGCTTTCCAATACAGCTGGGCAACGTTTGCCAATCCACGTGGATAGGTTCGCTGTAATTCCCCCCTTTTTAGTTAGGACTGCAATAGATCCCACTAAGCTTGCTGCTTGCTGCTCTCTTATGGGACCCTGGGAAAATAATTTGCAAATGCATCGAAGTACACAAAGCATTATTAGAATCAGTAAACAACCACTGGTTCCAAAGACCCACATTCCCAGGTTAAGTTCATCAAACCAATTTTGGGGGTTTAGCCAGCCGAGATTATCACGGAGGGTTTGAAAAACCTTGCTTAGTCAAACATTGTCCTGCAGCTGTTGATGTAATTCTAGCTGCAATCTATCAATTTCTCTCTAAATTGGTAGAAGTCCCTCTTAGGTGAAGTTGAATATTGCTCCAGGAGTACTGGCGGGAATTCCCCTGGAGTGGGGTGATGCACAGCTTGGAGAAGTCTGGATCAGTGGAGTCCAATGGGGTGGAGGTGGGTCGCGGCCAGGGAAGCCTTTTCTGTGATACAGCTTCACCCTTTTCACCACCAGCTCTATAGGTCTTCTGGAGAGTAAACACAAGCACATCCTCTTCCCCAAGTTAATAGCTCAACTGGGCCCTCCCATTTTCCTTCCCCTAATGGGTCTTTGTATAAGACCAAGGGGTGTGGGACTGCAGGCCTGTTTTGCACAAAGTGTCTATGGGTGACTTTAAGTTATCACAATTCAAAAAAATTTATGTATATATTGCCAGCACGGTTAAATTCTTGGGGGATGTTTCCTGACTCCCCCTTTTTTGTTTATTTAATATTTTAAAGGTTTGGTGAGCTCTTTCAACAGTTGCTTGACCTGTGGGATTATAGGGGATACCCATTTTATGCCAAATTCCCCATTTTTCTAAGAATACCTGAGTGGCTTGTATAATATATCCCAGGCTATTATTAAAACCAGAAAAAGATACCGGCGTTTGGGCTGCCTGTCACTACCAAACCCAATGAGCAATGACAGTGGTTAAATCTTTATGGGCGCTTTATTCAGATGGCTGGTGATCTGAGAAGATGGTGGGTTCATACCCTAACAGACCATCTTCCCTACTCTTTCCAGGCCAAGGTATTTATAGCAGGGAATAAACAAGGTGTGGTGAGGGCTTTGAGATTCAGGGAGGATTGGGTGAAAGAAGCTGCAACATTCCTGTCCTGGGCAGTTAGCTGTTCCCAGGGGCGGGTCCTCTATCTCTCCCTGGAACACAAAGGCCCGGATGCCTCCAGTTGTCCCCAAGTGGTAATCTTTAGCAGTGCCCCAGGAGGTCAGCTGTTTTTCCGCAGGAGCCAGGACAGGCTTTATCTGTAGTTTCTGAAACAAAAGCTTTAACATATACATTACTTGCTAGACTTAAAACTTTTCACCTTAAGCTAAAAGTTTCCAACTCTTAAGTCCCCTATCATTTTAAGTCTTGATTTCTTGTGGACAGCCTAAGTGGCTGAAGGCCTCCAGCTCTCGTTCGTTGCTGATCCCCCAGTGAGGGGAGGGGCCTGTGCAGCAGGGGAGTAAGTGCTTGGAAAGACAGTCCCCCTACTGTTTCGAAACGGCTACAATGAGTCTGAGCAGCGAGTTAATTGCTCTATTGTTTTCAGGACTAGGTAGTCCCTAGGTCTAGGATTAACATCTGTTGTCAAATCATGGAGGTTGCAACCCTCTGGGGTTAACGCTGAGAGCCAAATGATTTGCATCCTCCACTGAGTGAGGAGGTCTCTGCCCCAGGTATTAAGTGGAGTGGGGAGGACGTAAGGCTGAATTCGTCCAATTTACCCATTCGGACGAAAACATTTAAGAGTCCATATACTTTTGCGGGGCTGAGAAATGCCCCCTATCCTAGGTATAGAAATGCAAACAAAATAGAAATCCCTTTTTCAAAACTAAGCATGCAGCATCCCAAAGCACGGGGTTTGTTGTCTCTTACCTTAGGGATGACCTGGGTGGGACTCCGCTTCGTGATATGCTGTCTGCTCCAGTTCTAAGTCTGCTGCTAGGTGCTGGCCAAGGCAAAGTGCCGCGTGGAACCGCGGCCCCGGGGGCAGACCCAGAGGGCCGGGACCAGACTGGCACTGGGTGTGGGGAAAGGTTGCTCCTGAGCGCATTGGGAGGAGGAGAGGGGAGGGGAGAAGGACCAACCCCACCCTCTGCTGCTGTTGCTGCTGATCCTAGGTGGAGAGATCCGACCCCACTGCGCTGCGAGCACGCACACACCGGCATCCCAGCTGGGATCACCGGGTGCAGCTGTGAAGCCCGCCGCAGCTGGGGTGACCCACGGGAAGGGCCCGGCAGGCATCTAGAGTCTCTGCCGTTACCGTCCCATAGGCCCCTTCTCTTTTCGTCTAGGCTTTCCTGATTATGAGGGCTTCTCTGCCCTGCTTTTTCCCATATTTCCCAACTTAATTATCTGGGAGACATCCAGCAGGCTTAAAAAGCTGCTGAATTAGCTTAAAACATTGCTCTTGTTCCTTAGAGAGCCTATTCCCCATGGTTGAGGATTTGCAGAAACCTTTAAACAGATTTTTTTTTTTTAAACAAAAGAACCTTTTCTGAAATTCCTACTGCCACAAGCACGGCTATTACAAAACCAGTTTCAGTTTCACTTTCACTCTTCCTGCACCTTTAAATCCTACTTCTCGATAGTGAAAAGAGCGTAGTGGGTCAAAATGTGCTGGTGGAAGACAGGGAGGGGGTACTCGAAATTCCAGGTACCCTAACCCTGTTTATGGGTCTTGGGTCCTCCCCCAAATGTTTAGGACTGCGAGGGGTGTGCAGCTGAAGGTGCTAGGTGACCGACCTTTATATCGCGCTTTCCCGGATGAGCCAGAAGTTATATTAAATTGTTTTGGAGGTCTCTATAAGGCCCCTGCACGTCTCAGGAATTGATCCCAGGCACCCTCGTGAGGTTCCAGCTCACGTAGGAACACACGATTTCTGGAGCAGAGGGGAGGAAGTGCCTTTTATCTTCGGAGCTCTCAAACAAAACCAGTAAGTAACGCTAAATTCTTCTGGAAAGCAATCTTCGGGGGCCAGTCGAAACCAAAACACTCATTCACTATCTGCTTTTCTTTATGCAGGCAGATGGAGGGGAAAGGCAAAAACGAAAGGACTGCAAGAGGCAGCTTGAAAGAAACAATCCCTTTTGCTGATATGCTTGTAAATAGCCCTGTAAATAGTTGCTGTTTTTAAAGCTGATTAAAGGGAAAGTCTTTGCTCTCTTTCCCAAGCCTAGCCCTAGTTGGGGGTTGTGCCAAGGGGATGGGCTTGTGAGTGTTTTTACAGTGTGCCGCTAATTGGGTAGACTTTTGCTTATGGCTGGTGGGAAACCTAGTGTTCTGTCCCGGTCCATGTTCCAGCTTATCCTTTCAAGTTGTCTTCCAGCGGGGAGTGCCCTTGCGGCTCTTAATTGCTCTACCCATGCCCGAGAGATTGTGACAAATACTTGGGAGAGGGAGCAAGGCTCCTGTTTACTCAAGAAGGTACAGTTGCAAAGCGGTCGCAAGAAAGGGCAACCTTGGAAGAAATCCTTTTTCCTCTGAAATCCAACACACCCTACCACCTTACTGAGAAGCACTCGGTGTGCTCTGCCCTTATCTGAACTGATGCACACACTCCAACCAAGTTAGTGTGTTATTCACAACAACAGTTCGCAGCTCTGGGTCCCTGTTCCAGGCACCAGATGATGCGGACTCCGGCCAGCAGTGTCCGAGGTGTTGTGGATGAGACGAGACAAATTCACACAGGCTACTGAAGTCCTGTGGAGAAAAAGGGATGGCACGGCCACTCTCTCAAGGAGAGAGTGCCTCAACCCTTGCCTGGACAGGCTTTTATTGGCTTTCTAATGACATACATCAAAGAAGGTTCTCATTCATTATGCTCGGGTTTGCTTTAGGTAATTACTTTTTACAGATAATAAAGGAAAGGATGTTACTGGTTACTTCCTACAGACTAACAAGGAAAAAATGTTGCAAAGGCAAGGAAACGATAAGAGTAATTGGTCTGGTTACACTTCAGGCCTTGGGAGAATTAGCACAGACTTCAGGAAGTTACTTTCAAGATGCGCAGTAAGCATTTGCTGCTTCAACTCAGGGTGAGGGAGTTTTAGCAAGAGCAAGTCTCAAAGCAGCCTAGGTACAATGCAGGCCTGGTTTCCCACGGGAGAGCTGATCTGTGGGTTTGGCGTCCTGTGTGCTGCCACGTGCCTATGGGCTTTCCAATACGGCTGGGCTACATTTGCCAATCCACGCGGATAGGTTCCCTATAGTTTATACAAACTTAAGTCACTGTATATAATATATAAGTGTGTGACTGTTTTTGCTAATGGTTCTGGGGTAGAGTAGAATGTAAAATTCTCCCATAGAGTTGGTCTCCTTTTTCTGTTCATATAGAGGGTGGCAGGAAACCTTGGTACTAGAAATTTAAGTAATGGTAGTGATTAATAAATGACTTGTAACAGGAAAAGTAATCTATTTTTGCATTGATGGGCAAAGAGTTTACATTATCATAAATATCATCTTTTTCCCCAAGTGTTCATTTCTGTAACCAAAGTGGGGGCAGAATATTATTTGGGAGAAAATAATAACCATTGCTTACAAACCTTGCTATGTGTCAAGTGTTATTTATGAAACATTCATTCATTTAAACCTTGACATTCCTATGAGCAAGATAATTTTATCACATTTAACACAAAAAGTTGTAGAGCTGGGATTGCAAAGCATGGTTACTACAGCAGATGAAAGTGCTGAACTTGCCAATACAGGTTTTCCCTCAAGCTTCATTTAAAGTTAGGATGCCCGGCAGCATCCCTGCTGTAGTGACTTGATAGCAGTAGTTACTAAGGTTTAAGGGTGGCAGTCTTGGGGTAGAATGCTTTGCCAGGGATTCAGTATTTTATCATTTATTTGTCTAAGTTACTACCAAATCTCCATCCCCCTTTTTTTATTACAAAAGTAATACATGTTTATTGTAAGGAAGAAGTGAAAATACAAAGAAACACCAAGATTTTAGACCATCCATCTTCACACTTAGTAGTAATAACTACTGCAAACATTTTCATATTTTATACATATGGATGGTAAGAAATAAAAGTGGGATTCTACTGTGCCTATTTTGTATGATCTGGTTTTACTTAATGTTTAGGGAACCTTTTTTCCATCAGTTTAAAATTTTTTTAATATATTTTATTGATTATGCTATTACATTTGCCCCAGTTCCCCCCCTTTATTCCTTTCCACGCTGCACACCCCCTCCCACCTGCATCCGACCCCCTTAGTTCATGTCCATGGGTCATACATGTTCTTTGGCTTCTCCATTTTCCATACTTTCTTAACGTCCCCCTGTCTGTTTTGTACCTACCATTTATGCTTCTTATTCCCTGTATCTTTTTCCCCATTCTCCACTCTTCCCCTTTCCACTGATAACCCTCCATGTGATCTGGATTTCTCTGGTTCTGTTCCTGTTCCAGTTGTTTATTTAGTTCTTTTTTGTTTTTTTAGTTTCGGTCATTCATAGTTGTGAGTTTGTTGTCATTTTACTGTTCATATTTTTTATCTTCTTTTTCTTAGATAAGTCCCTTTAACATTTCATATAATAAGGGCTGGGTGATGATAAACTCCTTTAACTTGACTTTAGCTAGGAAGCACTTTATCTGCCCTTCCATTCTAAATGATAGCTTTGCTGGGTAGAGTGATTTTGGATGAAGGTGCTTGCCTTTCATGACTTTGAATAATTCTTTCCAGCCCCTTCTTGCCTGTAAGGTTCTTTTGAGAAATCAGCTAATAGTCTTTTGCACACTCCTTTGTAGGTAACTGTCTCCTTTTCTCTTGCTGCTTTTAAGATTCCCTCCTCATCTTTAATCTTAGGTAATGTAATTAGGATGAGTGTTGGTGTGTACTTCCTTGGGTCCAACTTGTTTGGGATTGTGAGCTTCCTGGACTTCCTGGAAGTTCATTTCCTTTGTCAGATTGGGGAAATTCTCCTTCATTATATTTTCAAATAAGTTTTCAATTTCTTGCTCTTCCTCTTCTCTTTCTGGCACCCCTATGATTTGGATGTTGGAACATTTAAAGTTGTCCTGGAGGTTTCTAAGCCTTTCTTCATTTTTTTGAATTCTTCTTTCTTCATTCTGTTCTGGTTGAATGTTTGTTTCTTCCTTCTGGTCGAAACCGTTGATTTGAGTCCTGGTTTCCTTCCTATCACTGTTGGTTCCCTGTACATTATATTTATCTCACTTTTCATAGCCTTCACTTTTCCCTCTAATTTGCGACCACACTCAACCATTTCTGTGAGCATCCTGATTACCAGTGTTTCAAACTGTGCATCTGATAGGTTGGCTGTCTGTTTGTCACTTTGTTGTATTTTTTCTGGAGCTTTGATCTGTTCTTTCATTTGGGCCATTTTTTTGCTTCGGTGCACCTGTTACATAATAAAGGGTAGAGCCTTAGGTATTAGCCAGGGCAGAGCAACCCAGGTTGCTGCTTTGTGGCACTGTATGTAGGGGAGGGGTCTGAGAGGGAACAATGCTGCTTTTTCTGGTCTCTGCTGACTTTCAGTCACTTCCTACTCTGCCCACAAGCAAATTGGGCCCTTCAGTGCTGATTCCTGGGTGGGTGGTTTTGTGTATGTTCTGGGACCCTGTGAGTCTCTCCAACAAACTCTCCTGTGAGGCTGGGAGTTTCTCCCGCTGCCTCAACCTCCACAGGTATTTTCAGTCAGAGGTTTTGTAGCTTTATTTCCCCTCATTGGAACTCTAGGTTACACGGTCTGTCTTGCTCCCCAGTTGTTCCTCCCAGTTTATCTGCATACATATGTGGGACCGCCTGCTCCGCCAGCTGCTGCCTTGCCTGCCCCAGTCCTCCAGCCATTGCCTTGCAGTTAGTCCTCTCTGCCCAGCTGCCCATCTCCACCCCTCTTACTGGTCTGGATGAATGTTTCTTCTTTGACTCTTTGGTTGTCGGACTTCCATACAGTTCAATTTTCTGTCAGTTCTGGTTGGTTTTTGTTTTTAAATTTGTTGTCCTTCTTTTGGTTGTGCAAGGAGGAGCAGTATATCCACCTACGCCTCCATGTGTCTGAAAGTCCTCCATCACAGTTTTTGACAACATTGTGTGGATTACCATTGTCTCACCAATCTTTAGGTGTTGAGGTGCTTTGTGATGTTTTGTTATTAATTGCCCTACAGGGATTATCCTTGTTGATAAATTTTGCATGGATTCAGGTCTTATTTATGGGGAGTGCAATTGCTGGGTCAAAGGACATGTCCTTTTAAGTGCCTTGATTGGTTGGAGCATTGTCCCATGCACCATAAGGTCGCAGGTTCAATACCTGGTCAGGCACATACCTAAGTTGCAGGTTCGGTCCCCCATTACGGGTGTGTATGGGTGCATATGGAAGGCAGCCCATTAATGCCTCTCTCTCACATTGATGTTTCTCTCTCTCTAAAATCAATAAATATATGCTCAGGCAAGGATTTAAAAATAATAATAAAAATCCTTTTAATAATTGCATGATTGACTTTAAAACTTTGTTTTAAAACTATGTTACTGAAGGTTTTACCTTTGGTTCTGCTTGAGAGTTGTTGAATGCTTGTTAAGTCTTAGTTTAACATTTGTTTTGTCTTAGGAAAGCTATGTTTTAGGTAGTATTTCTACAATGGCGGTGTCAAGAACAAAATGTTCCAGAACCCTCACCAACCCTAGGTAGTAGCATTGACAGGGGAAAACCCCTGTTTTTGTTTACATTTCCATGATTACTAGTGAGATTGGATATTTTCTATAATTTTATTAGCCAGTCGAGCTTCTCTGAGGAAGAGCTTATCCATTCTTTTCTTGTTACTATTCAGTCAAGAATTTCTAGATTTCTGCTAAGTGCCAGTGAACTGTTGTAAACTTGTAAACCCCAGAGATACCACAGTAAAAAAAAAAAGAAAAGAAAAAACTTTTTTGCCATTTAGTTTATCTTCTAAACAAGGAGTTTTATAATGTTAGGTGGTAATAGGAGATAACTACAGTCAATTCTTGTCATTTGTGGTAGTTCTGTTAAAGTCACTGTGAATGCTGAATTTACAAATACTGAACCACTGCTCCCAAGGGAAGTATAAGGTTAGGTTCCTGTGAGCCTCTGGTCACATTTTTGTCAACCAGTCAACAAAGAACATTGTTATTTGTCTATAGCTGTTTAATGACACTGTACGGAATCCAGTGGTTCCCCCCCTTATCTGCAGGGGATACATTTGAAGACCTGCAGTGGATGCCAAAAGCTGCGGACAATACCAACCCCTATTCAGATTTTTTTTCTCCGTATACATACAAACATACCTATGACAAAATTTATGGCTTCTCTTTGGTATTTCTGAATTGCAGTATCACTGCTCTTGCACTTTGGGGCCATAATTATGTAAAACAAAGTTTCCTTGAACACATACACTGCAATACCAACACAGAATGATCTGATAGATAGCTACTAAGTGACTGATGGGTGGGAAGACGCTGGACAAAGGGAGGGTTTATATCCTGACCAAGGTGGAGTGGGATGGCACAAGATTTCATCAAGCTACTCAGCACAAAATTTAAAACTCATAAACTGTTTATTTCTGGAATTTTCTATTTAATATTTTTGGACCATGGATAACAACCCGCAGAAAGTATAACCACAGATATGGGGTGGGGGTGGGGGTTGGGATTAAAGTATGTGTTGTTGGTTCATTAACATTGAACACAAAGCCAATAGCATGAAGCTTGTCTAACGTTTTTTCTATATTTTCTCCAGGCATGTCATACCTTTCTTTCACTTAGGAATACTAGACAGCACTGTAGCACTACACTTGAGGGCCATTTTAAACAGCGAAATCGGCAACAAAAAGTGGAAAATGTGACACTAAATACACTGTAAAAAAAAGTGGAAGAGCTGAAACAAACGCAGTGTTGACTTGTTAGACCTCAGCTGGGAGTGTGTGTTTTAGGTAACTCAAATTTTTCACTGCTCTGTGCATGTCCATAAATTACCACAAAAGCATTGATTGATTGATTGATTGACTGATTGCAAATATTTAGGGTTACAAATAAAGTTTAGAAAGTAGGCAAATTCACAAATATAAAATCTAGGAATAATGAGGGTTGAATTTATGACATCACATAGCCTTAGTGCTATGGAGGAGAAAAGTGGATGAGTGAATGGTAGAATTCTCGGAGATGGGGACTTTGAGCAGGGTCTTCAGTGAAGTTAGGGAGTTGGCAATGTGACTGGATGAAGGGAAGAAAAAAAGTTCCTGAGGAGTGAGGGTACTTAGCATGATTGAGGACAGGGAAGAGGCCAGTGGTTGAGCAGTGTGAGCAAGGGAAGGAGAGTTAGAACATGAGGTTAAAGAGATTGGCAGAGGCCAGGTCTTGTACGGCTTTGTGAGCCATAGTGAGGCCCTTGTCTACACATGAGAATAATGGAAAACCACTGGATTGCTGAAGTGTGGGAAGTGACTATGAAGTAGAAGCCCTGGTCTATTATAGTCTTCTTAGAGTTCAGGGGTGATAGCTGTGGAGGTTGTAAAGTAGTTGGATTACTTTTCATTTGCATTTCAAAGAGACAATAGGATGTGGATGGGTTGGATATATGGTAAAGAGCAGTCAAAGATCAGTCTGGTTTTGTTGTCTGACCTAATGGGTTGTGCTATTTCCTGGGACTTGGGAAAGAAAAAAATTAATGAATTCAATTATGTATTGGGTTTGCCAAAACGTCCATTTAGTTTTTTCCATAAAATAAAAGACATTTTTCATTTTCACCAATAACTTTATTGATTTGTATAGTTTGAGTATGTCAGCTATTCCCCATTACTGGCTTCTAGTGGGTAGAGGCCACGGGTTCTGCTAAACATCTTCCAATGCTTAAAACAACCCCATAGCAAAGAATTTGGCCAAAATCTCAATAGTACCAAGAATCTTTGCAAACCACTTTTGACACATTGGATCAGTCACAGCACCTTCTCCACACACTGCACAAATATTTTTTTTGCATTTCAGTTGCATTTTTACCTTTCTTGAAATAATAAAGCATAATATGCTAAAAATGTTGCATATATTCTTCCATCTTGAATATTAAAATGGCTGCACAAAATTTTACCAGTTTTGATAACTTAAAAAAAAATGCATGCTGATGTGACAGCTGTCACAATACAATCTAACAAAATAGTTTTGAATGAAGTTTAAGACCACTAAGCACTACTAGAGCCATTGCACGGAATAAACATAATGGACTTTTTGCCAATTCAATACAAGGTCTGTCTGGAAAAAAAGGCCAACCATTGTTAATATAACAAGAACAGATTGTGTAACACCAATCTAACTTGACAGTCAAGGGAAGTGGACTGGAATGCACGTGCGTGAACAATGACGACTTCATTATACTAGTCGTCAGTAGGGGCAGTAGATGCCATTGAGTGAGCATGTGTACTGTGTGGCCATCACATTCAAAATGACTTGAGTGAGTAGAGCAACGAAATCTGCATCAGATTTTGTGTTAACCTTGAACATTCCTCTGCAGAAACTATTCGGGCGATTCAGAAGGCTGCAGCTATGGGCAACTGGTGATGGGCAACTTCATCATGACAACATGCCCTTTCATGCATCAGGTCTCATGCAGAGTTTTTTGGCAAAACATCAAATCACCCAGGTGGCTCAGCCCCTCTACAGCCCAGATTTGGTATCCTGCAACTTCTAGCTTTTCCCAAAACTAAAATCACCTTTGAAAGCAAAGAGATTTCAGACTGTTGATTAGATTCAGGAAAATACGATGGGGCAGCTGATGGCGATTCCAGCAAAGATTTTTGCAGTGTTTTGAACAGTGGAAGAGATGCTGGGAGAACTCTATGAAGTCACAAGGCGCCTACTTTCAAGGGGACTGAGGCATCATTGTCCTGTGTACAGGGTTTCTTGATAAGTGTCTCTTTCATAGTACATGGCTGGATACTTTCTGGACAGACCTCATATGTTAGAGTGTGTGATTCCTATTAGACTTCCAAGTGGAGATAATTGCATAGGAAAATGAAGCTGCAATGCTGGAGCCCAGGAGAGGGGCAGACACCAGAGGTTCTCATTTAGGAATGAAAAATGTGTGGGTCATATTTAATGCTCTGATATAGAGTTGGGTGATTTAGGGATTAAGACAGCTTTGGAGAACAACAGAGGCAGTAGGAGGAAAACCAGGTGAGTGGGATGTCTAGAAAATCAAAGTAAGTAAGATATGTTTGTTTATTTTTTAAGGAGTAACTGATGCTGATCTGTCAGATGTTGCTGTGAGAGTAATATGAGAACTAGGAAGTGACCATTGACTAGTATGGCCATTGGCTTTGCTAACAGGAGCCCTTGGTAACTTAGCAAGGACAGTTCAATGGAGCTGTAAGGACAAGTGAGTGAGTTCAAGAGTGAAAGGTGGTGAGAAAGTGCAGATAAGGACTCATTCTTTCAAATTATCCGGTGACTGGTGAGGGAATGGGAGGTCAAGGTTTTTGTTAACATTTTTAAGGTAGGCAATGTCACAGTGTGTTTATGTGTG
The DNA here is from genome assembly GCF_022682495.2 of Desmodus rotundus. Classification (NCBI taxonomy): domain Eukaryota; kingdom Metazoa; phylum Chordata; class Mammalia; order Chiroptera; family Phyllostomidae; genus Desmodus; species Desmodus rotundus. Next base: position 105,559,797 of record NC_071389.1, on the reverse strand, counting down.
GAAACTGAATGTTCTGTGGAGAAATGAAGTAATGTAGATGAGAGAAGGGACAGGAGTGGGAGCAAATTTCTCCAAGGATGGGGTCCAGTATATTTTTTTGGGGGGGAGGGGAGCAAAGAGAAACAATTTATTTATTAAAAATTGTGTATTTATTCTTACACGAAGTTTTGAAGTTTAAACTTCAGTCACCTTCAAAGTACTGTCCAGTTGATGCAATACACTTATCGAGACATTTTTTCCACTGCTCAAAACAGTTTTTGTACTCATTGATTTTGATGCCTTTTAGTGATTCTGCTAGTTTTTGTTTCACCTCTTCCACATCGGCAAAACATTTCCCTTTAATGATTTGTTTTCATCAAGGTAACAAACAAAAAGTCACTTGGGGTGAGATCAGGTGAATAGGGAGGGTGGGACATGGGGGTCATTGCCATTTTTTTGTCAAAAACTGCTGAACACTCAGAAAAGTGTGGGCTGGTGTGCTTGTATATCACCCATTGTAAAATGGGCAAATGCATTGAAGAGTCTTCAAAAAAAATTCACTGAAGCCAAACGCAGCCTCTCACAACAACACCAGCTAGTATACTGATATGGATGAGTTCTTAGAACACTCACCTTGCAGGGCAAGCCAATACTAAAAGGGTCCTGCCCTCTGGAAGATAATTCTGGTGGGTTTCTTTTTTGGGGGGGTCCCCTCTCATATAAGAGGAGGAGAGTGTGACCCTAAGAGCTTGAAGAGTTTACCCACTGTAATACCAGGAAAGACAAAGTATCTAAGTACAGACGTTAGGAGATTTGATGATTAGAGATTGAGAAAGGTCTTGTGATTATTTTCTCAGGGATATAGTGGAATTATCAGCTGAGGGTGTGAGGGGAGGAGGAGTTAAAGACTGGGGAAGAGAGGTTTGAATTAGTAGTTTTATGAGCTAACCCAATAGGAACATGCACTAAGCTTGCCAGGCAGTCCTGAGAGCCCACCAGAGGTTTAAGGTCATAAGTTTAATTAAGATCACCTAAGATAGTTGTTTATTTTTCTCCAATCGCATTTGCTGCTCAGGTGCAGGACAGAGGGAAAAGGTGGAAAGTTGTGTTCAGCCAAAATTAGAGGTATTGTCAGACAAATGGGACAGAATGAGAAAAGGAATTAAGGTTTTAGGCAAGGAAGATTATTATAGCTATGGATAAGGAAGAAAGTAGAGACATCAGGCAGGTGATGGTCCTTTAAAAGTGGTGGCAGATCTCAGTGAATTGGAGGTAGGTTCAAAGACTGCTGGAGTGGGATGAGTGGACAAAGGAAGCTGGTTTGAAAGGGGTGTGCTTGAAATCGTGCTTTTGGACACAGTTCAGTTATTAGTGACAACAAGGTATGAAGTACGACAAGGAAAGTGTGTGGCCAAGTTTAAGGGAGAAGTCCATGAAAAGTAAGAAGATAAAGGAACCAAGAGACCAGGATTCAGTATGGGTAGACTTTGCAGGAGGTGAAGTCATCTAAATGGTAAAGGGGAGTCCTGGTGGGAAATACGCAGTAATCCAGGAGCTAAAATCCTCAAGGAAAGACAGAATACCATGAAAATGCCAGATGACAGCAAAAGGAACAGTATGGACGGTTCAGTCTAATGGTTTGTGCCTCAAAGTCTGTCACAAGCATATGTTCGTGATATAGTCTTTCCTGTAAGTCAGCCAGGCAACTGCTCAGATAGCTGCCTGCTGAGCAGCCTGGCACCAAGGAATAGACAAGAATCACACACAATAACTATGCTGTTCACTCAGCTTTTATTGAATGCAGGTTCACTCAAAGTAGAACATTCTCTTACACTTTCTCTTACTTGCAGAGGAGACAAACATTAATATCCTACTCACACTCTAATGATCTAAGAGAAATGTAATACACACACAGCAATCAATGGGGGATGATGAGCCCAAGTCCCGGAGTCTCAGCCTACAGGTCAGAAAGACAGCACAGTGGGCAAGAGAGTTGTTAGTGTTTTGTAAGGAAGGATCTCCAGAGCCAGGTGGGCATCAGGGCAGGTGAAGTCCTCTGTCCAGCAGGGCAGAGCCTCCGGCAGCCAATGCCAAGGTTCATCAGCGTGGTGAGGAGCAGCACTCTGGAGTGTGGATCTGGGCTGTCTCAGTGGTGGTCTGGAACCTGCCTCAGTTCTGCCTTGAAAGTGGGATGCTCCACTCTTCTGGGTCTTTTCGATAAATGCCCTGGCACCCCTGATGCCAAGTGTGGAATTTCCCCAGGAGCCTAACTGTGGGTGGTCCTTCTCTGCAGTCACGGCTACATGTGTGCAGATATCTTAAGTGTGTCTCTTTGCCAGATGTGTTTACTCTGACTTAAGTAATTTTCCTCTTGAACCAAAGTGTCATGGCTGACTGACAGCCATTTGAGTTGACATAAGTGACTCCACTTTGTTTTATATACTTTATGCTATCTTGATCATTTTTATCAATGACATTTTATTGGCCCTGCTCTCCACAGAGGCACTGGAGGGTTGTAAGAAAGATGGGGGAATGGTTGAAATAGCAACAGGGAACCAGGAAGGCAGGACTGAATGGGAAGCTGTTTCTTCAGGGGATACTCAAACGTCACTCTGAAAGGGCAGGCAAGACACCGTTTTCACAGAAGAGGATATGGGAGGTCCTGTCATATATGCTGGAGGGCACTGTGGAGGACAAAAGTGTTGGATAGGAGTGGCAGAGATCAGATCTAGAGTTTAAGGAGGTTTAGAGTTCATAGGATGACAGAAATACACAAGAACACAGGTTAGGATGGGATCTTGGGAAGAGGAGATTGGGCGGCTCAGCAGTTCTAATATAGCACCCACTGGGGATGGGGGCAGAACTAGAGCTCTGAACAGGGACCAGGGGGAGCCCTGTAGGCTGCTCTTCAGACCATCAGTGGCTGAATTGGAGTCTTACTAATTTATATCCACTCTTTAAGTATAAGAGTATTAAACCTTTCTTTGTCATGTGGCAATTGGGTTTCCATTTAATCATTTTTATGATTTGACTGAAATTTTACATTATTTTCTCTTTCCCTTTGGTATTATGTTTTAGCAAGGTCATTCTACCCCAAAAATGTGTAAATATATCTTCTAATAAAGCTAGGTTTCTTTCCCTATCCCCTCCCCCACCCTTTTTTTGGTCAAAAGTCTTTGATTCTTTTGGAATATATTTTGATGTGTTCCATTGAGGTTTCTTTTTTCCCCATTAGTAAGTTTGTTCAAATGCCATTTATTGAATCAACTCACTGTTCTTTAACCATTGAAAATATACCATTCACATATTTTTCATGTTAAATTTATTAACAAATATTCAATTCCTGTTGTAGGTTGAGGTTATGTGGGAAAAAAATTTAGTGACCAATTATAGAATAAACAATAGTGACCAACTAAACAGCGTAAATACCAATTTTCCAGAAGAAAAAAAAAGGCTAGGAGGAAAGTGTATTAAATTTTAGCTAATTTTTCTTTCAGTTAACATTATCACAATAATGTCCTCCGCAAGTGAGAGAAAGTGTATGAAAAGTGAAAGATACAATTTATTAGAGTTTTGTTTGTTTTGCCTTCCACTTTTATTTAGATATAACTGACATACATTCTACATAGTTTAATGTGTCCTCAATAATTGTTTGATTTGCATATATTGCAAAATGATTACTGCATTATGTTTGTTAACTTAGTTTTGTTGTGTACTGCAAATGCAAACAACACAAAATGGACTGGCTTCTCCAATATTAGAGTTTGGAGAACAAAAGTGGAAATCAGTCTGGTGGATAGAGAAACATCCCAAAGAAGTGACATTAAGCTAATGATTTCATACTGAGCAGTTTCCATAGCCAACTCCTATGGGTACCCAGCCACAGACTGTTCAGTGAGCTTATCTGTGACTGTCTTTCTGGCCCTTGCCCCCTTTTCACCACCAGGAGCTCCACACCCCTGTTCCCCACTGGTGTCCCTTCGGAAAGCTACAGAACAGGAAAGTAGGGCTGTAAGGCACACCAGGATGCTTCTTAGTAAATCAGATCCATGAAAAGGTGCTGATTAACTTCTGCAAAATAGCAAAAGGGCTAAAGAGATGACAAATCTGGTCCTGGAGAAGTTTAAAACAGTTAGATTAGCCCTGGCTAGTGTGGCTCAGTGGATTGAGCACTGGCCTGGGAACAAAAGGGTCGCCAGTTCAATTCCCCAGTCAAGAGCACATGCCTGGATTGTGGGCCGGGACCCCAGTAGGGAGCATTTGAGAGACAACCACACATTGATGCTTCTCTACCTCTCTCCTTTTCTTCCCCTCTGTCTAAAAATAAATAAAATCTTGTTAAAAATCAGATTAAATATAACCACAGAAGCAAGAGGTCAAGAGGAGAACAAGAACTCCTGTGAAATACTGCAAATGACTCAATGAAAATGCATTTTGTTCCATTACTGCAGGTGCTTAATATCTTGGGAAAGCACCCTTCTTGCCAGCTTTCTCTTTATTATAACTGTCCCAGGGCTTGGAGGCAAAGTTTACCGAAGTGTGCTAGCTAGGAGGCTCAAGTGTCTCCACAACCCACCCGATAGGTGATGCTCGCCCAGCCCTAAGGCACCATAAAAGAGTCCGTTTCAGCAGATGGCAAAATGTTTGCCGTTGTAAGCTGAGTTCCCCTAGTCATGGTACTTGTAGTTACTGTAAAGAATCCACATACTTAGTAATTAATGGAGAAATTCTATATTGAGTCTCATCCATTGTTGGTTTTCTCCTATGTAGCACTTAAATAATAAGTACTCTAAGTGAATGGCAATGATCAGACCAGCCTGTATTCTAGTATAAGTGAATACATTGTGTGATTAAGTATAAATAAAGTATCACTATGCTCAGACATACATGGGATAATGTATGATAATCTACTTCTCAGTTTGCTACTACAGTAGTTGGGGAATTCCTTATTTTAAAGTGTGTATTTGATTTACTCATTTGGGAAAAACTAGTTTTGTTGGAGGCAGGGAGTGCTGTACCAGGTGTTTCACCGGTGGGGTCACACTGGACCTTGGTTCAGCAACCTTGGTACGGGAGTTCTGGCTAGGAAGGAATTCAGAATCAAGACTCGAGCTATGAGAAAGATTATTTGGAAAGTCACAGAGGTAGGAGTGGCAGAAGGAATGGGCTCAGGAAACAAGTTACAGAGGCAAATAAGGGCCTTTGGAGCTTAGGAGCGGGGAAGGTAATGGTAACTTTCAGGGTGGGGGTTGGGAGTCAAGAAACGAGCAAGCTCCCTGGAGGGAGGAAGGAGGGCGTGCTGAGTCCTAAAAGTTTTCAAGGGTGGAGATCTTAGGGGCAATGTCAGGAGAATTTAAATAGAATATTATCAGCTTTCCAGGTGTGTCCTTTCAGGGTCGTGATCTCCGCTGATTAGTCAGTGCAGCTGGTCCTGACATCACCCACCTAGTTGCTGCTTTTCTGGGCCTAGAGCTGAAATACAGCTGAGGCCTAGCTGTTATCTCTAGGGAGGAACGGTCAGGGATGTCTAAACTTTGTGACCAGTGATATGCTAGGAGAGGAAAGCTTACCCAGGGATCTTGGTTTTCCCAGTTTTGCACATGACCTTCTGTGCCTGGCCCATCGTCCTTGCTCTGCTCCTGTCTTTCTAACTGCCTACCACAGTTGGAGTCATCTTTGTGAGACAATAATCTGTGTTGTTTTGTTTGCTTAAAAAAAGAGTAATGAAAAACAGCTCAATTCCCGACAGGCTAACTAAAACGTGACAGTTCGCTGGGTGCCATTAGGTAACTCGTAAGGAAAGAAATACCAATTGATATCTGCCAGGGCTGTAAATCCTTCTGGCAGTGACCCTGAATAGATTGGTATATTAAAGCCCTTCGCATCCAGTCATTCCAGACTGTGACAAGCATTAAGTGTTTAAACCTCAAGAAACTTTTTTTTTTGTCTCAGGTTCTGTATTGTATCTACTTAATTGCTTAATTTGTTTCTCTTTGTGACTTGTCAATAGCATTACCTTAAATCTTCAGTTTAGTAATTTTTCCATAGCTAAACATTTTGGATTTCACACACTTTATGACCTTTATCAGTAGTTGGAAGACAAACTGAATAAATAAAATACAAAGCTGGGTCTTCAGAATCTGGGGGCCCAGAATTCTGTTCCAGACAGTCTATGGCTCCCTTGGACACTGTAAATAAAGTATTGTCTGTGAAAATGTGCCTTCTGGGGAAGGGGTCCTTAGCTTCTCATTCAGGTTTTCACGGGGCTCCATGAACCCTATAAGTTGTCTCTTAGGAAGTTTATCTTAAATAAATTTACCTTAAAATGGAGTTAAATTTTATGAAGGTTTTTTTCCCCCTCAGGACTAGGTTCTAGATGAATTTCATTGTGTAGAATCAGTCACAAGTAAGATACTCTGCCAAGGTTTCTCACCCCTCCAAATTCCCAACATCAAGCAATGTTATCACCAATTTCTGAGTCACCAAGGCTCGAAATGTAGGTGTGGCCCTCACAGTCTCTTCTGTTTCAGTCCCTAGGTCCTGTCCAATTCTCTTGAATTACAACCATGCCTTCTTTTTGATACCCACCATAGTCTGGAGCCTCATTGCTCCTTTCAAATATACTTCCCTCTTAACTGTTTTCTCTAACACTGTCAGGAAACACTCTGTGAGCTAAACTGAAGAATTTGAGCTGTATCTGAAGGAAATCCTTTGGAACCTAAAATGATTATTAACAACAGAAAATGGTCTATTCTCTCAAGGAGCTTAGAAGGACATGCTTCCCAAATCCCCATAACTTCAGTAGTAGCAAATATTACACCTTCTTTATCTTGAAATGTTAGACTCGATTGAAACAGTGTATAAATGATTTTATGACCTACTTTCCTCCCATTTTTCTGTTTCCACTGTAAGCGATCCTTAAGTTTCAGTGGGAAGTTTGGAATTTTGAAAAGCATCAGAAAGTCCCCTTACCTGAGAACATTTGGGGGGCTACCTGTTGCTCTGCCTGGAATTTCATGATAAGTACCAATTGTATTCCTTCCTTTAGGGGCTCCTAATTAGGCAGCAGTGGCTAATTATCAGCCAGACTTTGATAATTACTCCCTAAGAGATAGCCTAGTGAGACAGGTCTTCCTTCTTCTAGGTCTCTAAATTCTATCCATGATAAGTCCATCTCAGAGACACAGCACCACCACATGACCTGTCTCCACAGAAATGAATTATATTATCACGTTATCATAATATAATGTGGTTCTCCATCTCTGTAGCAAACTCTTATGTGATCATGTGCTTGAAAAGTGTCTTCTGAGTGACCAGAGTTGAAAATAGGCCATGCACACCTTTCCACGGGGAACCGTACTCTTTTTGCCTGAGTTTGGTGTCCTGTAGAATTCTGCCACAATCTGCAGTAAACACTGACGCCTTTGCATAGGTTCATGTCTGTTGCACAAAAGTGGCAGCAAAGCTTAATTTAGCAAAGGTTTCTTAGGGTGCCTGTGCTTCCATCAGGGTTCTCGGAACCTCCTCTTGGCTGGAGATGAGTCGGTACTGAGTAGCTACATTTCCTTTTGGTGGTGTCAGATTTTCAGAGAGGCCGGTGGCATTTATTCACTCACTTGTCAACTGGCAAATGACTTTGTATCCTTTACAGTGACTGCTGTTGGTGAAGAGCCTTGGACAGGTTTCCTAAGTCTGTGTGTTAATTTCCCCTGGATGCATTGTAGGAATAGAACAAACGCGCCAAGCGCCACCACTGCAGAGATGGATGCAGTCCCTCAGTCTTCACCGCAGCGTCTTACTCCAATTCGATCAAAATTCTCCTGGTAGCGGTGTTAAAACGCTGTCCCAGGAAAAGCAACACCTCGTCCCTGGGTGGGCTCGAACCACCAACCTTTCGGTTAACAGCCGAACGCGCTAACCGATTGCGCCACAGAGACGTGGCTGTCCACCTTCTGCTGCAATGCGTACAGATTCCCGTGGCCACACCTCTCTAGCCGCCCTGGGTGTTGCCTCGCCAGCCCGCGAAAGAGCGAAAGAGCGTGCGGAGGGCGGGGCAAGAGGCTGCGGGTTGGCTGCGGACACCAAGTTGCTAGTGCCTTTGGGACTGGAGCCGCCCACGGCGCCTGCCCCCAGGACGGGGGCCACTTCCGGCTGCAGGTTTCCCTTTGGAAGGCGGGCCACTAGGGCTCCTCCCGCTGCTACAGGGGGTTGCGCTCCACACTGTGACTCCACTCAGTTCCACCCGTGAGGGACCCTCCTCCTTGCCGAAGTCCTTGCCCACGCCCCCTCCTCCCTGTTCCTTTTCTCATCATTTTAATCCAGTTTTTTAAAGCCCACATTTCAGAGTATTAAATACATTCACATTGATGTGCAACCATCACCATCCACCCCCAGAACTTTTTCATCTTCCTAAACTGAAATTCTGTCCCTTTTAAACAACAGCTCCCCATTTCCCTCGCCAAACCCTGGTGCTCATCATTCTACTTTCTGTCTCTGTGAATTGGACCACTCTAAGTACTTCATATAAGTGGAATCATACCAAATCTGTCCTTTTGTAACTATTTTGCTTCACTGGGCATAATGTCCTCAAAGTTCATCCATGTTGTAGCATGTGTCCAAATTTCCTTTCTTTTTAAGCTGAATCATATTCCATTGTATGGATGGACTACATTTTGTTTACCCATTAATCTATCTGTACATGGACACTTGGGTTGCTTCTGCCTTTGGTTAGTGTCAAAATGCTGCAGTGAACAGGAGTGTGCAAATAACTCTTTGAGGTCTTGCTCTCAACTCTTGGGTACATACTCAGAAGTACAAATGATACAACATATGGTAATTGTACTTTAAATTTTTGAGGAACCACCATATCATTTTTCCACAGCAGCTACACCATTTCACATTCTCAACAACAGTGTTCAAGGCTTTCCTTTTCTTCACATCCTGGACAACACATTTATTTTCCTTCCTCCCTCCCTCCCTTCCTCCCTCCATAAATAATAGCCATTCTGGTGGGTGTGAAGTGTTTTCTCATTGTACTTAAAAAAAAAAATCCTCACCTGAGGATATGTTTATTGATTTTAGAGAGAGGAAGGGAGAGAGAGAGAGAGAGAGAGAGAGAGAGAGAAACATTGATAGGTTGCCTCCCATACATGCCCGGAATGGGAATTGAACCTGCAACCTCACTTCAACCAACTGAACCACCTGGCCAGGGCCATCTGGTACTTTTGATTTGCATTTCTCTAAGGATTAATTACACTGGACATCTTTGCTGAATGTCTTTTGCATCTGGGGTCTGTGGGTTCTATGACCCTTCCTCTATTCCTTCCTCTAGCCAGCGCCAACTCTGCTTTAGTGAACAGGAAGCTGAAAGTGATGGAGGCCAGCTCCTGATAAAGGGTGGAGGAAGAGGACCAAAGAGGCCCACAGAGTGGAGCATATGAGATGCAAGGGAGAGATCTTCTGAGGAGGACCATCTAGAGATCCTGTTGTCTTAAGGGATACTTGCTTCTCTGTGCTGGGCAACATTTGGAGTAGGTTATGTTTATTCTAGCCCGATAGGGATATTTATGTAAGTGGTACTCTGAAGAAAGAATCAATGACCTCCACCTTGGGAATATTGGAACGGATAATATTTTCCAAACTGCATTTGTAAAAGTTAACTTAAAATTATGCTAATTTAATGGAACTTTTCATTTGCGTTTTTCAGTTTCTTAAGAACTGTGAGAATTTCTTTTTCGATGTTTAAATGGTGATCTCTTGTGTGTGTGTGTGTGTGTGTAATTCCTCTTAAAAACACAGTGAGATCTTTCAGATGTATAAGAAACAACTTTATTTTTCTATAACTCCATTCAATTTCTACTTTGAGTCCCTATTCTGCTGCCAAAAGGACAATCTCAAGTCAACTCAGGATTCCCTTTGTCCCCCTTTTTGGAGCTCTCTCTAAATGCTGAAGCTTTGGAGGGCAGTTATGCATCTGGTCCTTGAGTCACATGTGCACACAATTTGCTGAAGAGGCAATTTTGTTTCAATTGCAGATTCCATGGCTCTTCTATGCCTCCTCTGAGAGAGAGGAATTGCTTGTGAAATTGGCTTTGTTGCATCAGCATTCCATAAAGTCTTTTCTGGCACAGTCCCCTCTGTTTATGGGACCTGTTATGGACTGAATGTTTGTGTCCCCCTGAAATTCACATGTTGAAATCTAATCTCCAATTTGATGGTATTTGGAGGTGGGCCTTTGGGAGGTATTTGGGTGGAGCCTTAGTGAATGGGATTAGTGCCCTGTTAAGAAGACTGCAGAGAGTTTGTTCCATCTCTTCACCATGTGAGGTGAAGTCCACAGTGTGCAGCCCAGAAGAGGGGACTCACCAGAACCAGACTATACTGGCACCTTGGTCTTGGGCTTCTAGCCTCCAAAACGGTGACAAATAAATTCTGTTGTTTATAAGCCACCCAGTTCATGGTACTTTGTTATAGCAGCTGGAGATGGCTAAGCAAGGACCCCAAATTTCTTTATTCTTATTAACCTCCCCACTGCACTTCCCTTTCTCCATCCCCAGACTGTGGGATGTACAAGTGGTTGTAAAGTTTTAGAGGCACCTCTGTGGAAGGAATAAAAGGAAATAACCATAAGTATGCTCTTGGTGCCTCAGGAGCCAATATGAAAGTCTAAGGGTGTCCTTTCAATCGTACTTGTTTGGAAATATTGTTAAATTTCTCTATTAGGCTGAGTTCTGGAGACTCTGTCCCTCCATATTCATGTGAGTACAGTAGTTTTAATAGGCCAATTATGTGTAAGTAATCATAGGTACTTATCAGACTATAAAACAGGCATTCCAGGAACCAGACGGTTCTGTCCATTGAAATTAAACTTTCAACTGGAAACTCCTACTAAAATGTAAGGTCTCCAAGGATAGAGGTTTTGGTTGATTTTGGTCCCTACTGAATTCCCAGCACCTAAAACTGTGTCTGGCATACAGCAGATACTCAATAAATACATGCCAAATCAATGAGTAAATGGAAACCGTAAGCCATAAAGCAAGCTTAAAAAATAAAATGTGACAAAAATTAAATTGTTGATATATAAGGAGCACTTATCAATTAACATGAAAAACCTCTTTACGACTCAACTGAAAAAAATCAAGCAAACAAAAAAATTAGGAACATGAACAGAACATTCCCAAAAGGAGAAACACATATACACAGGACCAATATAATCATAAAAGTTTAGCCTCACTAGTAATCAAAATCAAGGTTAAGTGAAATAAAGATGTTTCTTTTCCCAAACAGCAAAGCAGAAAAAGAAATACTAAAATGCTATCCAGAGCATAGAGGCCACTACCACACATGACTGATTAACGTAAACTTGCTATGTTATTTCTGGATAACAGTTTGATAATAGGAACACCAAATGATATGTACACCCTAACATTTTAGAAATTCTATGTTAGAATTTCAGTGTGTGGTGATACTGTTGGAAACACTTTCTACGTATCACTTCATTGAGGCCCATAGGGACCCTGTGATGCAATACTATTAATATCATTCTAATTTTGCAGGTGAGGGAATTTGTGCAGATAGCACTTTGTTCAGGTTACAGAGCTTCTAAGTGGAAGGGCCCAGTTTTCAATCCAGATCAGACTCCAGCGGCCACCCCTGTAACCTTGACCTACGCAGCCTCTCACATGGCATATCTGGCATGCACCGAAATGTGGTGTGTGTGCTTGTGTGTGTGTGTGCATGCATGTGTAGTATTTGGAAAATTCTCTGTAATATTTTAGTGGTTATCTCTGGATGGTGGTTTTTATTTTCTTCTTTACTACATTTTATTACTTCCTCAAGCATTTGTAGTAAGCAGTACTTACAAGGGGCCAGGGATGAAAGGCAGCAGCAGTTTCCCTAAATTACAGATAGAGGGTGGTAGGTGGTTATTCTTGTTCTGGAGCTTCTCCTTCTGGGGCAGAGGGATGCTAGTCTGTGATGTGGCAACTCAGTCAGTCCAGTCTGTGCACATGCACACATGTGTCTTTGCCAAGCACAGGACAACCGTCACACTGGCCTCTCTGCTCTCCTCTGTCACCCACCTTGAAGAAATGGTGTCTGAGGAAGATGTAAGCCACTTCTGTGTGAGTGACTTTACAATGTGTGACCCATTTGGTAATGAATATGCTTTCATTTAAAAAGAATTGGAGAACCTGAGATTAGGTGACTTTTATACTCTTTTAAAATACCTCTTTGCACTATTTTTTTTCTTTTTTACAATAACTCATTTTCATTTGAATGAAACCTACTGTTGGGAGTTGTTTTAAACATTTGTAAATATGCTATGAAATACTTAACACATTTTGGGCTAAATGGCAGTCAGTAGATGTTTATTGAGTCTTGTGAGAACCTGGGCTAGATGCTTCAGGGACCTTCCTTCCACCAAGACTCTGAGACATCGTTTCTGCTCACGGATCACTTCAATCTACTTCAGGAACAAGGAGATGTGGAAAAAAGTTTTGAGGCAGTAAGTGCAATCTGCACTCTGTGGTGTGGAGGAAGTGGGTGTGGGCTGACCCTTGGCAGGATCCTTTGATGGTGAGGAGAAGGAACAGAGGCACGAACAGAGGATCAGCCCAGAGGACGTAGGGGACTTACATGGAGTGTGGTGGGGTATAAAGAAAACTACTGGTGACAGAGTATGGAGGGCCTTAAATACCAGGCTAGAAAATTGGCATTATGAACAGTATTGCTTATAATGGTGGAAGATTTTAAATGACTTTAATGCTCATGAAAGGGACAATGTATCAAGTACTGTGGTATATTTATACAATGTGTGGTGAGGATACACTGAATATTTTGAAAAAAAGATACTTGATAACAATAAGGTTTGGGGGGAAGGTTGATTAGGTGTGTGAAGGATGGGCGAGAAGACTAGTGAGGTGACTGTTTCTATAAAGCAGATGTGAAATGAGGAGGCCTTATTAGGATGGGGACTGGAATAACAACAGTGACTCTAGAATAGAGAGTGGAGAAACAGCATTAGGATGCCCCATGCCAGGTTTAACATTCAGATCTCAGAATAAAGGATTTTTATACTTCCTGTTCCAAAAGTTTTGAACCAGCTGACAGCACTCCTCCAATGCTGGATAAACACACACTTTTCTATAATGATTCCCGCACAGCATTTTGCCATTTTTATTGATTTGTCTTCATTTAATACATGTTTAAGAATATCTTCCATTTAAAAAAATTTGCTTTTCTTAAATGCTTTGGGGACTCTACACCTTTCTTCTGTGGTGATTTATTCTGCCAAAAAACATTAACCCTACCATGGACATGTTTTATTTTTGTCATAAACCAAAATAAAAAAAATTTAAAAATCCACTGATTATAAAGTAGATGTGTTGATTGGTACCAGGGTTACAGAGGCATTTGGTTGGGGGGATTGGGCATGTCCTTGAATGCTGGATGAGTGCCACAGAACACAAATGGAGTGCCATGCAGGGAAAGACCAAGACTAGCACTGGTGGTAAGAATAGATAAATGTATCACATTCACTTAAAAATTCACTGCTTGCATGGTGAGATGTGTCATTGGGGGTGGGGGACGGGAGTTCTGATTGGCAGGTGGTTTTCGAGTTTATTCTCATGGAGACTAAAGAAGAAGGGGTAGTGAAGAAGAGGAACAGTGGAAGTGAATGGAGAAAATGACAGAATGCAGGGGGGTGCCTCTCCATATATGCCCAAGTCACCATTGGCAGCCTCCAGTCCCTTACCAGCTATTCCAACTTGAGTGTTCACTAGGGTTCTTTTAGGAGCTACTTCAGGAGCGTGAAGGTAGGGAGGAAGCTTCCAGCAAAAAGATTCGAAGACAAATATATTTTACACGCATAGTATTGTTGTACCATTTTTCCATATGGAGTATACCCTAAAACAAGGGCCATCTCTCTGAACTTGGTTCTAAAAGGAGATAGTGTTCTTTAAACAGGATCATTTAACCTGTCATATACCAACTACTGAGGGTGTTCTAGTGTCAGACCCTTCTCTCGGTGCTGCCTGGAGAGACCCTTGCTTCTGGGTTACTGGCCTTGCAGAGATTCTAAATTCCCTTTTGTAAGTCAGGCTGGGGTTAATGGCTTTTTCTTGCAGCCACTGAGACATCTGAGGGCTGTCCTACAAGTGCTGAGCAGACAGTTGGGAGGCCCCACTTCCTGTCTCTGTATGGTAAGTGCCCACTGAGAGCCACTGGAGGAAGGAGGGAAACCTCAGAAAAGCCGGCCCCATAGTGACGCACCATGAACAACCATGTGTCTGCTTATCCTGGTGAAACCCCGGCAGGCAGTAGAAGACCTAAAGTTTTGAGAAAGAATAAAGGGAAGGGAACAAGATAAAGAGTGTGAGCTGGGCGTGGGGAAGAGAAGGGAAAGAGCTCAAGTTGTGAAGAATGGTAAGCAGATGGCAAGATGTAGCCTCAGGAACTGGGACAGTCTTATCTGATTGTAAGAGAAAGATATACTGATGAAGAACAGGAAGGAAACTGCAAATAGCATAGTGTTGGAGCTGGCCAGGATCAACTTTCTTAGTTTGCAGATGAGGAAACTGAGGACTAGAGAGAGGGGAAGTGGTTCGCTCAAAGGCAGATTCTTGGGAGAATCATCTGCTTTCTCTCTCTCCACTTCCTCACCTCCCCCTTCCCTCATCATGAGTCAGCCCTGGAGGGCAGGCTGGTTGGAAGCCCTACCAAGATGGGCCTGGGCAGGCATGCAACACAGGAGGGGCCTGGGTCAGGGAAGGGAAGGTCTTTAAGATCTCTGACTTTCTTCCGGAAATCTCTCTCAGAGCTACAGACAGACCGGGTGTCTGGAGTGCTGCACCTCTAGGCAGATATCCTGGAGAGAGAAAGCTGGCTGGGAGCTGGTGCAGAGTTGGTGGTGTGATTGTGAAACCGGAAAAGACACTGGAGTTTGGGCTGCCTGTCACTACCAAACCCAATAAGCAGAGACAGGGATTGAATCTTTATGGGCGGTTTATTCAGATGGCGGGTGATCTGAGAAGATGGCGGGTTCATACCCTAACAGACCATCTTGTCTTTTCTCTCCAGGCCAAGGTTTTTACAGCAGGGAATAAACAAGGTGAGGTGAGGGGTTTTGAAATTCAGGGAAAAGTTAATTGGATTAGAAAAAAACAACTTCAGCATTCTAGTCCTGGGTGGTGGTCTTAAGCTGTGCCCCAGGCGGTGGTCTTTAGCTGTGTCCTGGTGTTAGTCATCTCACCCTGGAGCACGGTGGCTCAGATATCATCTTGAGTTGCTTGCAGTCCTCCTGAGCAGCAAAGGTGGAACTGCGTATGGTCTCCTGGAGTCAGGGTGGGTCAGACCTTCAGTTCCTAGAACAAAAGCTTTTACATGCATTGATTACTAAGCTTATTAGCTATTACTTAAACTAAAATTTTCCAACCCTTAAGTCCCCTGTCAATTGTGTGCAGAGCAAGGGGTTTCTGAAGCTCAGCCAGGGGGTGCTGATACTCTCCACAATCCTCCTCTGTCCCCAGCATCCTGAAGATGTGCCTCTTTGCAGAACTGCGAGTCTGTTCTCCACACTTTGTATTTTGTGCTCTCTATGAGGCTTCAGAGACAAGAAATGCAGACTCTTGCCTTTGCACTGTTTCCACTTCCTCCAGAATTAACTTGGGCTCTCCAATCACTGTATTTTTAACTCTGTCCTGTAGCATTTGCCTTCATCCCCTCAGCCTTGGTTTTAGTTACAGCACCTCTGTTTGCTTCCTTCTGTAGACTGGAGGTTGTCTGAAGCCAGGAGGACCCAGCGCTGTTCATACCTGTACCTTGCCCACCTGTGTCAGGGAATGGATGTGTGCCGTGCTTTGGGGAACAGCAGTCAGTGCAGGAATGTTAGCTACATATTTACAATGAGAGTTCCGAAGGGTGGAAAGAAGAGGGTTTGAGTGCTGGAAGTGGAAGATTATTCTAAGAATGGGTGTGACAGGAAAGATAAGTATAGCTCATGGAGTGGAGAGTGAGTGGGAAGAAAGGAAGTGGATGTTGGAAGAGAAGGGGTGGGGAGTGAGAGGAGAAGCACCAGGAAAGGGGAAGGGGCAGCCTGGGCAGACACAGAGCCCAGTGCAACACAGGCTCCCCTGCCAGCTTTCACCCCACCATCTCTGCTGCTGTGCTGACCTCCTGGGGACTCACGAACCTCAGCCTCAGGCCTCCCTAGTCCTTGTCTATCATTCTGAGGCTGGGTCATTTAGAAGGATCATTTGTTTTATTTCCACCAATACTCTGATTTGGGTCATTTGGCAAAAAGAAGTTATGCCTCCTTGCATGCTGCCCTATTAAGATGAAAAGAAATATATCAATTGAAACCATTTTTTTCTTAATAGTTATTTGTAGAAAGAAAAAGTCCCATGATCGTTCTAGCTTTAACATCATTTTTGACTCTTGGAGGCTAAAATTTGCAATTTGATGCACAATAACGGTGATGCACACGTGCTTGTATGTGTGGGTAAGGAGATTTTTGTCACTGTGTCTCCTGTCCCGTATTTCTGCCTGTACACCCTTTCACTATGCTGGTGCTTGGCAGCCACAGCCTAGGTCCTAAGAGTTTTTAGGTAGGAGTTCGCCCTTGGCTTTGTGACAGAGTGCCCTGGGCTCGCTCACTGGGAAAATGATGCTGTCACCTCTGGGCCAGAGGTGCTTGTGGCATGAGCTGTCATCACTGCAACTTCCCATGGCTTGAACTCCATGTAGAATCCTGAACAAACATTTTCTTTGACATTTGATAAGTCACCTATCCTCATTTGTCAAAATATGTCCTGAGGATGAGGCATTGAAAGTGAAAAAAGCCCATCACCTCTTCTTTTCAGGGGCCCAGAAGAAGCAGGTGGTCGTCCTTGGCCAGCCAGGTTGCTGCTCACACCTCCCAGGGTTCTCCCAAAGATGGTGCAGGTGGCTGGACGCTGGCACACAGTTCTCCACAGGCACTTCTTGTTCTGGCCGTGATTCTTATTCCCCTGCATTCTGTTTCACGTGAGCTTCTCTCTACAGCTGGTCTCCTCCTCCCAGTGGAAGATGCAGTTTCTGCATCTTTGGAGAGCCCCTCATCACAGAGGGGTGTAGCTCCTTACTGAGCACTAGCATGGGTAAGTTCCCACCTTCGGCAATAATGAGGACATCACTTCCCCATACAAAGGCTCCTGCTAGTCTGAGTTACCACGACATTTCAGCTCTGGTCCAAGTCATTGTTGTGAAGGTCTGACAGGTCAGATTGCCTAGGAGCACATTCTCTCCCCTATTTCCAGCCTAGGGTCTCTCAAATGACCCCGGGTGGGGGAGGGGGCTTGAATTCAGAATCTTTCTTTGCTCTCACAGCCCTTTGCCACACTGGATTGTGACCTGAATGCTAATTGTTAGGATGTTCTTGACTATTCTAGGAACTGAAGTATTTGACTTTTTCCATTAAGATGATTTCTTCAAGGAGAAGAACTGAGGAAACCAAATTTCTTGAAAAATAAATATTTATAGCCTATCATTGGAAAGGACCATGTTAAAGAAGACACAACAGCTTGAGTGCCTAGTTTACACCCAGCCATGCTGG
Organism: Desmodus rotundus; assembly: GCF_022682495.2. Taxonomy (NCBI): domain Eukaryota; kingdom Metazoa; phylum Chordata; class Mammalia; order Chiroptera; family Phyllostomidae; genus Desmodus; species Desmodus rotundus. The sequence continues at coordinate 105,542,225 of NC_071389.1, read as the reverse complement.
GGTGGGCATGGCAGTAATATTTAGCGGCCGTGTGTTGCATCCTATGAGACAGTATATAGAGGTCCCTGGGCCACATTGCCACTCACCCCAGGACTGTGGAAGTCCTTTGGTTCCCGTGTCTTGGTAAAGGAAAGCAAGATGCTTCATCATTTGCAAAGAGGAGGGTGTTGTGCGCAGCTGAGGAGACAGAAGGGAGAAGTATTCAGAAGGCTTTTGGGGGTAATTTTTGTAGGCTTTTCAAACTTGTGAACATCGATCTTATCTTTTTATGGGAGATAGGACATAGTCACTGGACAACTAGGGCGTCAGTGGGGCAGCCATGAAGGAAAGAAAGAATGTGTGCCACATGTCCACTCTTCTTCAAACCCCTCTCCTGTCAGCTGCAGAACCCGGAGTACATGTTTTCTCTGCACACACCCTACTGCCCCTACCTCCTTCTCCTCGCGTTCCTCAGCTTGCTTCACTCCACACTGCTCTCCTGGTTCTGCCCCAGACTTGCCCTCTGTGTAAGAGTAAGAGTCAATGGAGGAGTTTTGTTTATAGACAAAATTTCATTTTATGGCTAATTTGTCCCAATATTCTGTTCAATGAAAGGCCTCTGTGTAGTGGAGGAATTAAAAGTGTGGGCTCCAGAGTCAGAGAGTCTCGGTTTCCATCCCAGCTTGACCAATCACTTACTCTGTGTGTCCTTAGGGAAGCCACTCATTGTGGCTCATCACCCCGTTTGTAAAATGATGACAGTGAGAGCTGTTGTGAGGGTGCATCAGATTACATATATAAAGTGCTTAAAACAGTGCCTGGCACACAATAAATACTCAGAAAAGATGAACTCTTCTTATTAATAAGAAACCGACAAGTATTTCTTGAGCAGGGTGGTGGGTACATGGTGTTCATTTTATTAAGTTTTAAACTGTGCGTATGTCTTATAAATCCCTTTTATGTACCTGATATATTTCACATGCATTAAAAGTTACCGCTTTAAAAATAAACGAGCATTTATGATGCTTGTTTTAGCAACCCGATGTCCCAGTGTTCCAGGACAGCAACAAAGTAAGAGATTCCATCCCATTATTGGACCCATGTGCCAAACAGTCAGACTGTGCAGGTATTGTTCATGGCACAAAAAAATTATGGTGACTATAGCCATAGTACTGATTACCTGGGAATTAATATCTCAGCACGTTTTCATTTTACCCCCCCTTCTTAGAAGATCAGCAGGTTCTAGATTCATTAGAGAAGACTGGTAGTCTCCAGGCGGGCCATCCCGGCCCAGAGTGCTGAAGGACAGTGCTGGGACAGTCTTGAGGGTGGATTGGTCCTTTTCCAAGTGAAGGCACACTGCTGAGACCTCACAATCTCACTCCCAGTGCTTCTCTTGCCTCTTAATTCCTTGTACAATAAGAGGGAAAGGTTGGCAAGAATGTTTTGTTCTGGGGACCAGGGCATATCTTGCTGGACAAAAGACAGCTGTTTATCCCTGGTGTAGTTCGTGGTAGTTACTGTTGCTCTCGGCATCTGCTACAGCTTCTGCCTACCTGCTGGTTGAGGGGCAGCTTTCAAATCACTTTCAGAAACTGCTGGTGTAATGCTATTTCCTTTCCTTGTGCTAGCAGTTGCATTATAGTCATTTGTGTGCCTGTGTGTCTCCTCCACCCGATTGCATAGGTCTTAAGAAGAGAAACTTCATCTTGTTTACCTTTGAATCCCCACAGTGACTTGCTCAGTGTTTGTTGAATGTATGAATGGATGAGTAGAGGAATAAATGAGTGAATGAATGAGTGGGAACCATCATAAAACACAGGAGCATTCCCTGTGTTCAGAGCTCAGCAGGAGGCTGGGCACCAGGCTCATTCACAGATTGGGCTGCTTGAGAGATCTTTTCCTGAAGGACAGGGCTGTCTCACTTCACAGCACATATTCTTCACTGCCAAGTGCTTCCCATGACAGCTTCTCCATCAATATTTCCAACATGTGGCCTTTCTGAGCCTCAAGAACAGCACCCACTTCCTGGAACTTGCTCTCTAGCTGGCAGCCAGTGGCCCACAGAGAAGGGGACTTGGGCTGGGCTTGACAAGCCAGAGTCTGTTGCAGTGGGGAGAGGAAGTCAGACCCTGAGTTTTGTAGGAAGCCTCTGTCTCACACCCTTCTATCGTGCTGCTGAGGCCACCATATTCAGTATAAACCAGAAGCTGAAAGATAAGAATCCTGCCCATAAATCCCAAGAGGAAGGAAGCCTCTTGTGTAATTGCCTTATATGACAGTTACATCAAACCTGAAGGTACTTCCTGACCAGGTGGTGTTAGAAAATCACCATAATGTAAATATAGCTTTTATAGATCCTAGGATAGGCCTGAACAAAAATTCTTTGGGATTCATAACATGCTTTGTTGCACCAAATAGAATCTGATTGGGGGCCAAGCAAGAAAGCCCTGAGGGAAACTTGAGAAAGGGTGAAGTGTTTCTCAAATGGGGTCTGTAGTCCCTGGCAGGCTTGGGGAGGGAAAAGACAAATGGCTGTTGTCCCAGAGTTGTGAGAGTTCTCTGGGAGAATTTCAGAACTGTGTGTTTTCATGTTTATGACAATCTAGACGGGTGGAGATAAGCATATTCTGTGCTGTCTAGGCCACCCCTTTAAGTAGGGTACAGCAGGTCCTCAGATAATGTCTTCTTGTTCAATGTTGTTTCATCATAATGTGGATGAGGTTTTAGGGTAACTTAACTCACATTTATATCAATTAGCCTGTGGTAAAACTGGTTTTGTTATAGGTTGTTTTGCTAGGCTAAAGAACCTATTGACGATGAGGACGTAAAGTAAGGACTTACTGTACTCATTCGCTGCCTCAGGACCTAGGCATTTCTTTTTAAATCCTCACCCAAGGGTATGTTTATTGATTTGAGAGAGAGAGAGACAGAGAGAGAGAGAGAGACAGGGAGAGAGAGAGAAACACTGATCAGTTGCCTCCCATACGTGCCCCAAATGAAGATCGAACCCGCAACCTTTTGGTGTATGGGATGATGCTCCAAACAACTGAGCCACCTGGCCAGGCCATGTGGCATTTCTTAAAGTGGTTGTTGACTAATGAAAAAGATGAGAGATGGATTCATATTCGTGTTCAGTCAAGGCCAAGTGATGCTTAGTGCTCTGCGTGAACAAATAATGCCAATGAAGCTGAGCTGGAACAGATAGGTTTGGGGGGAATTAAGAGTTCAGCAAAAACTGTCACTCTGCTGTTCCTTGGAATTTGGGGGTTTGGAGACTTGCATTTCATTTGCAGCTGAGCACATGGCAGAAAAAGCAGGTGAAATGTGCTATCAGAGAATGGGCCACTCTGAGGAAGGTCCTACAAGGAGCTGAGCTGCAATCACCTAGATCTTCTCCAGGCTTTCCAATCAGTAATCCAAGTTTTCTTCTAAAGTCAGGGTGTGGGAGAGAACAGGAAAAAGAAGCCAGAAGTCTCCTTTGGTACATTTCTGTGGAAGAATGGAACTTTCTCCCTTCCTCCCCCACCCCTAAAGGGGACCTGGAGAGCCTAGGATAAGAATTACACCCAACCAGAGCCATTAACTAGCCACCCCCCCACTGCCCCCCGAAATATTACAACCACTGTTGCTGTTAAGCTGGAGTCTGATTAGCACAATTTCTTTTACTTTATAAAGGAAAGATTTCTAGGAGATTTGTGACTCCACCAAAAAAGAAGAAGAAGGAAAAAGAACCACTATTTGTGGGAATATCATCAGCACAACCATCACCATCATTACCATCACCACCACCATCAACAGAAATACTGGTACTTACTTGGTGTCTGTCCTAGGGACTATAGTAGGTAGTAGTAATAGAATGTTGTTGCTGTTTCTCCATGGGAACTGCATGGAAGCTAGAGCATGCTCTGGGCTCAGAACACAAGGTCAAGATGTTAATGATGTGAAGGCCCCACACATGCCTACCCTGGGGTGTGGTTCAGATGGATGACTGCAGGACTTTGTTTCTGGAGCTTCAGTTGGGCTGGGCTGGGAGTATAGGAGAAGCTTTATGGAGAAATCTGCCCTGGAGCCAGAGGACAAGACAATATATGTTGGGTAGAAACAAATGGGCAAAAGAAGAGCTCTTCCACTACAGGGTCCCACACTTCTGTGAGCAAAACTGCTTTGAGCTAAAACCAAATCACTGCAGTAGGCACTGTCTGGAAATGACATTGGGGACAGACATCAACAGGACCTCAAGAGCACTCAATGTACCAGGTATATGAGGTCTGATCAGGAGGTATCCAGCCATTAACTATGAAACACAGAGACATTTATTGAAGAAGATACAAGATACAAGAAACGTTGTGTGTAGGATGATGACACCTCAGTCCCCTTCAAAGTAGGCACCTTGGGACCTCACACAGTTCTCCAAATCGCCATCAGCTGCTCCATCATATTTTCCTGAATCTCACTGACAGACTGAAATCTCTTCCCTTTCAAAGGTGATTTTAGTTTTGGGAAAAACCAGAAGTCACAGGGTGCCTAATCTGGGCTGAAGGGGGGTTAGGTTACCTGGTGATTTGCTATTTCGCCAAAAAACTCTGCATGAGACATGATGCATGAGTGGGTACCTTGTCATGATGAAGCTGCCAATCACCATAGTTTCCCATAGCTTCTGAATCATCTGAATCATTTCCACAGAGGAATGTTCAAGCCTAATGCAAAATTTGTTTCAGATTCATTGCTCTGTCCATTAAGTCATTTTGTATGAGTTGGCTACACAGTACACATGCTCACTCAATGGCACCTACCGCCCCCACTGACTAGTACAGTGAAGTCGTCATTGTTCATGCATGCGCATTCCAGTCCACTCTCCATGGCTGCCATTCTCATTATATTAACAACGACTGGACTTTTTTCAGACAGACCTCATACTTCCCTCCTCTCTCCCCTTAGCACATCTACCCGCTATGTTAGTTTGAGCTTCCTGGAGCTTTGAAGATTTAGGTACATTTGGTTCACAGACCCAACTTCCTGGCTGTGTGTTTCTTAAGCTCATTACTTGATGTCTGAAATGCCCAATAGCTCAACTTGCCCTTGGACCTTGAGTGTCCCCTCAGAAATAACCACATGTACTCTCTTTCCACCAACACCACCTGCTCACCTCTGTCTTTTCAGTAGTCTTCCCGCCTCCCTGCACAAGAAATCCAATCAAACCATGTGATTAACATAATGAATGCATTGATTTTACTATGCTTCTGAAGACTGAAGGGCTTCAAAGGAGGTCACAGTGTATACCACACTGCCTTCTGTCCTGTTCCCATTTCACCTTTATTGTCTTCATTTTTTGCCCTGATTTTTTCTTCCCTGAATCAGTGAGGGATTGCATTTGGCTGCATTAACGGAAACCTGACTTAAGGGGTGTAACCAAATAAATAGAGTAATTTTTTCAGAGGTACTGTTTACATGATGTAAATTCCATACATTTAAAGTACAGTTCAATGAGTTTTGACAAATGTACTGTAGATCTATATAAAACTACCCAATCAAAATAGAAAACATTTATATAACCCTAGAAAATGATTTCATGTCCTTTTCTTTTCAATCTTGGCCCCACAACCCACCCCAGGAAGCACTTTCTTGATTTCTGTCGTCACAGCTAAATTTTGCCTGCTTCTAAAATTTTGTATAAATAGAATAACATAGTGTGTATTCTTTTATGTCTGACTTCTTTGTTCAAGATAATGTTCATGAGATTCATTCATGTCGTTGAATGGATCAGTAGGTTTTTCATTTTTCTGGCTAAGTAGTATTCTGTTGAATACATATACTATAATTTGCTTACCTATTCACTTGATAAATAGTTGGACTGTTTTTAAAATTTGCCTATTATAAATAAAGCAGTTAAAAAAAAACTTTTACAAGTCTTTTATTTACTGGTATATGCTTTATTTTTTCTGGGGTAAATAACCAAGAGTAAAATTGTTGGGTAATACATGGATGCATAGTTAATGTTATATGAACTCACCCACCAGTTTTTCCAAGTGGCCTCACCATTTTACACCACCAATGGCAATGTCTGAGACCTCCAGGTGCCCCACATACCCTCTGACATTTAGTGCTACCAGTTTTGAATATTGTAGCCATTTTAGAGAATGTGAAATCTCACTGTGGTTGTGATCACATTTCTCTGATGAGTAATGACGTTGAACATCTTTTCATGTGCTTATTGGTCATTTCTATAGCTTCCTATGACATGTTTGTTCAAGTTGTTTGCTCCTTCTTTAAAAACATTGGAGTATCTTTTTCTTGTTTTCTCTTACTTTTTGTGTATAGCAGTGTGTATGTTCTGGATACAGCCCATTGTCAGATAAATGGATTGTGACTATTTCCTCCCAGTTTGTGGTTTGCTTTTTCATATCCTTAATGTCTTTTGATCAGTGACAACTTTAAAGTTTGATGAAGTTCCGAAGATCAGGTTTTAATTTTGTGGCCAGCATGGACCTATTTCTGGGCTATTTTGTTCTATTGATCTATTTTTCTATGCTCATGCCACTTTCCACTCTCCTGACTCAGATAGGGTTATTTTGTTTCTGGAGATAGGTGGACCAGGCTGGGGAACCTGTCCAAGGTAGTCATCTGTTCAGAGCCAGGGGCCTTCTAACTTCCTGCTGTGCCATCCTTTGCAGGTAGATTTTATTTTCCAGGCAGCAAGGTGGTTGATTCTTCACTGGCACCACCTTCTAGCTCCTGGTAGGGAGAGGAGGACAAACAGGCCAAGGGCCCAGCTGAGTCTGCCCGTTTTTATCAGAAGAAAACAATAACAACAACAACAAGCGAAACCATCATAAAAACTTTCCTGAACTTCCAACTAGAATTCATTGACCAGAACTGAGTGAGGACATGGCCACTCCCAAGCGGCAATGGAGACTGAGGAGATGAACATTTTCGGCTTTCCTGACTACATTAGTGAGCCAGACACTGTGGAAAGGGGGTGGGAGTGTGGCTATTTGTACAAATCAGACATGAGTCAATCTCACCTAGGCTGTGGGGATATTACAAAATGTCTTCTTGGGATATGAGTAAAGAATTAGGACAAAAAGAAACATCCAGAATATATTTTTTATTGTGTTTTACTTCTCCAGTTAATTCTATATCAGTGTCAGCAAGTGTGTACACAAGAGGGTGTAAGATTCATGAGGGGAGTTTTCCAAACATCTCATTTTCCCATCTGCAAGCCAACCCATCTACAAACAAAAACCAACAATCTCTTAATTTAGATCATCAATTAAGTTTGCAAAGTTTGAATATTTGAACAATACCTGCCTCATTAATACCTTAAATTAATCAAGTTGAGCACAGCCAACTTCTGTTCAGAACCTATTTTTGTTCACTTAGTGACTGAGTGAAGGTCTGTTGTAGGGTGGCTGTCATATCATGTCCCAGAGCAGGCATTGCTTACAGGGCCAGTATGTATAGTGGACCATTTCTTGCCTGTAGTATTTGTAAATCCATTTCCACTGCTTGCTGTTGAGTCATTTGTTTGGTTTGTAGTGGTATCACCTCCTTAATCCTGCAAGATATGGAGTTGAGTGACAGTAACCCAGCAAGAGCATGGCAGGCAGCCACCCAGACACTTCTCCATTTAGTAGGATGAACTGAGATACAGGCATCTCCTATCACAGGGAAATTGTGAAGAATCTATTGAGCTGATATCACCCATATTGACTGCTGTATTAGTTTCCTAGAGCTTCTGTAACAAAGGGCCATAAACTGTGAGGCTTTACTCAGAAGAATTTATTCTCACAGTTCCAGAGCCTAGCAGTCTAAAGTCAAGGGGGTTTGCAGGGCCACGTGCTCTCTAAAGGCCCTAATGGAGAATGTGTTCCATGACTTTCTCCTAGCTTCTGGTGTTGTTGGCAATGCTTGGAGTTCCCTGGCTTGTAGATGTACCACTCCAGTCTCTGCCTCCACTGTCACACAGTCTTCTCCATCATGTGTCTTTGTGTCTCTTCCTTTTCTTAACAGGGCACCAGTCTTATTGGATAAGGGCCCACCCTACTCCAGCAGGGCCTCATCTTAACTAATTGCATCTGGAAATAAGATCACATTCTGAGAGCTAAGGGGTTAGGACTGGAACCTATCTTTTGGGGGGACACAGTGCAACTTGCTGCTTAGCAACTAAAAGGCTGCTAAGAAATGTTATGTGTTTGCAAGGTGAGCTAGGACCAAGATGCCAGGATTACTATTTTGTAAGGTCCAGGAACAAAGCCATGTTTAGAGGGAGAACATGTTTTCTTCATGTTAGGCTAGACTAGGTGCTTCTCTAGATAACTCTGGAGGTGGTTTGCTGCAGCTCTCACTGGTGGGGGGTGTCTGAACTGGAATGAAACACTACCCACTGCATTGCTCTTGCCCCAGAGCCTGGCTCCAGCTGAAGAGGAAGAAGCTGACTCACAGAGAGTGGAAAGCGGGGAGCATTCAGAGGACATTTGGGTCCTGGTTCTGGATGTGCCTAAGGCTGACTTCCCTCCAGCCAGATCTAGGTATATGAGCACACAAAGCTCCTTTTTACTTTTCATTTTTTCCAATCCTGAATCTGCAAAGGTTGGGAAGAGGAGAGGCTCCATACGCACTTGACCAAAACCCGAGGTGTCGGATTTAACCAAGACACCAGAAGAGATTATCTCCTGGGGATGGGGAATGAGGGATGGAAAATAGGGGCGATAGGGTTGTGGGGAAGATTAACTTCCTAAAGAGGAGCAGGGGCATGGTAAGAGACAGATTAAATAGAGTGACACAGAGATTGGGAAAGAGGAAGTGTCCACACGGGACATTGAGGGACATGAAGCTTCCTCCCTGCAAAGTACAAGGAAATGAGTGAATGAAGTAATGTTGTAACTTCTGACCCTCCCACCCTGCATTGTCCCTGACCTGACAGTAAGAAAATGGTTCCTACCCCCCACCCTGGTCTGGGGAAGACTGGTGAAGCAAGAGGCACCAAGAAAAGGGCCAGAAGTCACTTTTCATCACATGGAGATGTGGAGGTGACAGTGTCACAGCTTTGGCAGAGATGGGCTGAAGTGGCACTGGCTCCAGCTGTGGGGTGGCTCTGCAGTTCCATTTCCTCATCCCAAGTCTGACCCTGTCTCCACTCCCATCCCAGATCCCTGGGGAAAGGAAGTGTCCTGACACAGCTGGATGATTCTGCAAGAACCATGTAGATTTACCTTCACTGTAAATTGGGGCATTGTACAATACAGGAAGTCAGCAAAAACAAAAAGGCTGGCATTAACCACAGCTCTCATGGTGTACAGGGGAAAATCTGAAAACCTATGGTTTGGGAAATCTTTAGGTACTTTGAAGGAACTTGGGGAAGATATAAGCTGTTGGCTGTCTCTAGGGGTGTGTGTGTGTGTGTGTGTGTGTGTGTGTGTGTGTGTGTGTGAGAGAGAGAGAGAGAGAGAGAGAGAGAGAGGGAGAGAGAGAAGAGAGTTGGGTACAGACCTGCCTGGGCCCCAGTGCCTCACGCAGTGGTTTTAAGAGCATGAGCTCCCAGAAGCAGTGTTGGGAGCAGAGTGGTTCCAGGGTGTACCTCAACTCCACCTACTTCTGAACTAAGTTACTTCTAAAGTTCTGTTCCATAAATCTGAATTATGGGTTAAACTCCTAGCACACTGCTAAGGGAGACTTACCTGCTTTGCCTTGAATAACCAGGATGTCCCTGAAAGGAGCCTAGTGGAGGTTGACTCCCAGCCCTGGCTCCTTATAAATGGGTACTGAATAAGTGTGAGGGTGAGTGATAGACCTACTACTAACCTTAAAAGAAAAGACTTGTGCTGAGTGTTCAGAGATTCACAAAGCTTAGAACATTTTTTTTTCCTTTGGTGGGAGAAGCCAGGTGATCCTTTCTGCTCTCTCCTGAGAAAGACACCTGGGTTGGAAAGAGCTACATTCCCTCCTCACAGAGAGACTTTTTCTGGTCCAAGGTTGAAGAGTGGGCCAAAGAGAGGCTGACCTGAGCATAGAAATTAGTGCGGTGAGAGACTTTGTCATCACTCAGGGTGAGTGATTCATTTGGGGGGCGGGGCTTCATTCATTGTCCCCTGCTTCCCACCCCACCCCTGTGTCCTGCTTGAGAGAGGAGCAGGCTGGTGAGAGGGCGTGGCTGGAAGATGCCTCTGAGTAGAAGGAGCATTCCTGGGACCCAGCACATGATACACAGCTCGGCCACAGGCTCTCATGGTCAACCCAGAGAGTACAGTCTCAGACTTGGAAAGCACTGGTAGGTAGTCCTACAATGTTCCTAGGTGGCCAAGAGGTCTAAGTTGCCTCTGAGAAGACTGCTTGCTGTTGGGCCGTAGGCACTTGGCAGAATGTCTCTGCTTACCTACAGTCCCTAGTTCCTGTTAGGAACCTCAGAGCTTGTCAATGTGTTCATTGTACTATGTGAGCAATGCCATTCCTGACTTTAATCTTGTTACTACAGTTACTCACTCCCCCTTCTGAGCTGGTGTCAGGTTGTTGGGACTATCCCTTGACTGGGGACAGAGGGAGCACCTCTGTGGTCAGATCAGTTCTGGATTGGTCATGGCACACCACAAGCTGTAGGAAGGCTGTCCTTTTCCTTGGGTTTGCTGCCTTGCTCCTTCTCCAGGTTGACAGGTGGCCTTGTAGTGGTGCCTAAAACTCCTGGGCCTCCATAGAACAACTAGTTCTCACTGGCTTTGGAGTCTGGCAGGTCTGGCTTTGATTTCCACCTTCCAACTTGCTTGTGGTCACAGACAAGTCACTGGGGGTCTCTGAGCTTCACTCTCCTCCTCTGTAAAAAGAGCAATAATCATAGGTTTTTGTGTATATTAAATGAGACATGGATACCAAGCTGGTGATACAGTGCCTGGAGCATTTATCACAGTTGATATGTTAGTTTTTTTTCTAACCAATGCTCTGTGACTCTACGTGTATGGTTGTACCACACTGCACTGGCCAAAGTGAAGTTATTATTTTTATTTATTTTTTAATATATTTTATTGATTATGCTATAACAGTTGTCCCATTCCCCCCCTTCACTCCACTCCATCCTGCACACCCTCTCCCTCCCACATTCCCCCCCTATAGTTCATGTCCATGGGTCATACTTATAAGTTCTTTGGCTTCTACATTTCCTACACTATTCTTACCCTCCCCCTGTCTATTTTCCACCTACCATTTATGCTACTTATTCTCTGTACCTTTCCCCCCTCTCTCCCCCTCCCACTCCCCTGCTGATAACCCTCCATGTGATCTCCATTTATGTGGTTCTGTTCCTGTTCTAGTTGTTTGCTTAGTTTGCTTTTGTTTTTGTTTTAGGTGTGGTTGTTAATAACTGTGAGTTTGCTGTCATTTTTACTGTTCCTATTTTTTTATCTTCTTTTTCTTAGATAAATCCCTTTAACATTTCATATAATAAGGGCTTGGTGATGATGAACTCCTTGAACTTGACCTTATCTGAGAAGCACTTTATCTTCCCTTCCATTCTAAATGATAGCTTTGCTGGATACAGTAATCTTGGATGTAGGTCCTTGCCTTTCATGACTTTGAACACTTCTTGCCAGCCCCTTCTTGCCTGTAAGGTCTCTTTTGAGAAATCAGCTGACAGTCTTATGGGGACTCCTTTGTAGGTAACTGTGTCCTTTTCTCTCGCTGCTTCTAAGATTCTCTCTTTATCTTTACTCTTGGGTAACGTAATTATGATATGCCTTGGTGTGTTCCTCCTTGGGTCCAGCTTCTTTGGGAATCTCTGAGCTTCCTGGACTTCCTGGAAGTCTATTTCTTTTGCCAGATTAGGGAAGTTCTCCTTCATTATTTGTTCAAATAAGTTTTCAATTTTTTGTTCTTCCTTTTCTCCTTCTGGTACCCCTATAATTCGGATGTTGGAACATTTAAAGATGTCCTGGAGGTTCCTAAGCCTCTCCTCATTTTTTTGAATTCTTGTTTCTTCATTCTTTTCTAGTTGGATGTTTCTTTCTTCCTTCTGGTCCACACCATTGATTTGAGTCCCAGTTTCCTTCCCATCACTATTGGTTCCCTGTACATTTTCCTTTGTTTCTCTTAGCATAGCCTTCATTTTTTCATTTAATTTGCGACCAAATTCAACCAATTCTTTGAGCTTCCTGATTACCAATGTTTTGAACTGTGCATCTGATAGGTTGGCTATCTCTTTATCGCTTAGTTGTATTTTTAATGGAGCTTTGATCTGTTCTTTCATTTGGGCTATTTTTTTTTCCTCTAGGTGCCTGTTACATAGTAAGGGGGCAGAGCCTTAGGTGTTCACCAGGGTGGCGTAATGCTGGACACTGCACGGTGATGCTGTATGTGGGGGAGGGGTCTGAGAGGGAGCAATGGCACCTGCTCCACTCTCTGCCAGTTTTCAGTCACTCCCTCTGCTACCCACAAGCAAATTGGGCCCTTCTGGTGCTTCTCCCCAAGTGGGTGGGTTTTGTATGTTCTAGGACTCTGTGGGTCTCCCCAAGGAACTCTCCTGTGAGGCTGGGAGTTTCTCCTACTGCCACCTCAACCCCCACAGTTGTTTTCAATCAGTGGTTTGAGGCTTTATTTCCCCACGCTAGAACTCTGGGTTGTGTGGTCCGTCACCCAGTCCACCAGCTGCTGCTTCGCCAGCCAGCTGCAGCTTTGTCCACCCAGCTCCACAATCCACCACCTCACTGGGTCCGCCAGTCACCGCCTTGCCACACATCCTCTCTGCCCGGCTGCCTATCTCCGCCCCTTCTACCAGTCTGGATGAATGTTTCTTCTTTGTCTCTTTGGTTGTTGGACTTCCATACAGTTTGATTTTCTGTCAGTTCTGGTTGGTTTTGGTTTTTAAATTGTTGTTATCCTTCTTTTGGTTGTGCAAGGAGGCACAGTGTGTATACCTATGCCTCCATCTTGGCTGGAAGTCTCAAAGTGAAGTTATTGAGTGCCTTCTTGGGCACTGGGGCAGACAGTATCTGCACATCCATTCTTGCTTGGTCCTGAGCCGGCTGCCTGAGCACTATGCAGGGAAAGAGGCATCAGTAGCCTCTGAGCCTAGAGTGGAATGGTGGCAGGAACATCATTTATGGGGTGGGAAGTGGCCCAGGCTGCCAGCTGCTTCCCTGCCTCAGTGATTTCTCCTGGCTTGGCCCTGTGTTGAGCCCCCATGTTTGGAAGGGCCTATCCATCAGGGTGTGTTCAGTCTGGGACTTTTTAAAAACTCCCCATTGAGTTTCTTTCTGTCACACATTAGCATCCCTTTGGGCTTCTGGGCTTCTTTTCAGGCAAGTAACCCTTTAATTTTATAATATTCAACACCATCAGATATTATAGATTACCTAAACCCTCACCACCTAAATAGATCTCTAAGTGGTTTTTAACAACCTTCAAATACAACATAAATTATAATATTTCTCAGAATATGTGAGAACATCTGTTATTCTTCCAATGCACTAAACATAGAAGGGTCTCCTGGGGTATCTTTAAAATAGACTTAATACAACATTCAGGAATGATAAGCAAAATATAATCACAGTCAAAAGGGAATTTGAACATTTCATATTAATGACATTGGGACCTTATGTTTAATTCAGTGTTAAAAGTTGACAAGCCTGTAGGAGTCAGGAAATTCTATTAAAATTATCACAGTAATATGAATTTAGCCACATCCTGTATTAGTTATAAAACTAATTTAACACAAACAATAATGTTTTCAGCTATTTTATTCGAAAGGAAAACAGAACCAAAAACATGTTAATGCTGTATATACTCTGTTCATGTGGTCAGGCTAATTTTGCCAGGGGAAGAAATTTAACTTTTGAATCTTTGAATGCCCAGTCATTTAATGAGAACTCTATTTGCTTGCTTGTTGCAAAATTTCTGTCATTAAAATATGAAAAAAAAAAAAAAGCAAAGGAGCATTTCTCTCTCCTCCCTGCTGATTCCTAAGAGACTAGGCTATCTGCAACCTGAGGGCATCCTCAGGGGCCACCTCTCTAATATCTCCCCCCACTGTTCTGTGGGCACAGATCCTATTTGATTGCAGGTGTTGTAACTCAGTGAGTATGCAGAACCTATAATCTAGAGCTAGGAATCCCCTGCAGCCATTTATTTGGGGGGAAATGAAGCTTGTAATTCAGTATTCCACTCACTGAGTCTACTCCATGTGCCTTCTTTCTGCTAGCTGACTACACCTGCCTCTACTCCTCCTGTCAGGAGACCCTAAGAGATGGCTATTCATTTTTAATACACATACATCGGCATTGAGTCTAATTTTGTCACATTTCAATAGTACTGCCAAGTGTGGTGTTTGGGAGCTATGGTGTTTATCAAACATTCCCTCAAGAATAGCCAAAGTCAGAGGAAAGATGGTGGTGAGATAAGTGGGAGCAGAGTCTACTTCCCCCTGCACATGGGTGAAATACCTACCCGATCTACTGAGGAACAAAGCGAACAGCCAACAGTACCCCAGCATTTATGAAGATAGGAGACAAAAAAAATATTGAGGACACTGAAAAAACAGATGGTAAAGGGACTGCTTTAGGACAAAAAGGTCCCTGGGACCAGCGTGGGGACCAGGGCAACTGCAGCACCAGGCCCACGCCCGCCGGGCCTGCCGCAGGACTCCTAGGAGAGAGCTGGCTCCCTCCCCTGTCAAACAAGGCTTGAGCAGCACTGAGAGAGACCTGGGTGCTTGAAGTCACAGGGAGAGGACTAAGGATGAAGTGGTAAACACATGGAGACCGTGGGTGCTGGCCTGGGAGAGTTGAGAGTTGGGCCTTGTGGGGCTCTGACCTGGACAGTCCCTGGTCTAGCTGGAGAGGTGGGCTGCGTGAGAGGACAGGCCCTTCCTTGTATGGAGGGGCAGGACTGAGCAGGAAGATTTCCTCCAAAAGAAAAAGGCCCTCGGGACCACTTTGGGGAACTCTCCTGCAGCAACAGCTCCAGTCTCCTCTCCACCCAGCTGCCCAGTGCTCCCGTGGGGCTGTGGGGGATATCCAGCCCAAATCCTAAGCACGGCAGAGGGGGAGGAGGAGTGCACACTGGAGACTACAGGCACTGATCGGGGAGCATGCAACTCAGAGAGAGTGAGACCACAGGCACCGGGGAGAGTGCGAATCAAGGAAGGCCCCGTGCACACACACATACCATAGCCCCGAGGAGGGTGAGTGCCTGAACCTATGGGTCTGGGGCCGCTGGAGAGCTGGGCCAGAGGCTACCCGAGTGCTGGCTGGGATGGAGAAGAGCTGGGCTAGACTGCCTGAGTTGGCCACAGCCAAAAAAAGACCAGCAAAACTGGCTTGGCCAGCAGGCTTGTTTTTGTTGTTCTTTTTTTTTTTTTTAAGTTATTCTTTATTATTATTATTATTTTATTTTTCCTTTCTTTTAGCACCTTCTTCCTCTCTTTCCTTCTTTGTTGTTCTACTCCTCCTTTCTCTCCCTTTGTATCTCTTCTTCCTTCCGTTGTCTTTTTTTTTTAATCCCCACAAGTGAGACAATAAAACCTGGAACTCTGAAAAGACCAAAGTTGGACCCAAAGAGGGGACATTCCAACAGCTGAGACAGTGAAACAAATTTCACTTTGCTACTCCAGAGAACTTGCAAGATATTGTATATTTGCATTATTATTTTCTTTCATTATCCTTACATCACTCATTTTATTAGTATTTTTGTATCTTCTTTCTGTTTAGTCTTCTTCGCTTGACTGCTTAATTTGCATTGTTTGACTGGTTTCCCCTTGTTCTCTCTTTCACAGTGTATTGTTAATTAACTGTCTTTCACTTCACTTGTGTTCCATTAACACACTACTATAGGACCTATACTCCCTATTCTAGTTATCCAGATCACATAGATTCTGTCATATTATTGTTGCACCATTACTATTGTAAATAATAGCTGTTCCATACATCTGTAAATACTACACAGAACTTCTCCCAGATCTCAGCCCACTTTACTATTTCCTGAACTTTATTACTGGTGTGGTTAAATCTATTCTCTCACACATTACACCTAATTTCTACCCTTTACTCTCACTTTACCTCATAATCTGACCTCCCATAAGCTCACAGCTTTCTAGATACAACTTATAATCCCCCCCACACACACAAAAAGAGACTTATCTTCTTTCCTCCCTTTCTAAAAAGTGGCTAGGTGGGTCAATTATCATGGTTAACACTATATGTATATCCAAAGGATCTCCTATCTCTTCTCTAAGGGTTGGTACTTTAAATATCATAGAATACACTCCTACTGTCTTCAACCATTTCACCTTCCCCCTACAACTTACAATAAAAAAGAGTAGGTAGAAGCCGTGAATACCAGGATACCTCCTGGAAGAGGAAACCCACCAACAAAGGAAACACCAACAGCTAAGAACAAGAGAAGGTGAAGGAGGGAGTGGAAGTCACACTAACTCAACCCAGGACCTATCTGAAAATACATATAAATAGTGAAGAAATTACTAAGAGCAAACAACTGAACAAGAGCAAGAGAAAAGCCTCAAAACCTTGTACATATGGAAGAACGAGCTCCAACACAACCTGCCCACATCTGCAAAACAGAAAACAAGAGGTGGGGGACAGACTGACCCTCAGATAACCAGCTGGTGGGAAAGACCTACCAAAGAAAGTTTCAACAAGAACCGAAAACCAAAGACATACACAGAGCCAACATAAACCACAGTCCAAGATCAGTAAGATTGGGAGATCAAGGAGACTGTACCACTGAATCTCATAGGTATTCTACCACAGAAGTTCACACCATAAACCCAGGGGAACAGAACAGAGCAACTTAAGAAGCAGAGGCTAACAGGAAGAATCTCACAAACAATGGGAAGACGAAAACAATCCCCAAATGAAAGGAAAGGAGGAAGTCTCAGAAACAATGCCAAATGAAATAGAGGCAAGTCCACTATCAGATACTGAGTTCAAAGCATTGGTTATAAGGAAGCTCAATGAGCTCACAGAGAATTACCACAAACTACAGGGAAACTACAATGAACTCACTGCAAACTATATCAACATGAAGAAGGAAATAGAAACTATCAACAGGGCCAAGAGGAAATGAAGAATACAATTTCTGAACTGAAGAACACAGCAGAAGGAATAAAAAGCAGGCTCGATGAAGCAGAGGATCAGATCAGTGAACTGGAGGACAAGGTAGAAAAAAACACCCAGAATGAGCAAGAAAAGGAAAAGAGACTCAGAAAGAATGAAGAGGGGTTAAGGGAAATGCAGGACAACATGAAATGAAATAATATCCGTATAATAGGAATATCAGAAGGAGAACAAGAACAGCAAGGGATAGGAAACCTGTTTGAAAAAGTAATGATGAAAAATTTCCCTAATCTGATGAGAGAAAAAGTCACCCAAATCCAGGAAACACAGAGAGTCCCAAGAAAGAGGAACCCAAAGAGGGCCACTACAAGACACATCATAACTAAAATGGCAAAATTCCAAACAAAGAGAGAATCTTAAAGGCAGCAAGGGAGAAACAGGAAGTAACATACAAGGGAGCCCCAATAAGGTTAGCAACTGACTTCTCAATGGAAACTCTCCAAGCCAGAAGAGAATGGCAAAAAATATTCCAAGTAGTGAGAACCAGAAGCCTGCAACCAAGACTACTTTACCCAGCAAGGCTCTCAATCAAGATAGAAGGCCAAATAAGGAACTTCCCAGACAAAAGAAGTCTAAAAGAATATACCTCCACCAAACCAGCTCTGCAAAGATGCTAAAGGGACTGCTTTAAGGAAAGGAAGGAAAAGAGAGAGAAAGAGAGGAACATAGGTACAAAAAATTGGCAATGAATATGTACCTATCAATAATAACCTTAAATGTAAATGGATTAAATGCTCCAATCAAAAGACATAGAATAGCTGAATGGATAAGAAAGCATGACCCACACATATGCTGCCTAGAAGAGATCCACCTCAGGACAGAAGACCTACACAGACTGAAAGTGAAGGGCTGGAAGCAAATTTTCCAAGCAAATGGACAGGAAAAAAAAGCAGGGGTAGCAATACTCATATCAGACAAAATAGACTTCCAAAAACCGGCCATAAAGAGAGACCCAGATGGTCACTTTATAATGCTCAAAGGAAGAATCCACCAAGAAGAAATAAACATTGTAAATATATATGCTCCCAAAATAGGAGCAGCCAAATACATAAAGAAAATCTTGGAGGACTTCAAGAAAGATATTGATAGCAACACAATTATAGTAAGGGATTTTGAAACCCCACTGTTAAAGATGGACAGATCTTCCAAACAAAATATCAACAAAGATATTGTGTCACTGAACAATGCCCTTGAAGAAATGGACTTAACTGATATATATAGAGCCTTTCATCCCAAAGAAGCAAAATACACATTCTTTTCAAATGCACATGGAACATTTTCAAAGATAGACCACATGACAGGACACAAAACAAGCCTCAACAAGTTCAAGAAAATTGAAACCATATAAAGCATTTTGTCTCACTACAAGGCACTAAAAGTAGAAACAAATCTCAAGGAAAAAAACCCCAAAACACTAAAAAACATGGAGATTGAATAGCATGCTATTAAACAATGAATGGGTGAAGAATGAGATTAGGGAAGAAATCAAAAAGTTCCTGGAAACAAATGAAAATGAACTCACAATTCAAAACCTAAGGGACACAAAAAGGCAGTCCTGAGAGGGAAGTTTATAGTGATACAGGCCTACCTAAAAAGAATACAAACAGCTCACATAAACAACCTAACCATACACCTACAAGAACTCGAGGAACAACAACAAAGACAACCCACAGCAAGTACAAGGAAGGAAATAACCAAGATCAGAGCAGAATTAAATGACATAGAGACTAAAAGCACAATTCTAAGGATCAATGAATCCAGGAGCTGGTTCTTTGAAAAGATAAACAAAATCGACAAGCCCTTAAGCAGACTCATCAAGAAAAAAAGAGAGAGGACCCAAATAAACACAATCAGAAATGAAAGAAAAGAGACTACAACTGATACCACAGAAATACAAAGGATTGTAAGAAATTACTACAAAGAACTATATGCCAAGAAATGTGTAAACCTAGATGAAATGGACAAATTACTAGAAAAATATAACCTATCAAAACTCAATGAAGAAGAAGCAGAAAGCCTGAACAGACCAATAACACATGATGAAATTGAAACAGTAATCAAAAAGCTTCTGACACACAAAAGCCCTGGACCAGATGGGTTCACAGGAGAATTCTACAGAGCATTTAAGGGAGAGCTAACCCCCATCCTCCACAGATTATTTCAAAAAGAATCAAGAAGATGGAAGACTCCCAAACTCGTTTTATGAAGCCCACATCGTCCTAATCCCAAAACCAGATAAAGACATAACAAAGAAAGAAAACTTCAGGCCAGTATTGCTGATTAACTTAGATGTTAAAATTCTCAACAAAATATTGGCAAACCACATCCAGCAATACATTAAAAAGATCATACACCATGATCAAGTGGGATTCATCCCAGGGATGAAAGGATGGTGCATCAATAAACATAACACACCACATAAACAAAAGCAAAGACAAAAAACACATGATCATATCAATAGATGCAGAAAAAGCATTTGATAAGGTACAGCACCCAATTATGATAAAAGCCCCCAATGAAGTGGGAATAGAGGGAGCATTCCTCAACATAATAAAGGCCATATATGAGAGACCTACGGCCAACATCGTATTCAATGGACAAAAAATTAGAGCCTTCCCACTAAGATCAGGAACAAGACAAGGATGCCCTCTCTCACCACTCCTATTCAACATAGTATTGGAAGTCCTAGACACAGCAATCAGACAAGAAAAAAAAATAAAAGGCATCCAAACTGGAAAGGAGGAAATGAAACTGTCAGTGTTTGCAGATGACATGATAGTGTACATGGAAAATCCTATAGACTCCATCAAAAAACTACTCGACCTAATAAATGAATTTGGCAAAACAGCTGGATACAAAGTCAATACTCAGAAATCAAAGGCATTCCTGTATACCAACAACGAAACTGCAGAAACAGAAATCAGGAAAAAAGTCCCATTTGATATAACAACAAGAAAAATAAAGTACCTAGGAATAAACCTAACCAAGGAGGTAAAAGACCTGTACTCAGAAAACTACACAACACTGAAGAAAGAAATTAAGGAAGACACAAACAAATGGAAGCATGTACCATGCTCATGGATTGGAAGAATTAACACCATCAAAATGGCCATACTACCCAAAGCGATTTATAGATTCAATGCAATCCCTATTAGAGTACCCATGACATATTTCACAGATATAGAACAAACATTTCAGAAACTTATATGGAACCATAAACAACCCGAAATAGCTGCAGCAATCTTGAGAAAGAAGAACAAAGCAGGAGGGATCACAATACCTGATATCAAACTGTATTACAAGGCCACTGTAATCAAAACAGCCTGGTACTGGCATAAAAACAGGCACACAGATCAATGGAGCAGAACAGAGAGCCCAGAAATAAACCCAAGTCTCAATGGTCAATTAATATTTGACAAAGGAGGCAGGAGCATAAAATGGAGCAAAAATAGCCTCTTCAACAAATGGTGTTGGGAGATCTGGACAGCTACGTGCAAAAAAATGAAACTCGATCACCAACTTACACCATAGACAAATATAATTTCAAGGTGGATAAAAGACTTAAATATAAGTCATAACACCATAAAAGTCCTAGAGGAAAACCTTGGCAGGAAAACCTCAGACATTCCACGCAGCAACATCCTCACAGATATGTCCCCTAAAGCAGTGGACACAAAGGAAAGAATAAACAAATGGGACCTCATCAAAATAAAAAGCTTCTGCATGGTTAAAGAAAACAGCATTAAAATGAAAAGAGAACTAACAGTATGGAAAAACATATTTGCCAATGATAACCTCAGACAAGGGTCTGATCTCCAAAATATATAAAGAACACACACGACTCCACTCCAGGAAGACAATCCAATTAAAAAATTGACAAAGGACTTGAACAGACACTTCTCCAAGGAAGACATACAGATGGCCCAGAGACATATAAAAAGATGCTCAGCATCAGTAGCCATCAGAGAGATGAAAATTAAAACCACAATGAGGTACCACCTCATACCAGTCAGAGTGTCCAACATAAACAAATCAACAAACAAATGTTGGAGAGGATATGGAGAAAAGGGAACCCTAGTACACTGTTGGTGGGAATGCAGACTGGTGAGGCCACTGTGGAAAACAGTATGGAATTTCCTCAGAAAACTAAAAATGGAACTGCCTTTTGATCCAGTAATTCCACTGCTGCGATTATACCCTAAGAACCCTGAAACACCCATCCAAAAGAACCTATGCATCCCAATGTTCATAGCAGCACAATTTACAATAGCCAAGTACTGGAAGCAACCTAAGTGCCCATCAGCAAATGAGTGGATCAAAAAACTATGGTACATTCACACAATGGAATTCTATGGGGCAGAGAGAAAGAAGGAGCTTATACCCTTTGCAACAGCATGGATGGAACTGGAGAGCATTATGCTAAGTGAAATAAGCCAGGCGGTGAGGGACAAATACCATATGATCTCACCTTTTACTGGAACATAATCAACAAAAGAGAAAAGGAAACAAAATATAACCAGAGACATTGAAGTTAAGAGCAATCTAACAATAGCCAGAGGGGAGTGGGGAGGGTATAGTGGGGAGAGGGGATTACAGGGACTACTATAAAGGACACATGGACAAAACCAAGGGGGAGGGTAAAGGCAGGGGAAGGAGGTGGTTTTGTCTGGGGTGGGATCGAGGGGTGTGGAGAAAATGCAGACAAATGTAATTGAACAACAATAAAAAAAATGTTTAATAAAAAAAAAAAAAGAACAGCCAAAGTCAACCAAGCACTGGGAACTTTAGCTATGTGCCTGAGTGATCCCTGACCAAGTACTGTAACAGTGATTGTAGTGAAAGGGTCAGAGAGGAAGCTCTTGGGGAATGGCACCAACGTGTATCCAGAATGTCAGAAATCTGAGAATTATTCTTTTATTTTTAAATATTGTATTTATTTCTTTTTAGAGAGAGGAGAAGGGAGGGGAAAGAGAGGGAGAGAAACGTTGATGTGTGAGAGAAACATCAATGGGTTGCCTCTTGCATGCACACCCCCAGTTGGGGACCTGGACCAAAACCCAGACATGTGCCCTGCCTGGGAATCGAGCTGGTCCCATTTGGCTTTGCAGGATGATGCCCAACAAACTGAGCCACACTGGCCAGGGCTGAGACTTATTCTTGATTCTTCTTCCTTATCCCCTATCTCACGCTAAGCCTTGTAGTGACTATTTAATAAATTGCCCTCAAATCCACCATCTTCTGGGTAAGGCTGTTGCTACCCACCAACCATAATCTACCCTCTTTTCTCAGATCTCTGGCACAGAGCCCCAGGTGTTCTTCTTGTCTTCATGCTGGCCCCTCCAATCTGTTCACATTGTAGCCAGACTGGTCTTTTAAAATGTAAATCCAGTTGCCAGGACCTCCTCTTAAATTCTCCAGTGGCTTCTCTTTGCCCCTGGATCATTTCAAGACTCCTTGATGGTACTGGCAAGGCCCTTTGTAACATGGTTCCCCAGGCTCCTCTCATACCACCCCTTCAGTCTGGTTTCCAGCTAAGTGGAAGTTTTTTCAGTTCCTCAGCTGCGTTGTGATCTTTCTCTTGCTCATGATTTTTGAACATGTAATTTCCCCTTTCCTCACCTCTTTGCCAAGCTAATATCTATTCAACTTTCAGGTCTCATCTTACATGGCACCTGCTCTGGGAAGATCTTCCCAATATCCACTGTAAAAAAGGACTGAAAATACTTCTCTACCCTGTTATCCATTTCCCATTTACCCCAGACCCCATCAAGGCAGTAATGTGCCTTGTCAAAAGATTACATTCTTAGTCTTTTCCGAAGAGAGGAATAACCTTGTGACAGCATTTTGGCCAATGAGATGGAAGCTGAAATGGCAGGGTAGGATTTTCAGGAAAGCTCTTTGGAAGTGTGATTCCTCTTTTCTCTTCTCACTTTTTCTCCTTCTTGCTTCCTAAAGTGCAGAACAGATGCTAGAAACATCAGAAGCCCCTTGGACAATCAAGTGACAATGAGATGGCAGCCACATATTAGGATGGTGGAGCAGAAGGAGAGTTGGCATGTGGGTCCTTGATGATCTTGGAGTTGCCACACCAGCTCTGGTTTGCTTACCACCAGAATTTTTTTATACATGAGAGAAAAATAAACTTTTATGCTTACGCCATTGCTATTTGGGTTTTTCTGCTTATATATAGATAAAATTAATCCCAACCAGTATTACCACTGACTGGGTCTAATTTACTTAGTACCAAACCAGGGGTATGTATGCTCAGTAAGTATTTGTTGAGTGAGAACATAAATCAGAGAAGATAGACAATATGTAGCATTTAGTCCTCCTGCCTAGCTGTCATCTGATCCTTTTTAGGATCTGGGTACTGTATGTAATTCCACAATTCCTTTAATAGGTCAGTCAAAGACCCTGGATCACTCTTCTAACAAATTACTTGGGGCTCTGATCGCCAAACACCTTTAGTACCAGTTGCTCTGGTGAAGATACTTTAAGATCATGATTTATAAGAGGCAGGACATGCTAAGAGACTAATGTGTTGGTAATTTTTGTGAAGAGTGTAATATCTGTGTCTAGTTTGCACATAGATGTTTCAGCACCATTTCTTGAAAAGATGATCTTATCTTCATTGTATTGCCTTTGCTTCTTTGTCAAAGATCAGTTGACTATAAATAATATCGTAATAATTATGTATGGTGCCAGGTGAGTACTAGAATATTGGGGGGTCACTTTGTAAATGATATTATTGTGTAACTAATATGCTGTACAGCTGAGACTATTATAAAATAATATTGAATATCAACTGTAATTGAGAAATAAACAATAGATATAAGTAAAAATAAAAAAATAAGTCATGGGGATATAATATACAGATGATGATTACAGTTAATAATTCTTTATTGTATATTTAGAAGTTGCTACAAGAGTATATTTTAAAAGTCCTGATCACAAGTATAAAAATTATAACTATATGTCATATTAGATATTAACTAATCTATTGTGATGATTATTTTGCAATTATACAAATATCAAATCATTATATTGTATATCTGAAACTAATATAATGTTATATATCAATCATATTTCAATAAAAATACAAAAATGAATAAATTTTAAAAAATCAGATGACTATATTTATGAGGGTTGATTTCTGGGCTCTATATCCTGTTCCATTGATCTATTTGTCTGTTCCTCTGTCAAAGAATAGACACTGTCATGATTTCTACCATTTTATAGTTAGGTCCTGAAGCCAGGCAGTGGCTTCAGTCTTCTGAATTTTGACTTGTATATTGTGGGTCTTTTCCCATTCCATATAAATTTTAGAATTTGATTTGTCAACACCCACAAAATAACTTGGTAGAATTTTGATTGGGATTGCATTGAATCTATAGGTCAAGTTCAACCTATAATCAAGTTGATATCTTGACAATATTGAGTCTCCCTATCCATGAACATGAAACATCTATCCATTTTTTGATTTATCTTTTTATTAAATTCATCAGAGTTTTGTAGCTTTCTTCATATAAATCTTGTACACATTTTGTTGGATTTATGCTTAAATATTTTATTTTGGGAGAGGGATGCTAATGTAAATGGCATTATATATTTTTTTTCTGATTTTATTACTTGTTTTTTGACCATAGAATTTTTTGTTTTATACTTTATTTTATTGCAACATAATTCTTATTTAACAGATGAGAAAGCTGACATTTACTGAGACTTGTGGCTTGTGTGACAAGATAGCTTATGTAGGTAAAAGCTAGTTAGTGGTGAAGCCTGTGTTCAAATCCAGGGAGTCTATCCTGCATCTTGTGCTTCTATATGCTACTGTCCCTGGTGTGGCATTATATTTTTAATTTCAAATTCCACTTTCTCAATTCTGATATATAGGAAAGTGATTGACTGTTGTGTATTGACCTTGTTCCTGAAACCTTGCTATAATTACTCATTAGTTTCAAGGTGTTTTTTTTTTTTTTGACTAATTCTTTCAGGTTTTCTACATAGACAATCATGCCATCTATGACCAAAGGCAGTTTTATTTATTCCTCCCCAATTTATATATCTTTTATTTTCTTTCTTGTCTTGCTGCATTAGCTAGGACTTTCAGAACAATTTTGAAAGGAGTGGTGTCTCATTCCTGATTTTAGCAGGAAAACTTCTAGTTTCTCACCATTAAGTATGATGTCAGCTGTAGGTTTTTCACGGATTTCTCTATCAAGTTGAGGAAGTTTTCCTCAATTTTTAGTTTGCTGAGAATGTGTTGATAATTGAAAGTATCCATGTTTCATACCACCCAACTGAGAATCTAGGAGAGGACCAGAGCATGTGACAGAGCTCATAGAAGGTGGTAACTAGACCAGAAAAAGAGCTCAGTTCTCTCTTTGAGTTATGCCATTTACTAGCTTAAATCTTGAGCAAGCTACTGCGAGTCTCAGTTTCTATCCTGGTAAAATGGACTAAATAAGATAATGCATGTAAAATGTTTAGCACCATTCTGAGTAAAAGGTGAGCCCTCAATAAATGTTAGCTATTACTGCTTGCTCTCTGATGGAGTATCAGCATGTACTTTCCCAGTGCTCTCAGATTCAGGCTTAAGTAGAACCATTCCGTTCTCTCTTGTGAAGCCTTTCTAATCAGTTCCTAACAGAATAAAGGAAACTCCTGGTAACTGATTTGTACCTTCTTTGAGGTAATTTGTAGTTAATACCTTCCTTTAGCTTCCAGATGCCTTTTTTTCCACCCCCTCAGTCTCCTTCGGGGATTTGGCAGGTAATCCAATCTCACAGTTGGGTGGCTTCTTGCTAAAGATAGAGGATCTGAGATCTGTAGCAATTTACAGCTATTTCATTGTTGTTGTTGTTTTTTTTTTTCTGTAGAAGGGAAATCTATATGTTGTTTGGGTCAGTCCAGGATAACTGGTCCCGGACCTTAGAATCTCAGACATGTGGTCATACCACCTGCGTACTTAAAACAGAGGCCAAAGCAAACAATGGAGCAAGGGAAATATACTAAGATTTTAGTGTTCCTGGCTCTGTCCTTCATGCAGCTTAGCTGGTTTGTGAAGGAAGAATAGATTATGGAGATTTCTGTCATTTGATATTCCTAACCCATTTGAAATGCAAAGCGAGAAGATACTCTAATTCATTGGTCATAGTTAATATAAATTCCTTTCTTGAAACTTTATTAAATAAACTGATTGTGTATTTCTATGCAACTTACTTTAACCTCTCAGTGAAAAACACTACTGAGCTACTAAACCAGACATTTTTTAAAATGCTGTTTTAATATCAATTTTATTTAGGTACAGTTTACACATAATAAAAGGTACCCATTTTAAGTGCATGATTTGACAAGTTTTGGTAAATGTGTATATTCATGTAACCATCACCAAAATCAAGATATAGAATACTTCCACCACCCCATAAAGGTTCCCTAGTGTTCTTCCCCAGTCACTATCAGTCCAGTCTCAGCTCCAGAAACATTACTTTGCTTTCTGTCAATATAGATTATACTGTTTATCTTTTCTAAAGCTTCATGTAAATGAAATCATACAGCACGCATTCCTTTCTGTCTGTCTTCTTTTGTTCAGCATAATGGTTTTGAGGTTCATGTATGTCCTGTGCATCAGTAGTTTATCCCTTTTTACTACTGAATAATTGCACTGTAAGAATATAACACAACTTGTTTTTTCCATTTACCTGCTGGTGGACATTTGGGTGGTTTCCAGTTTTTGGCTATTTCGAATGAAGCTGCCACAAACATTATAATACAGGCCATGTGTCTATGTGGAGTGAATTTGTATTCCACAAAAACTCTGCACCTGCCCTTGCTGTGAAATTCCTCAGGAATCCAATAGTCTGAACCATGTCAAATTATACATTCCAAGGTGAAGGACAAGTTCTTACATCTGGCCCCTCCTTCCACTGAGAAAATTCACAATGAGTTGTAGGTCTTTGTGGCTCTTAGGGGCAACATATCCCACATTTGGGCATGCTGGTCTAACCCATTTACCTAGTGCCCTAAACAGCTGTCAATTTTGAGTGAGACTCTATAATAAAGGAAGGCTCTACATACAAATTCAGGCTGCTGTGCCATTTGAGCCTTAAGACTCAAATGGATGCTTGAAGAATCAGTGGCAGATAGGGATGCTGTTTGGAGCTTTTGACAGCCACTCTAGGTGAACCCCAGTGTAGTTCTTTAGGATTTGGGAGCAAAGCTGTATTACCCTCTGAAGGTAATGATTTTCATTTTGATAAGCACCTAGCCTACTATTGGTAATAAACACTGAACACTGTACCATCAGCTATCATGCCATCTTGTGACCTGAATTGTCCATCACGAACAGAATATCATCCGACCCAAACCAAGAAGATGGGTTCACACAGCAGCATCCCATCGTCAAGAGGAAGGAATGTATGAATGAGACTGGACTCCAGCAGGTCCTGAAGACATGAAAAACTGCACAAGAAAGAAGCACATGCCCTTGGCCACTACTATTGCCAAGTTGACTGCTCCTCTCAATCTGAATCTATGGCCTCATGAGGAGTTCTCAATGACCAGTCAACTGAAGAAGAAAAAAATTGAAGCATGGTTTACAGGTGTCTGCACAGTATGCTGGTATTACCCAAAAGTAGATAGCTGAAGACTATAGCTTGACTCTGGGGTGGCCCTGAGGACAGTAATAAAAGATAATCTCCTCAGTGGGTAAACGTTGAGCAGTGAAAGTGAATGTTCCTTTTGCCCAAAGGAAAAAAATGGCCCTAAGCACAAATCTGCACAAACTCATGGACAGTGTACAATGGTTTAGATGGATTGTCAGGAACTTGGAAGGGACCTGATCAGAAGACTGGTGGCAAGGAGATCTGGGGAAGATGTGTATGGATCGATTTCTCTGAATGCACAGAAAATGTAAGAATAGGTATTCTTTGTGAATGCCTACAAAAGCAACTGGAGCAGAGGAGGAGCTTAATATCACGTGGACAAGATGATCTCTTTCAGTGGCATCAGTTACCCTCTTTCCCCAGATACCCTGGTTCTTGCCCACTGGGCTTACGAATATAGTGCCTAGGGGTTGGGGCAAGGTTATGTGTTGATACACCAACATGGATTTCCAGTCATCGAGGCTAATATAGCTCTGGCTACTGCTGAGTGCTCAACCAACCAAGTATGAAAATCTACATCACTTTGATGCCATTCCCTGAGTTACAGCCGGTGAATAGAAAGCCACCTGGTGGAAGGGTAGTTATAATGGACCTAGCCTGTCATGGCAGGGGCAGTACTTTTCTTCACTGGAATAGACACTTGCTCTGGAAAATGACTTGCCTTCCCTGATCATAAGGCTTCTGCTACACTCACTATCTCTGGATTTGATCCCATTGTCACAAAATTCTATCTACCATTGCTTCTGATCAAAGAAGTAATTTCACAGCAGAGAAAATCTAGCGATGGGCTCATGATCATGGCCTTCATTGGCCTTACAATGAAGCAGTTGTCCTGCTTAGAACTCTGAAATGGACTTTTAAAGCCTTACCTATAACACCAGCTGGGTGGCCACACCTCGTAGAGCTGGGGTTATGTCCTTCATGATGCAGTATGTGCTCAAATTAGTGACCCATAAGTGATGTGATTCCTCCCATAGCCAGCACTCAGGGGTCCAGGAATCCTGGGGTGAAAAGGAGAGTGGCTTTTCTCACTATCACCCTTGGTGGTCTGATAATGATTAAGCTTTCTCATCTCTGCAACTTTCAGCCTGCTAGTCTAGAAATCTTAGTTCCTAGGGGAGCAAGGCTTTCATCAGAGAACACAAAAACAGTTCCATTAAACTGGAAGCAGTTTACCATCTCTTCATGCCAATGAACCAACCAGCAAAGAAGGGGGTTCTTTTATCTGTTTGGGTGATTGATCTGATTATAAAAGGGACATCAGACTGCTACTATGCAATGGGGGCAAGGAGTTTGTGCTCCAGTGTCCTGTAATTCCCGTCAGTGGAAAACAGCAATAATTCAATAACTACAGGACTGATAATGGTCTGGGCTCTTCAGGAATAAAGATTTGGTTACCTCTCCAGGAAAGGAAGCTGACCAGTTGAGGTATGTGCTGAGAGAAACTATAGTATGGTAGTAGGGGTAATAGAAGGTGATTACAACTATTAGCCAACAGCTACTACAACCAGTTAAAGAAATGAGGACTTCACTAGAGTAGAAGATTTCTTCATCTTGATCTGAATATAACTGTGTATATGTTAATAATTTTTTATCCTTCTATTCAATTCCCTACTATCTAACATAATCCATGTTAATAGTAGTTAACCTTATATCAGCATTTAAGCTGCCAGCTATCAACAGGGAAATATGACTGAGAAGCAGAAAGAATGTCACCTAAAGATGAGTGAAGAGATTTATACCATTTTCCAGGGGACAGGATTAGTGCATTTTCTGTTTTATGAGAGAAAGTTTCATTGTGTTAGATGGAAGAATCATTTTGTGATTAACTTTTTTAGAAGTTAACTTCTGTTTGGTTTAAAGGGGTGTATATGGCCACCAAATTGACAAGGGCTAGACTGTGGTACATTCATATTGTGTGAACTTGCGTAGGCTGCAGCCATATTTTCCTCATTTCACTTCCCTGCATAGCTCTGGGTTAGTGTGTGCCACAGGAGGTTTTCTACAAGGTCAGGCAGGTGGGAATGAAGTGGCCGCCTTCTGCCTCTGCTGAGGAGGGCAGGCAGTGCACATGGGTCTGTTGCATATACCTGGTTGTTTATGCTGACTCGCCTGGTTGGCTGAGCTCTCAGTTGTCCTACCAGAAACTCCTTCAGCTTATCTGTGGTGAAGGCACCGTGTTCTTCTGCAGAAAGACTGGTGACTGAGGTTTGGGCTTAATGTCAGGACAGACATGGGCTACAGCCTGTCCTCATGGTATCCTCACAGATTGTAGTCTCAGCTCACTCTTGTAGGTTCAAGTTTGTTCTTGCTTTCCCCACTTTGTGTCCTTCTTCCCTTCCTGATCGTCTCCCTTCATAGTTTAAGCTTCAGCAACAGTTGTAGAAATAGCAGCTTCACTGTTATGGGCTGAATTATGTCCTCCAAAAAGACATGTTGAAGTTTTAACCTCTGTACCTCAGAATGTGATCTTATTTGGAAATAGGGTAATTGCAAATATAATTTATTAAGAAAAGTCATCCTGCAGTAGGGTGGGATCCTAATCCAATATGACTCTTGTCCTTATAAGAAGATGGCCATGTGAAGACAGAAGCATGAGTGTGAACACCACAAAACCATGGAGACCGAGACTGACCTGGTGCAGGTACAGCTAAGGATCACCAGGGACTGTTGGCTACCACCAGGAGTTGGATGAGGCAAGGGCAGATCCCTTCCTAATGGGTTTCAGAAGCAGCACGGTCCTGCTGACACCTTGATTTCAGACTTCTGTTCTCCAATCAGTTTTGGTTGTTTTAAGGCACCCATGTGTGGTACTTTGTTACAGAAGCCTTAGTAAACAAATACAACACTGAGACTGTTTAACCAGCTTCCACAATTGTGTTGGGTCAAATCCCTATTAAAGTTTTTATTTAAAAATTTTTTTGAAGTATATTTTATTGATTATGCTATTACAGTTGTCCCATTTTTTCCTCCCATTTATTCCCCTCTACCCTACACCCCCCTCCCACCAGCATTCACCTTGCCCCTTAGTACATGTCCATGGGTCTTGCTTATAAATTCTTTGGCTTCTCCATTTCCTATACTATTCTAAACCTCCCCCTATCTATTTTGTGCCTACAAATTATGCTTCTTATTCCCTGTACCTTTTTTCCCCATTCTCCTCCTCCCCCTCCTGCTGAGAACCCTCCATGTGATCTCCATTTCTGTGATTCTGTTCCTGTTCTAGTTGTTTTCTTAGTTTGTTTTTGTTTTTTAGGTTTGGTTGTTGACAGCTGTGTTTGTTGTCATTTACTGTTCATAGTTTTGATCATCTTCTTTTTCTTAGGTAAGTCCCTTTAACATTTCATATAATAAGGGCTTGGTGATGATGAACTCCTTTAACTTGACCTTAGCTGGGAAGCACTTTATCTGCCCTTCCATTCTAAATGATAGCTTTGCTGGATAGGATGATCTTGGATGTAGGTCCTTGCCTTGCATCACTTTGAATACTTCTTTCCAGCCCCTTCTTGCCTGCAAGGTTTCTTTAGAGAAATCAGCTGACAGTCTCGTGGGCACTCCTTTGTAAGTAACTGTCTCCTTTCCTTTTGCTGCTTTTAAGATTCTCTCCTTATCTTTAATCTTGGGTATTGTAATCATGCTGTGTGTTGGTGTGTGCTTTCTTGGGTCCAACTTGTTTGGGACTCTCTGAGCTTCCTGGGCTTCCTGGAAGTCTATTTCTTCTGCCAGATTGGGGAAGTTCTCCTTTATTATGTTTTCAAATAAATTTTCAATTTCTTGCTCTTCCTCTTCTCCTTCTAGCACCTCTATGATTTGGATGTTGGAATGTTTAAAGTTGTCCTGGGGGTTCCTAAGCCTTTCCTCATTTTTTGGAATTCTTGTTTCTTCATTCTGTTCTGGTTGAATGTTTATTTCTTCCTTCTGGTGGAAACTGTTGATTTGAGTTCCCATTTCTTTCCCTTCATTGTTGGTTCCCTGTACATTTTCCTTTATTTCACTTTTCATAGCCTTCACCTTTTCCTGTATTTTGCGATCATACTCAACCATTCTGTTAGCATCCTGACTATCAGTGTTTTGAATTTTGCATCTGCTAGGTTGGCTATGTCTTCGTTGCTTAGTTACTATTCTGGAGTTTTGATCTGTTCTTTAATTTGGGTTATATTTCTTTGTCTTGGCACACCTGTTATGTAGTAAGGGATGGATCCTTAGGTATTTTCCAGGGTAGGGCAACCTGCATCACTGCTTTGTGGCGCTGTATGTTGGGGAGGGGTCAGAGAGGAAACAATGCTGCTTGCTCAGCTCTCAGCTGGCTTTCAGTCACTTCCCTTGCTACCCACAAGCAAATTGGGCCCTTCTGGTGCTGATTCCTGGGTGTGTGGTTTTGTCTACATTCTAGGACCATATGGGTCTCTCCAACAAACTCTCTTGTGAGGCTAGGAGTTTCTCCCGCCTCAACAACCCCCACAAGTTTTTACAGCCAGAGGTTTTGAGGCTTCTTTTCCCATGCTGGACCCCTGGGTTGCATGGTCTGTCTTGCTCCCCAGTTGTTCCTCCCAGTTTATCTGCATGCAAATGTGGGACTGGCAGCCACTGCCTCACTTACCTAATTCTCCAGCTGCCACCTTGCCATGTGTCATCTCTGCCCCTTCTACCAGGCTAGATAAATGTTTCTTTAATTCCTTGGTTGTTGGACTCCCATACAATTCAATTTTCTGGAAGTTCTGGTGGTTTTTTTGTTTTTAAATTTGTTGTTGTCCGTCTTTTGGCTGTGTGAGGAGGCAAAGTATATTTACCTACCCCTCCATTTTGGCCAGAAGTCTCAAGTTTTTATGTAGATATAATCTTTTAGTGGTTTTGCTTCTTTGGTCAAACCCTGACTAATATAGGACATGTGTTTTCATTTCTTTTGGAAAATTACCAAACTTTCTCCAAAGTATTTTTATTTATATATTCCCATCTTCACTAGTCACTAGCAACACATCAGAGTTCCACTTGCTGTTCATCCCTGCTAACCATGTTCAGAGGTTTACAGTGGGACCTCATTGTGGTTTAATTTGTATTTCCTTGCTGACTAATGATGGTGAGCATATTTTCATGTTCTTATTGGCCATTTTTATATCCTCTTTCGTGAAATGTTTGTTTAAACATTTATCCATTTTAAAAATGGGGTTATCTTTTTATTATTGACTGGAAATAAGTTCTGTATATTGATATATTCTGGATAGAGGTCCTTTGTCAGATTTATGTATTACAAATATTTTCTCTCTGTCTGTGGCTTGCCTTTGTATTTTTTTAATAGTGTTTTTTTTTAAGATTTTATTTAATTTTAAAGAGAGGGGAATGGAGGGAGTGAGGGAGAGAAATATCAATGCACAAGAGTTACATCGATTGGTTGCCTCTCATATGCCCACAACTGGGGACCTGACCGGCAACCCAGGCATGTACCCTGACCTAGAATTGAACCAGCAGCCTTTCAGTTTGCAAGATGATGTACAACCTGCTGAACCACACCAGTCAGAGCAATAGTGTCTTTTTAAGTGCAGAAGATTTTAATTTTCATGAAGTCTAATGTATTGGTTTTTTTCTTTATAAACTTTTTGTGTCTTATCAAAAATCTTTACCTTCCTCATGGTCACAAAATCTCTCTCCTCTGTTTTCTTCTAGAAGCTTTATAGTTTAATTTTTACATTTATGTTTAAGTCCCATTTCTAGTTATATTTAGTGTGAATTTTGGGTACAATTTCCTCCTAGTCCCTGCATATGGATCCAGTTGTTCAAACACCCTTTGTTGATAAACTTCCCTTTCCTCATTCAATTACTTTGTCAAAAATCAGCTGAGCATATATAAGCATCAAGATTTTTAATCTTATTAGAATTAAATGTTCCCACATCAGGCTGTGCCCATTGCTGACCTCCTCTCCTTAGAGAGTCTATAAGACAGATCAAGCTGATACTCAGCAAAGGAACCTATGTCTAACATCTGTTGTTGTGCTCAATACATGGCATATTTTCTGCACTTCTGGATTATTTGTTTTATTTTCCTGCAAACTCATAACAATATACTGTGTGGTATGTATTTGTGATAGAAGAGGGAAGAGGCTTTCTGCATACTGTTGTGATTTCTTGCAGTCTGTGTGACTGTCTGTGGACTTCTGCTCATATATATTCTATGAGCTTATATAGAATTATATCTTCTGCTCATATATATATATATATATCAGCTTCTAGCTTGAGATTCTGGGGAATAAGGGTCATATCTGTAAATGTCATTTAGATTTGTAAAACACCTAACTTAGGGTTCTGAGCATGTGTGAAGTTTAGTCAACAGCCTTGAGGTTACAGCAAATTCACCCTCCCTCAGTTTCCTCATCTATATAATAACGTGAGGGCTCATCTCTATTTAGTTCAATTCAGTTCAGAACCATGGCTGTTCTCGTAAAGAAAGACCATCTGACTGTGGCCAGGGAAGGAGACATAACATTCAACCAGACTGATGTGGTTTTCCTGGAGACTATCAGTGTGTAACATCTAGGACAGACCATGTTTGGTCTTTGTTCATTTCA
The DNA here is from genome assembly GCF_022682495.2 of Desmodus rotundus. NCBI lineage: Eukaryota > Metazoa > Chordata > Mammalia > Chiroptera > Phyllostomidae > Desmodus > Desmodus rotundus. Next base: position 105,507,908 of record NC_071389.1, on the reverse strand, counting down.
CTTATCTTTTGGATCAATATTAGTCTGAATAGTCTTTCGACTGACTGAACTTAAAGGAACTGCTTTGTAACTATCTACCATTTGTGCCTGTAGACCTAGGCAATATCTCTATGTACAGTCTAGTGTTGACACCCCAGCTCTGGAAAATCCTGTCCCTTCCCTACTCCCCACCATATGTACAGGGAAACCCTTGTCCTATTGAGCACTGAGGGTGACAGGGAATGGAGAGTGAAGGGAAGAGATGTCATGAAGTGGTGACACATGCTCCAGGTGAGATGGAAGATATGTGGATGTTGTTGCTGACCGCCCAATGGAAGTGGCTCACGTTGCCATGGTGATGGAGGTGTGTTACCACTAAGTGCATGAGCCGCTCCCACGTTTCAAAGAGCTGCTCATTAGTGCCACTGCCTTCTCTGAGTTGCTGCTCCCCTGAGTCTCTGCTTGGCCTTCACTGTCCTGATCTTTGTTGACAAATGGTTGTCCTTCACAGAGAAATATAAGAGCACTCTAATTAATGAATGTGCTAATTATTCTTCCCTATGCTCAGCACATTTGTCTAACCAGCCTGTCACATTTAGATTAGTGCAGCATATGCACAAACACTGAGAGCACTGGAGGAGGGGTCTGGGGGCAGCACAGCTCATACCCTGTAGCTGTGGGATAGTTCTTGTTAAATTACCTTTAGTGATGGTCAAGTGTCTGGGGAATATGTTATTTTCTGGGAAGGGTATATGTTTTCCTTTCTTTTCTTTTATAAAAACATCTTTCTTTAGGGGCTGAGGAACCATTGCTCAATTCATGAGCCTCTGAGGGGACTGCCCAGCACAGGTGGAGGAGAACCAGGGAGTCCCCAGTTCTGAAAACTGTTCCAGAAGCAGTTTCTGGGGAGGGGAGATGGTAAAAACCCAGACTTTGAAGCCACACAGGTCTGGGTTTGAGTCCTGGTTCTGCTCTTTACTACAGGTGTGTCCTTAGGCATGTGGCTTAAGATGTCTAAACCTCATTTGCATCCTTTGGCAATGGGAGGAATTATTTGTATTCAGATGGTTGTGGTGAAGAGCAAATACACAAGCAAGGTCCCCAGGACTCAGCGTCTCAGAGCCTCTGGTCCCAGGCTTGGTCTGGTTGAGTGCTGTCTGTGGAAAGCTGGTGACTGAAGGGCTGGAGACCCTCCTGTTAGAGATCCAGGATCTGATGCAGGCCGGTGCTCCCCTCCCCTGCTGCCCAGTCCTTGCCCCTTTTTTTTCTGTCTCAGCAGCTTTCTGTTGAGATGAATGCCATTTCCAGAGGCTTCACCTTGGATAAGTGTCCCTCTGCACTGCAGCTAGAATCTTAATGTGCACCTTGGAATTTAATGGCCAACTCAGCTGACTATTAAAACACTCTTCCCAGGGGAAGTTGGCTTACTCCACCACATGTGCTGTCCACTCTGGCAGGTGACTCCAGAATCTCAGCTGTGGGTGTCCCATCACAGGAAGGCTGCAGCTACTGGCCTCCTACCAGACCCCTTTACCAGGTACTAATGTGGAAATGGCTGTGCCCCACCCCTGTTCTTTGTGGGCTCTTGGGAGCTTGGAAAACCAGCAGAAGGCTGCCCCTTCCTGGCTCCCTGAATTCCACAGAGCTGGCAAGATTCCCAGTGGCATCTGGGCAGACCATGTCGGATTCTGTTCATGTTTTCTGTGTACTTGCAGATCAGGGCACACATGCACACACCATAAACATAAACACCAGGCAGGCGGGAAATTGGGTGAGCCTTACAGACACCAGACTATAGCACAGAGAACCTTCTTTAAAAACTGGGCATTTCGCCCTGTCTGATGTGGTTCAGTTGGTTAGAGCATTGTCCTGTACACCCGGTCACCGCACATACCTAACACACAGGTTGTGGGTTCAGTCCTGGTTGGGGCACATATGGGAAACAACCAATTGATGTTTCTCCCTCATTTGATGCTTCTCACTCTCTAATCAATAAACGTATTTTTAATACGTTTTTTAATCTGGGCATTTTAATCTGGGATTCTAAGTGGTGGACAGTCGCAACATGATAACAGATGTACCCAGTACTCCTCTCAACTCTCCAAACTTCCTTTAGGGAACAATCTCCCTCAACCATATGACAACTATGGAAATGACCAGATTCCTTCATGTTCCTTCCATTGGGTTGTCCTAAGAATGGATATCTGATTAGCTGGGACCAATGAGATAGTCCTAAGGACTTAGATGAGTGAAGTGAGTCTTTCACAGGTGACAGAAGTTGTGAGAGGTAATACTCCAGAGTTGGAGGTAGGCATTTTGTCCACTATGTGAAGAAAACTGGTCTGTGGAGAGAAAAAAGCTGACAAGCTAAAGAAAGCTGAGAGAGAAAGAGAGAATTTGAGAGAGAGAACCACATGAGAGAGAGAGAATCTCCTGGCTTCAAGGCTCAACCACATCTCTACTCTTTTCAACTTTTGGCTGTTCAGGTCCTTGGATTCTTTGAGCCGATACATTTCCTTTTTTCCCCAAGTTAGTTTGAGCTACGATTCTATTGTTTGCAATCAGAGCACTTTTAAGGGGACTGGCCTTCACTTTGAATGCATTGTCACTAAGTTATGATGGCTGTTGTCAGGCTAACTCTTTGTGGGGGTCAGACTCCTTGTCTACTAGGACCCAAGAATCCTTGAAACTAAGCAAACTTCCACACAAATGAGGTCTCTTTAAGGAGATCACAAAAGTCTTGCTAGTGCTAGGCACAAAGCGGGTACTCAAGTGTCACAACCAGCCAGGACTGCCCTTGCAATAGGCCTCTGTGCACCCTTGCTTGGCACGATGCCTCTGCAGGGCTCATTCTCCCTAAGTGGAGCTGGGACACTCTAGTGGGCCTCTGCTGCCTTCTCTGTACAAGAGGTGTGAGACTGCTTCCCCACACTGGCCTCTCCTACACCAACAGGCATACTGGCCAATGTTCTCTTTCCAAGTGAGGTTTTGTTAAGAGCTCCTCTTTTAAAAAAAAAGAAAAGATTTTATTTATTTTTAGGGAGAAGGGAAGGAGGAAGGAAGAGAAACATCAGTATGTGGTTGCCCCTCACACACCCTCTCTAGGGACCTGGCCTGCAACCCAGACATTTGCCCTAGACTGGGAATCAAACCAATGATCTTTTGGTTCATATACTGCACTCAATCCACTGAGCCACAGCAGCCAGGATGCTAAAAGCTCCTTTTAATCACTGCCAAATAGTTGTTGAGTCTGGGATGAAGACTGCAGGAATCTGGCATTTTTTTCTGCAACTTCCAAGAGGTTGCCATTTACCAGAGAAATCTGCTCTGTAACTGTCAGGTGACCACCCGCCCCACCCAGCGGGTCTACCCTCACGCCTTCTCTGTACTCTTGTTATTATGTTGAGAAGACTCCAGGGAAGGTGTCTACACAATTGCCTTATGGGATTCAGTTGCAGGGTTTAATAACACCTCCTGTTTGGAAGTTTCCTTTAGATTTCACCTGCAACCCCATTTCTCCACCTTATCTTAATTCTTTGGTTGAGTTTTAATTCTCTTGTTGCTTTCAACTGTTTCTCCTCCTCATTCATTCATTTATCCAGGCCTTATTACTGGGCTGCTAATGTGGACCCTGCCATGTGTTAAGTATTCTTCCCCCACACCTAGGAATTCTAGAAAAGAAAGGCAGTGCTCAGGACACAGATCTTTTTGGTGCTATATAAATAAAACACATGTTTTAATTTTCTTTCCTTCCTCTCCTTTCCCGAGCCCTGCTTCCCCTGGCAGGTCACACTGAACCAGGGTACTTTGGTGCCTAGTTAAAAAAGGAGAAGAAGGCACTGTGTAATTGTGCTGGGACCTTCAGAAATTCTTATGATGAAAGAGACTGCAGGCACTCACTTCCCCTTCCTGCACAGTGCAGACGTGGGTGCCACTGAGCAGTCCTCCCTGGTGAGCCTGAAGCAAACATGGACCAAGAAACCCTGGGCAACATTGTCCTGCTGGCCATTGTCACCCTCATCAGCGTGGTCCAGAATGGTAAGTGCAGCCCCTCACTTGGGAGGGAAAACAAGAGATTTTATTTGTTAGTGGTTTGAAAGCCAGGCTTATACAGTTCTCTGTGTGTGTGTATGTACTTTTGCTTTATCTGCATTTGTTTCTTGTTATTTGAATGTGTAGAGGTACATGTATTTCTGCATGGGTTGGGGGTTTTCCACGTCCTAGTCTTTCTTTCATTTTAATGGTGATGACTAATCAGGTTTGCAGTACCAGAACAGCCACCTGGAGGCTTTACAAAGACCCTCACCAATGGGCCTGCCATCATCATTTTAACTACTATTAGTTAGTGGGACCAGAGGGGAAGGAGAGAAAGCCTAGAAAGGGAAGACGAGACACAGGCTCACTTAGACCCTGGGCTTTACTCCGTGCAGCTGGGCTGACTTCACTCAACCTGAGGTTGCCTGTCAAGTGTAAGCTAAAAAAAAGTGAATTTGGGGTTTTGTGAAAGGGAAATCACCTTATTATTATTTTACCTGTGTTGCTTTTTTCTTTTGAAGAAACATGTTCTTTGTAATACTTTTTTTTCTAGCAAAGTATAATTTTTGAAGCATTTTTAATATGCATTATATATTTACATAAAGAGAGGTGGGGGGGATTTTTTTTGTTTGGGGCTGCACATCCATTAATCTGCTATCAGTTTAACATAAACCAAGTAGGGTACCCAGACCTGAGAATGGTAGAACTGTGTAGTAGAGAGAGTACTCTCTAAGGTTCTGGGTTAGGACTTCATCAGACTCTTTTTATAAGTATCTCCAGTGGCTTTGAAAAAAGGAGAGCACTTACTAAGGGCATCTCTATAGATTAATGGTAATAAATGTTCACACACCGTCGTACTTTGGAAATTTGAGTATTTCATCAATTTGGGATATTCTGATATTTTCTCCCAATTTGAATGTGGACAGAGGCTTGTGATTAGCCTTCTGGGCACAGAGTGGTCCTCCCCCCGCCCAGAAGCCCAACTTTGCATGCTCTGAGGGGGTTTCCTACAAGGGACAGCACTTCACAGCTTTCTGAGCCAAATGTGTTCTTATGAAACCATTCACAGTAGAGTCTCAGCTCAGGAGAGAACAATGGGATTGTTTAGGCCACCACTTCCTCAAGTCACTGTTGAGGGCACCGTGCCTGGGCTCCCTCAGTTCGTCAATGAGCATGGGGTTCATTTATCCCTGCACACACCTACTGGGACTCTGCTCTGTGCCAGACAGTGTCCGGGTTACATGGGGAGACAGCAGTGAGCAGACAGCTCTGGTTCCTACCCCCCAGGGAAGGAAAGGCAATGAGTGGGAAGAGATGACCCGGCATGGTCAGCAGGAAGTCTACAAGGACCCCTCTGGGAGGCAGTAGTAAGGGAGGTAGGTGGGCTGTGCTGGTTCACCTCTGTAGATCTTCCCTCCGGTTCTTCCCCACAGACCCAACAACACAGCTGATGAGTATTGTGGCCAGGGAGCCAGTGCCCTCTCACCGCCTATGAGGATAGAGTCAAGCTCAGCTGTGAGGTTGGCCTTCACTCTGAGCGGCTCCCTCTCAGTTCAGAGCTGTGGGTGGGGTAGGGAGTTGTTGTGGTAGCATCTCCTGTTATAAGTCTCTGCATCTCTCCTAATGGAGATGTACCAGGACCTGGCCCTGGGCTGTCAAGTGGGTGCTGGGCTTTTCTGTAAGGGCATAGCAAACCCTGAACAGGCTTGACCTAGATGGTGATATTTTAACTATTTTTGGCAGATGAGATTAAGATGTTCTTTGGTACAAAGGTGGAGGAGGGATTATAGATGGTCAAATGTCTACGTCTTAACCACAATCTAAAGGCCATTTAAGATAGATAAAGAGAGAACGCTGTGGCCTCACTCACAGAGTTCCACCAACTCATGAATGGCATGGAGGTTTCCTGTTGGGGGAGATACAAGTATGGAGGAGCATGGAGCTACTGTTTTGAGCTGGAGACTTTTTCATGCTGGGCAGAACCCATATGGCCCCCATCACAGTCTCTGTCCCTTCCCAGCCACCTGTGAGCAGCTGCAGCAACATGGGGGCAGAGTGACCTTGTACAGTGCTGCCCCATCTGTGCTTGGGGAATGGACAAACTGAAGCCACAGAAATAGCCCTCACCACCCCCTGAGTGGCTCAGGACAAGCCGTGGTCTCTTGTGAGGCCCAGACCTGGGCTCCCGTGCAGTGTGGAGCTCACTGTGTGAGGTCTTTTTTTTTTTTTTTTTTTTTTTTTTTTTTTTTTTTTTTAAGTAACTGTTAAACATGCCATGGAGGAGAAAGAGAAAAATTCCAATGACTTGGGGAGACAGCACTTCTGCTTGTTTTCTCTGAGTTTCTAGGGAAACACAAAAGCCCAAATGTATGTCCAGAGCCTCTCTTTGCAATTCTAATCAACCTTAATGTGACAACCATAGCTTTACTTTACAGGGTTTGGAAAATATGCAAAAGCTGTGCTTTTCTACCCCTTGCCCACAAAACATCATTCCAAACTCTTCCTGTTCATTTGAAGCATTCAGATGTTGTTGCCAGGCACTGCACACTGGGTCTTTGTCCCAGAACAAGTCCATCTGCATCTGCACTGGGGTCCAGGGCTCTGTGCCTTGGTACACCGTGTGAGCTCATTTTCCTGAGAGGCCAGGAGCCGGCCACCTGGTGGAACTTCCTCCTCTGCCTTTTGGGCATTCTTTAGTAATCAAGATCTTTGAACCTGTGGCTGGCCCTCTTCCAGCTTGATTCAGCAGAACACAGACCTCGAAATGCAGAACAAGTTTGAAATATATCATTGTAAGAAAGCTAGGCCAGAACTACCAGAACCTGGTTTCCTGGGGAAGATCGATAGATGCATTTCCTATGAAAACTATCCGGAGAACTTAGAACTTCTCCTGCCCAAGTGCCAGCAGCTTTGACATGGAGCAAAGGTAGGTCACAGATTCGGAGAAAGTGATTTCCACAGGAAGCCAAAGTAATTAAATTAGGAGCAGAGGTAAACTTAACTGATGATAGGGAAAGTGGCAGGAGTTAGCGTCATCATCTGTCCTCTAAGAGCAGCAACCTCTTCAAGTGTCTTCTTACTCTGAAGCCAAGAGCTGGTAGGGACCACCTGCCTTTCCATGCCTTCCCTGCTACTCCCACCCTAATACACATGCTCACACTGTGAGTCTCATGGGCCTCTATATTGGAAGACCTCACAACCCTCAAAACCCACCCTGGGGTTTGATGGGTTCTAGAAAGAAGATCAGGGACTCATGGAGTTCCCCAGGGCAGAAGTCTTCACACATCTTCAACAGCTTCTACTGGAATACTACTGTAGTGGAGTGCTCATGGCCCACTGAGTGTGCCCTGCCCATTGCCAGGTACAGTGAGTTTGCTCTGTGTCAAGCACAGCCCTTCATGCTCAGCATAATATTAATATTATCCATTTAATCCTTATACTCCATGAAATATATACAGAAATGACATTATTATTCCTATTTTACAGATAAGCAAAGTGGGTAGACCTTAGAAAGGGTAGACCACTGGTCAGAGGTCCCAGAGTCAGTGGTGGTGAAGCTGGGATTCAAACCTCCTCCAAAGTATAGATGCTTGCACTATGTATATTGCCTCAAATTCTTTTATTCAAGAACTCACTACCCAGAAAGTTCTTTCTAATACTGAGGTGAAATATGCCCCATAACTGCTATCTATCAGTCCTGTTTTTGTTCTCTGGAAACGTCTAGACAATGCCTGCTGCTTCTGTGTTTACAAAATCAGCTGTAACATTCCTTCTTCAACAGATCATTTCTCATAGGTCTTGGTTTCTAGAGTCCCTTGTCATTGCCCACTCTTTCCATCTTGCCATGTTCTTTCTAAAATGCAGATAGGTGTCTCCTGTTCCTGAGATCTAGACACCAGTTCTATTAAAATAATCTATGTATGAGATATTCTTTTGAAGACTTGTATCACACTGTTGGCTTATATTAACTTTACAGTTAACTAAAATCTCACAATTTTTTAATGTAACCCTGAAAAAATTATTTAACTTTTCTGACCCTCAGTTTCCTCAACTGAGAAGCAAACTTATTAATAAATTCCATGTGTGGTGGTTGAAGATATTGCAAGAAATAACATAGGCAAGGCAGCTGGAAGTGCCCCGTGTATGACTGATTCTCAGGAACAGTTTGCAGACTTTTCTCTCTGCCTATCTCTGTCTCTCTCTGGTTTGGCCTAATGTCAGCAGCTGCTGGAGATGAGTGTTAATGGTCTTTGCATGCACAGTTTCTGCAACATAGTTGAGGATAAGGAAGGGTTGGGGTTAGAGTCAGTAAATGTAGCCCAACCCTCCCAAGTCTAGCTTAGAAGGAAGGAGAGGTAGATCCAGCAGAATATTGGATAGAGACAGGTTTGTTTTTGTTTTAAGAGTAGGAAAGATTTGAGTGTGTTTCCAGAGTAAAGAGAAAGAGGGAAAAAAAGCCTGAAGTTTCAGAAAATAAGAAAAATAACAATGAAACAAAGATCTGAAGAGGTGCTAGAGCAGGTTCAAGGTTACAGGTAGAAGGCAAGCCTTGGGAAAGAGGAAGGGGTTTGTTCTCTGATCAGGGAGAGAAAGAAGGGCAGACTCAGGGAAGCAGAGTGAAGTTGGGATGCTGGTTGCAAAAATAACCTCTGACTTTCTTAATACTGTCCCAGTATACATGTTCAGAGGCCAGGATGTCACCTTAGGTTCTGGAAAGACAGTGATTAGAATTTTCTACTGGATTCTGGGTAACAAGAGACACTCAGAATGGGCAGACATGTGCTTAAACCCTGGGTAGCAACCGTGAGGGAATTATGCAGTGAGCGTCAGTGTGACAGCGAGAGGAAAACATGTCCTCGTAGGCCCCGCTGGATCTGATCCTCAGCTTTACTGCTCCCCAGCAAAGTGACTCTGACATAGTTAATTAGCCTCCCTGAGCCATAGTCTCCTTGTCTACAAAGTGGGCATAGTACTGGCCCAGTAAGGGAACCTGTGTCATGTGTCTACCAGAGTGCCTGCAGTGCGGTAGATACCCCATTGTACAACCTGGCCCTAGACGCTGGCTCAAAATGGGCCCATTCTTGGGGAAGAAATGCACTTTTGCCAAACAGAAAACCATGAAAGGCTTTTATTCAAATACACAATTGATAAGGCACCTTTTCCACACCTTTTGGAAGGGTACCTTGTGGATCCCTGACAACCTCACTTTCCCTCCCCTTTCCACTCTTAAAATGGAGTAAGGAAATAAAATGGAGTGGGGGGGGAGGAGAGAGAGAGAGAGAGAGAGAGAGAGAGAGAGAGAGAGAGACTCATTTATCCCCCAACATCCAATCTATAGACAAACTTCTGGATTCTGCCTCCTCCTCAGCATCTCTTACATCCCACAGCCATCACCCTCATCAGCTCCCTCCCATCTTCTCCCCTGTCCTGGTCTCACCCCTCTCCATGGTCCTCACACTAAAAAACAGGGTAGCTTTCTGATTATGCCATGGATAAGTTTATACCTGTCACTAACTCCTCTTCGCTCTTGAGATGGAAATAAATTCCAAATGTATTAACATGGCTCTCATCAAAGTCTCAGTTCCTACTGTTAAATCCAGTGGGTACTTCTCAACCATCATCTTCTTCAAGCCTTGGCTTACTTACCGCTTCCTCCCTGAGGCTCACTCTATCTACCCTGTTGGGCACTTCAGTGGCCCCATACCAAGCTCTGCTTCTTCTTTGCCCACCACTCCACACATTGTCTAATTGTAATTGATGTATTTTGTTTGCTGTGTATGGTCTGTAACCTCCTCTTCTATCCTTGCCAGCATATAAGCTCCCCAGGCCAAGGCTCTTTGTGTGTTTTGTTTTTGATGCAAGCTGTCTGGCTCATGGCAGCGATAATAGATGTGCCATTGAAAGAACCATTCACCACCTGTTTCTCTGGCTTCATTTGTAATTCAGCCAGGTACTATGCCCCACTCCCCGTCATGAGCTAGACATCCTGAAGCAAGGACAGTTCTTACCTCTGGATCTTAGCATATTCTATTCCACTTGAGTAGAGTGATCTTCCCTTTTGTTCCCTGCCCCTGTACCCACTTGATGAATTCTTACTTATTCTTCAGACTTTATTCTAGGTGTCACTTACTTTAAGAATTCTTCTGTTAACCTGAACACTGAATTAAGTTCCCTCCTTTGCCCCTTCATAGCATTGTGTTCTCACTCAGTCTCATCTTAATGTAAATCAGTGTAGAGTGATTTATGTTTCACTTCTTTGTCTATTTCCTCCAGCTGTAAGGTCCTTGAAAAGGGGCTGTCTTGCTCTCAGTCTCATCACCAACACCAAACACAGTGATCAGGGGGGAGTAGCTGATGAATACATTTTGGCTAAATGACCTTTAATGGAGGACGTTTAGGGCTGTTTGGAGGTTAAGTAAAAAAAGTTTAACTATTAATATGAGACAGAAGACTCATGAGTATCCTGGTTGTAACCCAAATGCAAACCTTTTCCCTGGCAGGGTTCTTTGCCCACAAGGTGGAGCATGAAAGCAGGACCCAAGTTGGGAGGAGCTTCCAGAGGACAGGGACACTGGCCTTTGAGCGGGTCTATACTGCCAAGTAAGTCCAAACCCTGACACTGCTGACCAACAGAGTGGGGGCATGCGGACAGGGGCCTCTCTACCTGAGTGACAACCACCCTCAAGGCCACATGTCTGTCGGGGCAAACCTTCAGAATGCCGGGGAGTTGGGGTTCCCATGAGAGGTTGAAGCCCCCTGGGAGGTTTTATGGACACCCCTCACCATCTCAGTAAGGGAGTTAAAGAATGGAAGTGGGGACCTTGGACTGAGGAGGTGAAATCTCCTCAGCTCCCCCTTGTTCTAGAAGTCTGGGGGCCAGTCATTTAGCCACATATTGGGCCAGTTTCCTGTTGGGTTAGTGCAGAGGTAATACCACAAAAACCAGCTGCTTCTCATACTCTGGCTGCAGAAGCAATGGGCAGGACCCCCTGGCAGCAGTCTGCTACTCGTTGACCCTGTGGTTTCCTCAGTGGAAGTCTGGAGGTGACACAGTACATTTCATAATGCTGTTCTCCTTGAGCAACAAGAACAAGAACAGAAAGAATGGGGGAATGATGCAATGGCTCTCCCCCTTCTCATTCTTTGCTTTTGAATAGAAAGCTATTTGAAAACACCTGACCAGTCCAGTGAAGGAGCTGGGGCTCTTTGGGATGCAACAGGTTTTATTCAAACCCTCATTTCCCCCCTGTGCAAAACACCTGGCTGCTGCTCCCCTGGGCCTGTGACTAGAGAGAGGTCTGTAGGGCAGGAAGGTTTTGACTGTTAACTGGTGAAGGGCCTTCAGGCTCGGCTTGGAGGTGACTCTGATGTCCCTAGAGATCCTTCCATGGGAAGAGTCATGGCCACCCAAGAAAAGGACTTTTAGACGGGCAAGAACAGTACAGGCAAATACAAGGACAGTCAGCTTGAAGGGTCAGAGGCTCTGTGGGAGCAGCAGGGGAGGTCTCCATACTCAGGGCTGCTCTTGGCTTCTGTGAATTAAAGTGACTTCAAAGGCTCTCAGCTGGGCAGTCCTTCAGCACACTCCCCAGCACACTTTCTTTTCTGTCCCTTGCCTCACCTAGCTATTTGTTTGTTTGTTTGTTTGTTTAAATGACATATAGGAATGGGGAGGTCAGAAGGGGAGTCCACTCCTGTGCCACTTTTCACCATTGTCCCATTTTGTCATCCAGCATCTAAATTTCTGCATACACGGTCTGAGCCACTCATGGGCACATTTGTAGGGTCATCCCAGGCTGATTTTCTGGTTCCCATCCTGCCCCTTGTTGTTCCAGGAGCCTGATTGCAAAGAAATTCTCTCCTAAACTGCTTATAGGGAGATTTCTATTTTAACATTTGGGCCTTCAGGGTATCACTTCTCAGAATCAATTGAAGAAATTTAAAGATGTAACTGTAGGCATTTTGTATCCATTTAAAGGAAGGTAGTGAACGCATGCAAGATGCCATCAACCACTTTCAGGGGGAGAGGTGAGAGCTCCCTACAGATACATCCCATGTGCAATAGCTATAATGGAGGTGTCTTTGACCTGGGAAACATCAAAACTTCTCTGAACATGGAGTCCAAAGCAAACATTAATACTCTTCCACAGGTTTGGAAAGAGGAGGTTTTTCCCTCCCAGACTACTACTTTCTCACCAGTTACATTGTGTTGTTAGGTACTCCTCCAATTGTCTACTTTGAAGAAATTAGGCATTGAGGCCATGCAGTGGAGTTCCACTGTCCCTTGGGAGAAATTAAATTGCCTCTTGCTGGCAGTGAAGAAGAAACAGAGCAGGTCAGGCCATCTGTCTATGCCTTTCCCCCCAGGAGTGAACTAACTCTGCTTCCAAGAGGTCTCTGTGTTCACACCTGGCCCCGTTGCCAGCCTCCAAATTGCAGAAGTGCCATTTGGTAGTGGTTGGAGGGTGGTTGGAGGTTCTGCAATGGTGTGGGGCTCCTGACAAGGATACAGCGAAGTGTGGTGGGCAATTGGTTCTGCCTGGGGCCTCTAGCAGCCTAAGCCAGCATCATTGAGTGTCTTTCCCACTTAACCTTTATGACAGGAGAAAAGAAGAATGAGAGGAGGAGAGAGAGCTGTGTGGAGGGGGCAGGAAAGACGAATTTTCCGTAAGATAAAGGTTGACCAGACACCTCAGTGGTTCTGTTACAAAGACACTTCCTCCCTGACCAGCTAACAGCTGGTGTGTGCCTGTGCTTGTGCCTGTGGTGGGCGTAGAAAGTGCTGGGGCTCAGTGCAGCAAGACATGGTCCCTAGTCGGCTTGCCTCTGGAAACTAAAAGGACAGGTGGGTTAGTCCAGCAGAAAGCCAACCCCAGCAACAGCTTCTCCAGGGGCCTCCAAAATCACCAAAGAAAGGTGCAAGGTGAGTCCTGAGGGTGCAAGAGAAAGAGACATGTCTTTAACCTTGCTATCTAAAAAATAGAAACTTAATGGAAAAGATACAACAAAAAAGAAATGTACTATATAATGAGCAAGAGTGCCACTCATTTGAGTGCCATGGCAAGAGGCACTACATCACTGACCATAGCTACCTGAATTCATCCCAGCAGTGGTCCTCTGTCAAGGAGGGGCATGTGTGCATGGAGTTTCAGGTGGAGATGTATCAGAGGCCCTGGATGGGGAGAGGGTACTGGCTTGAGCCTGTCCTGCAATCCTGTCCAGGGTGAGGATTGGGGCATATTCTGGAAATCCACAGGAGGAACCCATTCTCTTAGAGCTGGAAAAGTTTCATTTGACTCTGCAGATGTTGTTTTATTATGGACCATGATGACTTGAGACAATAGGCAGAAATGACTGAATGACGGACACAGTGTCAAATCACTAGATAGTTTGTCTAATGAGCAAATACCTTGGACAATGAGGAATTATTAGGAATGTTTCATCACCCAGACAAAATCACTACCTTAAAACCAACCAACCAACAAAGCAGCTAACCTACCAACAACCAACAAAAGTAGAAGCAGGGATGCTCTTTGTATTAATAGACTTTTAAAGTGGGAGCATCAGATATTAGATCCCATCAGATATAGAATGTCATTCAACTAAATTAAAAGAGATACTCACTCTGGTTCCCTTGAACTGGGAAATGGGTCACATTCTCAGTCCTGAGACTACAATTTTGTCCTCTCATAACATGTAGAATAGAGGTCATATTCATAAATAATAGCTGCTGCATTTTCACTCTGGGCTAAGTGCTTCATCCCAGGTGGTACTTGTAAGGGTACTTGTCCACTAGACAAATGACAGTCCTGGGCATCCAGAACACATGGCGAGGTCAGTGGGGCTCTGCTCTCTCCTGTGTCTGTTGCCAGTGTGGGACACTCTAGTTTCTTACCTTTTATATTTATTGACTCCTCTAGTAAAGGCTGTTTTGATCATTAGAGAGACAGGAAGGCCCCTGTTGCAGTAACACTGCTGGCCTCTGTGGGTTCTCAGCAGAGGATGGCCCAAGGGCTGGTCATTCAAGAGTTCCTGTGCCCCACTGAGGTGCAAGGCCCCAAAACTTTGAACAGGTGTTCACAGCTGATTGAGAAGGAAAATCATGACAACCAGATCAAGAGGGATCCAGATGAAGGAATCCAAGGAAGGAGTTTGGACGAAATGCCAACTATATTTTGAAAATTGCCTCTTGGCTTTTTACCTGCATCATTGGAATCACATGAGACCAATGGTTCTCAAACTTGCGCTTGTATCAGGATCACCTCAAGGGCTTGTTAAAACTCAGACTGCTAGGTGCACCCCAGAGTTTTTGATTCTGGAGGTCTGAGGTGGTCATTAATATCTGCATTTCTAACAAGTTCCCTGGGGTTTTCTGCTGACCCAGGACTACACACTGAGAACCACCTAAAAATTAAACTACCAACTCTGAGAACTTAAATGGATCTTAGAGTTATTCATGATCAGTCTCTTAGTTTTACAGGTAAGAAGATTAAGTTTAGAGAGATTGCTGTGCCAATGACTAACAGCTGATCAATATCAGGTCAGGGACTCAATCCTAGTTCCATGCCCTTCCCCCTTCTGTGCTTCCTTGTACTGTTGGGCTGTTTTTCTGTGGATATTCATATCAGTTGTCCTGATCTAGACTGTAAACTATTCAAGAGGACACGTGCTATTTAATTGCTTGTAGTCAAAAAGGTAACAGACCTGATTTAGAGTCAGACTGACCAGCGTGTGAATCCCGGCTTTGTCACTCCATAGCTGGGTGATCCTGGGCCACTTATTCAAATTTTTCCAACTTCCATTTCTCATCTGAAACATGAGAGTAGTTGTAGGTAGAATCATGACCCCTCGAAGATCATAGCCCCCATCCTAATCTTGGCACCTGTGAGTATATTATATTACACAACCAGGGGGAATTTAGGTGAGTAATCAGTTGACTTTAAGATAATATTCTTGATTATTTGAGTAGGACCCAATGTAATCAAAATGTCCTTTTAATTGTGGAGGAAGGAGGCAAAAGACTTGGTGTCAGGGCAATTCAGTGTAAAAATGACTTGATTGGCCATTGCTGGCTTTGAGATTGGGAGGGGCCACCAAGGGATACAGGTAATCTCTAGAAGCTGAAAAAGGTAAGGAAATGGATCCTGCCCTAGATCCTCTGGAAGGAATGCAGACATACTGACACCTGGATTTTAGCCCAATGAAACCTATTTTGGACTTGTGGCCTCCAGATAATAAATTTGTCTTGTTTTAAGGCAGTAAGTTTGTGGCTGCTTGTTATAGCTGCCATTGAAAACTCATGTAGTCACCATGTGTACTCACAGGGTCCAGGTGAGCTTAAAGGAGATGAAGGTGTAAAACACCAGCCCGGTGCCTCGTGTAGAAGGAGAGCCCTTCCGTGGGAGCGAAGACTGAGCCCTGCACCCAGCAATGCACAATCAGTAGGATAACTTTCTGAACACCAGCTTTTCTGAACTCCCCCCCGCCCACTGAGGTTTCCTTATAATGCACGACCTCACCTTTCCTTCCTCAGCCTGGCCTGTGGGTCAGAACTGACTGAGTGTCTGACATGAAGGTCTCCTTAGCCAGGCTCTTCTCCCTCCCACTCCACCCTGACTGCTGCCACTGTGTTGCTTACTTGTCAGTTCCAGAAGCACTAGGCACATCCAGGAGCAGGAACTCTGCCAAAGTGAATCCATCAAGAAACTGAGTCTCTGATGGGCTTAACATAGGAAGAGAGTGAATGGGTTCTGAACACGTTTCACTTTACACAGTTGTCTGTGTCTGATGTGGAGGCTGGTGCCAGTGTTCACGGGTAGATATATGTGGAGTTATGAATGTGGTTGTGCCCCATGTAATTTTCAGATGACACTGTGGTAACATGTTTGCTCATTTCTCTTCTTTATATTTATTTACTACAGCCAGAACTGTGTCGACGCATACCCCACTTTCCTTGTCGTGCTTTGGAGTGCAGGGCTGCTGTGCAGCCAAGGTAATGCAGCTTCTTCCTGTGTTCTCTTTCTGAACTGTGCCGGAGGAGGCTCCAGCACAGGCTCTTTGTTCAAAGGGCTTTGCCTGACCTCCAGCTCCAATCTGTGAAGCTCTGAAGAGGTGAAACCCCCAGTAGGCCGTGTTTCTGTGCTCTGTGCCTGTGGATTGGTGCCATAATGCATTGCTAATGCTGGCTCCCTGGTTGAGAGTGGCTGTACTGACAAGGGTGGTTTAAGGCTAAATGTGACTCAGAATCTTTAAGCAGTGGTAGCTCAGATACAAGAGCATTATAAATGAGAGCAACAGAGGAATCTATTCTGGTACTGCTGTCACTTGGCTCTCCTGCTAATAAGCTTACAGTCTGGCAGTCCTTCCTTGGCCCATGTCTCCAAAGTCACAGGCTGGATTCCAGGTCTCCAGACTTCCCTAGTTTTCCATCCCAGAGTCTTGACTTCAGCAAGCTGATTCCCAGAGTGGATTTAAAATTAAATGGAGACTTCTGGTCAAGATGGTGGCATAGGTAAACACATCTTGCCTCCTTACACAACCACGTCAAAATTACAGCTAAACTATAGAGCAATCATCACCCAGAACCATTAGAAATTGAGCTGAATGGAAGTCTGAAAACTGCAGAATTAAAGAAACCACATCTATCCAGACTGGTAGGAGGGGCAGAAGTGCAGAATGGCTGGTCCCACACCCATGTGTGGTAGGTAAAAATTCGGGAGGCATATCTCAGGGCACCCTAGCCCAGGGTTCCAGTGCCAGAAAGATAAGTCCCCCATAACTTCTGACTACAAAAGCCAGCAGGGATTGAATCGTGGAAGAAACTTCAGGAGCCCCAAGCAGTTCCTCTTAAAGAACCCACACATGGACTTAGACTCACTCCCTCTGAGCTCCAGCACTGGGGTAGCAGCATGAAAGATACCAGTGGCATACAGGGAGGAATTGAAGTGTCTGGCATCAAAAAAATGGCAGGGGTACAGCTTTCTCCCAGACAGAAAGGTGGGCAGAGGCCATTGTCCCTTTTCTGAACCTTCCCCCTAAAGAGCCACAGAGTCGGCAGGTGGATGCCAGATCTGAGTCTCCATCAACCTGGCTAACACTGTTTGCCCCACCCTGGAAATCCCCTGAGACTCCATCCCACCCAATTTATAGGCCCATCCAGCTATTAACAGTAATTTTTCCATATAGTGGCTGGTCTAGTTTCACACTTCGCAACTTCCTAAATCCTCCCAGACAAGCACAGCAGGCCTCAGTGAGCCCCCTGCACCCCTGTACCTCTTTGTAAGTGGCCTCAGGCCTGGCACTAGGAGCAGCTAGCCTCAATTCACAGCTTGGCTTTGCCTGGGAATCCCCAAGCTCAGCACAAGTAACAGTCGTCTAAGATCGATTTATAGCTTATGCAGGGTAGCCCCAGGCAGAACACAGGTGGGGGCTGAACTTGGCCTGCACCCCCCCAGGAAACTCCAGAGCCTGTGTACCCAGTGGACAGCTACAGACCATGTTGGAGCACCACCACCCTGCTGCCGCAGAGCTGATCCTCCATGGAGGACAGAGGTTGGTGGTCAGTGGACACAGCCAGTCCTTGAAGCTGATTGGCCTGAGTAAATCCCTCCTATTGACCTGCCAACAGCAATCAAGTCTCAAATACAAGAGGAGGGTGTACTCAGCCCACGCAAAGGGTGCACCTAGTACCTAAGTTAGGTGATAGGGGAGACTATGCCACTGGACCCTGCAGGACACCTACTACATTAGGCCATGCTACCAAGACAGGGAATCATAGCAGCTCTACCTAATACTAAGAAGCAGGGAAGGTCTATGTGCATGTGCATGTGGGGGTCTGGGGACTTTTCCCTAGGTGAAAATAAGGAACTATGTCCTCTGTCTGTAGCCTAGGAAAGAGGCCTTCAGCAAGGACTGCAGCTCTACCCAATACATATGCACAAACACACTGACGTTGCCAAAATGAGGAGACAAACAGAACAAAATGGAACAAAGAACGGAACAAAACAGGCCCAAATGAGAGAAAAGAACAAAACTCCAGAAAAAGAACTAAATGAAATGGAGATAAGCAATTTATCAGGTGCAGAGTTCAAAACACTGGTTTATAAGGATGCTCAAGGAACTTAATGAGGACCTCAACAGAATAAGAAAGATCTAGTCAGAAATGAAAGATACACTAGTTGAAATAAAGAATTTACAGGGAAAGAACAGTAGAATGGATAAAGCCAAGAATGAAATCAATGATTTGGAACATAAGGAGACAAAAAAACAACCAATCAGAACAAATAAGAAGAAAAAAGAATCCCCCCTCCCCCAAATGAGTATAGTATAAGCAGCCTCTGGGACAACTTCAAGTGATCCAAAATTCACATTATAGGGGTGCCAGAAGGAGAAAAGAAAAAGCAAGAAATTATAAATCTACTTGAACAAATAATGAAAGAAAACTTCCCTAATTTGATGAAGGAAATAGACAAGAAAGTCCAGGAAGCACAGAGAGTGCCAAACAAGATGGATGCAAAGAGGTCCAATCCAATATATATTATAATTAAAAGATAAAGAGAATCTTGAAGTTCTGGACAACATGGAGGCATAGGTAGAAACCCTTCACTTCCTTGTACAGCCAAAAGGAGGATAACAACCAATCTAAAGTCAATAAACAGCCAGAAGCGCCAGAAAATCAAACTGCATGGAACTCTGACAACCAAGGAATTAAAGAAAAAAATCAACAGAACAAGCAGACTGGTAAGGCGGCGGACCTCACGGACAGGGCTGGCTGAAGGTGAAACTGAGCCTGAGAGTTGACTGTGGACTATGGCGGGGGTTGCCGTGGTGGGAAAAACTTCCAGTCTTACAGGAGAGTCTGTTGGAAAGTGCGCTAGGTGAATTGCATTGTTCTCTCTCTGGCCCCTCCCCAACAGGCAGCACTGCAGCACAGCAAAGAGGGTTGCCCTGACCTGATGAATACCTAAGGCCCCACTCCCTTACATCTTATTGGGTGTGCTAAGACAAAGAAATATGGCCCAAATGAAAGAACAGAGTAAAGCTTCAGAAAAAGAGCTAAGTGGTGAGCAGATAGCCAACCTATCTGATGGAGAATTTAAAGCCCTGGTAATCAAAATGCTCATAGAACTGATTGAGCTTAGTCAAAAAATGAAAAAACAAAAGAAAGATACCAAAAATGAAATAAAGCAAAATATTCAGTGAGCCAACAGTGATGGGAAGGAAACCAGGACTCAAAGCAACAATTTGGAACAAAAGGAAGAAATAAACACCAATCAGAACAGAATGATGAAACAAGAATTCAAAAAGATGAAGAGAGGCTGAGGAATCTCTGGGACAACCTGAAACATTCCAATATCTGAATCATAGGGATGCCAGGAGGAGAAGAACAACAGCAAGAAATGGAAAACTTATTTGAACAAATAATGAAGGAAAACTTCCCAAATCTGGTGAAGGAAATAGACTTCCAGGAAGTCCAGGAAGCTCAGAGAGTCCCAAACAAGTTGGACCCAAAGAGGAACACACCAAGGCACATCATCATTAAGTTACCCAAGGTAAAAGATAAGGAGAGAATCTTAAAAGCAACAAGAGGAAAGGAAAGAGTTACCTATAAAGGAGTTCCCATAAGGCTATCAGCTGATTTCTCAAAAAAAACCTTGCAGGCAAGAAGGGGCTGGAAAGAAGTATTCAAAGTCATGAAAGGAAAAGACCTACATGCAAGATTATTCTAACCAGCAAAGCTATCATTTAGAATGGAAGGGCAGATAAAATGCTTCCCAGCTAAGGTCAAGTTAAAGGAGTTCATCATCACCAAGCCATCATTATTTGAAATGTTAAAGAGACTTATCTAAGAAAATAAGATAAAAAATATGAATAGTGAAATGACAGTAAACTCACAACTATCAACAAATGAACCTAAAAGAAAAGAAAAACAATGAAAACAAAAAATAAGCAAACAACTAGAACAGGAACAGAATCAGAGAAATGGACATCATATGGAGAGATTTCAGTGGAGTGGGGGAAGGGAGGAATGGGGGGGAAAGGTACAGGGAAGAAGAAGCATAATTAGTAGGCTTAAAATAGATGGGGAGAGATAAAAAATGGAATAGAAAACAGAGGACTCAAAGAACTTATATGTATATCCTATGGACATGAACTAAGTGGGGGGAATGCTGGAGGGTTGGGGGAGCAGGGTGAAGGGGGGATAAAGGGGGTAAAATTCGGAAAACTGTAATAGCATAATCAATAAAAAATGCTCTAAAAAAAGAGAGAGAATCTTAAAAGCAGCAAGAGAAAAGTAGTTAGTTACCTACAGGGGAGTTCCCAAAGACTGTCAGCTGATTTCTCCAAAGAAACTTTGCAGGCTAGATGGAATTGGCAAGAAATATTCAAAGTGATAAAAAGCAAGGACCTACAGCCAAGATTGCTCTAACCAACAAAGATATTATTTAGAATTAAAAGGCAGATAAAGAGCTTCCCAGACAAGAAAAAAGCTAAAGGAGTTCATCACCACCAAACCATTACTATGTGAAATGTTAAAGGAAAAAGAAGATCAAAAACTATGAACAATAAAATGGCAAAAAATACATATCTATCAACAATTGAATCTAAAAAACAAACTAAGCAAACAAGAATAGAGATGGAATCATGGATATGGATATCATTTTGATGGTTGCCAAATGGGAGAATGTTGTGGGGAAATGGGTGAAGAGTTGAGAGGATTAAGAAGTACAAAGTGTACTTACATAAGAGCCACGGGGATGTAAAGGACAGTATAGGAAATGGAGTAGCCAAAGTTCTTATACATATGACCCATGGACAGGGACAATGCTAGGGGGATTGCCTGAGGGGGTGGGGGTGCTGAGTGGAGGGGGGCAAAGAGGGGAACATTAGGATAACTGTAATAGCATAATCAATAAAATAAAAACTTAAATGGAGACCAGAGTAATGTTTTTTGGTCCCCTTTGGGGACTGGCACTTTGTCAGGTAGAAGTGTGGTATGACCTGGCCAGTGTCCATTCTGTGGCCCAGCAGGTGTATCAGAAAAGGCTGCTAGTGTTCTCTGATGAACTATTTAGTCCTAATCACCTCCTCCCACTTTGTAAAGTAGGTAGAGTGGATGTTATTTTCCCTGTCATCTTTGAGGGAGGATGCTTGAGTTCAGAGGGATAAGGTCATTTGCTCAAGGTTACTCAGCTGGTGAATAACAAACCAGGATGAGAGCCCCGGTCTTTTGGGCTGTATCCTGGATTTTTCACAAGTAGCCTTTTACTTTATTCATTTACACAATACACATACTCTCTGATGAGTCCTGTGCTGGGACACACAGTGACCAGTAAAGAGAAGGTGGGGATGTCCACAGCAGCTGGCAAGATGAACCACAGAAAATCAGTGAATGAATAAATTACAGCCAAAAGTGAGAGGTGCCACGTGGGAAAGGAATATGGGCAGTGATAGAGAAGAGAGGTGAGGGATGGCAGCAGAAACCACTCAGGGACGTCTTGTGGCCTCTTTCTGTGCTCTGTGACGCTGTCAGTAAGCTTGCTATTTATTTTCCACTTTCTATCCCGAGTTAAATGAAGAACATGTCCAGCAAGACTTGAAAAACCAAGTCAAAATATGCTCATATTAGGAGTTATGATGCAGTTTATGTTTTTGATGGTACTCGATATAGACGAATCTAAAGTTGTTCCAGCTAGATAAATACAAAGGGAGTGTAGGTATGTCAGAGCCTGGGACTATGAATTCCCTGCTTAAACAGATGTTAGCATTGCTAGGGGAAAAAAATGTCAGTAAGCCCTGTTTGATAATTGTCAGATCTTACTGATATAGTAATGGTAGAATTTCTTAGTTGAGAGGAACCTCAAAAAACTCCTCACTCTAGAAGCTGAAAAATGCAAGGAAACAGCTTCTGCCCTAGATCCTCTGGAAGGAATGCAGACATGCTGACACCTGGATTTTAGTCCAATGAGACCCATTTTGGACTTCTGACCTCTAGATAATAAATTTGTCTTGCTTTAAGGCCGTAAGTTTGTGGCTGCTTGCTACAGCTGCCATTGAAAACTCATGCAGTCACCATGTGCACTCACAGGGTCACTTAAGTGAGATGATCTACATTCCCACCAACAGTGCACTAGGGTTCCCTTTTCTCCACATCTGTGCCAACGTGTTGTTTGTTGATTTATTGATGATGGTCATTCTGACAGGTGTGAGGTGATACCTCATTGTGGTTTTAATTTGCATTTCTCTGATGATTAGTGATCTTGAGCATCTTTTATTATGCCTTTTGGCTATCTGTAACATTACTATTATTAAAATTCTCAGATTTCTTCAGGCTGTAGGTTGTTTACTGAAGCTCACATCAGAGCCTGAGACCTCTGCTAGATTTTGTGACGAGCAGTAATTGCACAATGACTGTGTTTCCTTAGCCTGTTTTGACATCTGCAAAACTAAGGTGTTTTTCTTTTTTCACTTAGTTCCTGCTGCCTTTGCTGGGCTGATGTACCTGTTTGTGAGGCAAAAGTACTTTGTTGGCTACCTAGGAGAGAGGACTCAAAGGTAGGCTCTGGGAGTGTTTAAGAACCACAGGGAAGTCACATTTGTTGAGCAGGAAGAGTGATAATTCACAGCCATATTCTGCATAGCATTTGAGGGCCTGGGGGACCACTTGGGATGGGAGGGCCTAGGCTGACTAACATCCTTCCTCCTTTTCTCCCTGAACTTTGTGTGCTATGAAAAGACCAATGGGGGACTTGGCTAGTGTTTCCATTGAACGATTCCTGTCCATGGTACTGGGTTCACAAAAGGTGTTTTAATGCCACATGCTGCACATTCCTTGCAAACCCACACCCTCTACCCCACCCTTCATAGTCTGTGGCTTGAATAAAACATTTCATTATTTGTCCAGAGAAATGAGAACTAAAGTTTGCACCTTGTGATAAGTTCTCTTGAGTAACAGATCTTCCAGGGACCACCAGATGGAAGGTGGAGAACATAAGATACAATCACAGGCAGAGGATGGAGACCCAGAATAGAGTCACCATTGCATGGGTTTTAGATGGTGCCAAAGCAGCAGTTAACACTCCCACTCCTCCTGGTCTGGGAAGTCTGATTCTAGTAAAATAAATGATGGTTTTTATAGAAGAAACATCTGAATGACTGCTATGCCTAAGAGAACAGAATTCCTAATTTAGCAGAGGGGATCCGAGAGCCAGAAATTTGTTCTGGGAGGCCAAGCCCAGCCTTCCCCTACATTTTTCTTCCTTGTCTAGTTTCACACTCCACCTGGACTTTTACAATAGCACACTTCTTTAGTAGTTGATGGGCCCTCCATTTAGATAGCATCCTTCCATGGTGACAAAGTGGTGACATCCCAGGAGGTTGGCAGGTGAAAGCATTACTTCTGAGGAACTAGGAGCTCCAAAGCTAAATGACTTGGTGGTGAGCAACAGCTGGAGAAGAATGGCTTCTTCCAGCAATTCTTTCCCAGTGCTCAGGTCTCCACTCCTCTCTAGAGGTCATCCCATTTATCCTCTAAAACCACAATTCCATTATCTCTCTTATCCTTATCAACACTGTCCTAATGATGTCCTTTATTCTCTGTGACCTTGGAAAGCCTCTATTCTCATTTCCCCAGGAGGTACCTGCTGTCAGGAGTTGGCGTGGGGGAAGTGTCTATCAATAAAATAAGGTGCTCTGCCCTTGTGGGCTGGCTCCCCATGCAGCCCTGTCTTCTTCCTCAAAGTGCTAGGGATATGACCAGGTCACAGTTTTTCTCCTTATCTGTCACCACTTGCCTGACACCTTAAAGTTGCTTTAATGCTAAGACAATCTGTGGTGCGTGACAAAATTTGTCCACTTACTCAGAGGCTCTTTTTATTTTAAAGGTAATCACTACTAGGAAATGGACAATAGAATGTGGACTTGAAATATAAAAATGTTTGATTTCTCCAGACCTCACTGAAATGTAAATGGGCTGACCTCTTAAATCCCTCCTGGTCTCTCCTATCACATGGTATAAGAAGATCCTCCCACCCCTCCCCATGGTCAGTGCTGGCAGCGGTTACTTATCAGTCAAGGTGCTCTTTCCTACTGACACCAAGTATGGCCTCAAAGTGCTTCTTAACACACAGTTCTCAGCAACTGTCTTCCATAGAAATGATATACTATATACTGGATGAGATGTCCAGTCCTAATCTAGACCAAAATGTACCTGGGTTAGATGCAAGCCTGAGAGGCTTTGTGGCTAGGTCCAAAGGGATTTTCAATAATGCCTTGGGGATGTGCCTTAGTTCTTGGCCTCACCGTGGAGGAAAGTCCTGCTCAGTAGAGCTCCTTCCCTAAAATCTCTCTCTTGGTCTCTAGATCATTTCTGCTTCTCTCCAGAAAGTGGCTTTGGCCTGTCAAGTTGGCTCCCCGTCAGAAGCCACTGTCAGTTGTGGTGCAGTGGGTAGGGAAGACATTCCTTGGTGTATCCCCCCTTCATCCATTCAGCATTCACTTAGTGAACATTTGATGACCACCTGCTTTGAGCCATTCTCCCAAGGAGACCCTGGGAATCAGGAGCAAGGGTAAATCCAGAAATACTAAACTACAAACATAATAATAGGCACAATTTTCACAAAGAACTGATCCCTCCCAGTCATTTTCCCCTTTAGGGTCAATATTTTAGAGCCTCTGGCCTGCCCTCTCCAAATGTGGACCATGGGGTTATTTCACCATAGCTGGAGAATGAACATGCTTCTTTTGGAACTCCTGGGTGAGCATATGGGTGTCAAGGCTGGAATTTTTAAAGTGAAACCCACTAACCAACTGCACCTGACTCTCCTGGGGTGATAGATTCCCAGGCCTCTCCCTACATGTATGGAACAAGAATCTCTAAGGTGGATGCTCAGGAATCTGCATTTTAACAACTTTTTGGGGGTGATTCTTAGACACATGGAGTTTGAGAACCACAGAAGGCTACTCAGGTTTCTTTTCTGAGAATGATCCATTCATGTGACACACATTTATGGAGGGCCTGATTTACTGGGGATGAGCCCGTGAACGAAGGAGATAGTATCCTGCTTTCATAGATCATACGATACTTTTCCCTTTAGAAGTTATCAGGTTTATAGTGATATTTCCTTATTGAAAAGAACAGAGTTTAAAGCCAGAGAGACCCTTAAGTTTTCTTTTTCTATCCATAGTTTGTGTACATTTTTGTGTGAAGCTGGGAGAGGGTCTGAGAGTCGTCCAAGACCACACTACAGAGAGCTGGTGCTGGAACTCAGGGCTCCAAATGCCTAGGCTCTCCCCACCACGTCTCTGCTTCCTGGAAGTTTTAGGCACATTCAAAATGGAAATTGTTTGACACAATGCCTCTTTAGTGTTTTCCTGTAGATTTTATGTTGCATGTGTTGAGGGGTGGGGGCACATTTGCCCCCACCAAAACTTATAAACAAATCCTAGTCTCCGGAATCTGAAGGAGTCCTCAGGAAGCCAGTGTCATAGGAAGAACAGGACTCATGCAGACAGGTTCGAGTTCCCACTCTGCCTTTTCCTGGCTGTGTGACCTTAGACAAATCATTTAACCCATCTGGTCTTAGTTTCCCCACCTGGAAAATTCATTAATTATGCCTCACAGAATGGTTCTGAGAGTTAAATGAAGTCACAGGTACTAAAGTACCTGTGACCTCTACAGATTTCTACAACCCTGGTTTCTACAGATGCTTAATTATTTCATTCTGACCTTCCCCACCCCATATAGAGAGAACTATGCATAAATATTTATTCATATAATTATTAAATTTTTTTTCAATCATGGCTGAAATTCAATATTGCATTAATTTCAGGCATACAGCATAGTGGTTAGACTTTTATATAACTTGTGAACTGATTCCCCCAATAAGTCTAGTACCCACGTGGCACCACACATAGTTACTACAATATTATTGACTATATTCCCTATGCTGTACTTTACATCCCCGTGACTATTTTGTAACTGGTAATTTGTATTTTTTAATCACGTCACCATTTTTACCTCCCAACCCTCCTTCCATCTGGCAACCATCAGTTTGTTCTCTGTGTCTATGAGTCTGTTTCTCTTTTGATTGTTCATTTATTTTGTTTTTAAAAATTCCACATATAAGTGAAATCATACCGTATTTGTCTCTTTCTGTCTGACTTATTTCACTTTGCATAATACCTCTAAGTCCATCCATGTTGTTGCAAATGGTGAGATTTTATTCTTTTAAAATATTCCATTGCATATACACATATATACCACATCTTCTTTATCTGTCTACCCATGGACACTTAGGTCGCTTCCATGGATGCTTAGGTTGCTTCCATATCTTGGCTATTAGTATATGAAAAGTCCTTCTTTGTCTCTTGTTATAGCCTTTGTTTTAAAGTCTATTTTGTTTGAAGTAAGTATTGCTACCCCAGCTTTACAAAAGTTGTCATTTGCATGAAATATTTTTTTCCATCCCTTTACTGTCAGTCTGTGTGTGTCTTTTGACCTGAAGTGAGCCTCTTGTAATATGTATGGGTTCTGTTTCCTTATTCATTCAGCACCCCTGTATCTTTTGATCAGACCATTTACACTTAAAATGATTATTGATAAGTATGTAGTTATTGTCATTTCATTATATATATATAAATATATATATAAAGATTAATTTTAGGGAGGGAGGAAAGAAACATCAAAGTGTAATGGCCTCTCGCACGCCCCCTACTGGGGACCTGGCCTGCACCAGTGACCCTTTGGTTCGCAGGCCAGCACTAAATCTACTGAGCCACACTGGCCAGGGCTGTTACTTATATTTTTGATCTTTTTTTCTTCTTTTTTAAAAAGAAGTCCCTCTAACATTTCTTGTAATACTGGTTTGGTGGTGATGAACTCTTTTAACTCTTTCTTGTCTGGGATGTGCATTAACTTTTCGAAACACTAAACAAGAGCCGTGGTGGTTCAAAGGCTGATGGCTAGCCTGTGCCTGACAATGGACCCCTTGCTCCTCCTCTGTGTCCTGCCTCATTGCAGGTTCCCTGTGGCTTTGCTTGAGACTGGGGCAGCTCTTTATTTGTGCACATCCTGCCCACCTCCAGGGCCATAGCCCATCTCCAAGCTTGAGACATTTAAAAATGCATCAGTGAAGTGCCCACCTGGGGACCCCATTCACACTTGTCCTTGCACATCGTGGGCATGTGCTGAGTTCTCCCTGCACAGCCTGAGAAGAGTTAAAGCACCATGGACATATCTCTTTGGGGGTGGTTCACCTTGAGACCTTTGCAAAATCCTGCCCATATTAAAAGGACTGCTATTCCATTCGGAGGAATCACCATTCCATTCCTCACCACAGATTCATCTTGAGTATATTCCGAACAGCTTCACAAAAACCCCCTCCTTTGTTTCTGTAATGAGCATATGATGGCCTTATTCATGTGATAAATTGGAGCCACTACAATATTTGACTTTTCTCAATTTAATGCCTCTGTATCTTCTGTTCTCTGTCTGAAAAAATAGACTCCTTTACTTTCTCTTCTCTTTCTTACCAGAATTAGCAGGTCAATCGGTACTCGCTTGCAAGGGCCACCATAACACAGTGCCACACACTGGGGGGCCAAACAACAGAAATGTAGTGTCTCACAGTTCTGAACATCACTTTCTTCTGAGGCCTCATTCCTTGCCTTGTCGTGTAGATAATCATCTTCTCCCTGTGTCTTCACATGGTCATCTTGTTGTCAGATTGAGTCAGGGTCTGCCCTAGTGCCCTCATTTTATCTTCATTACCTCTTTAAAGACCTTATCTCCAATATTCTGAGCTACTGAAGTTTAGGGCTTCAATGTGTGAATTTGGACAGTACATAATTCAGCCTATTTCTTTGGGGACCATATCCCTGACCCTCCCAATTCAGAGATAAGAGTTCTCAATACATGAGCATGACTGTGAACCAAGAAAACCAAGGAGAGAAGAGCTTTGCTGGCCAAGGAGCAAGGCATCTCAGTGAGCAGGTGCTTCTCAAACTTGAATGTGCCCCGGAGTCACCAGGCAGCTTGTCAAAATGCAGATTCTGATCCCATAAACCTGGGAGGGGCCTGGGATTCTGCATTTCTAATGAGTTCCATGCTGCTGGTCCACAGGTCACATTTTCAGTAGCAGGAAATTTGATACTAAACTGCTGAATGGTTTTCAAACTCTTGACATAGGACATTATGGATTACATTGTGAAACTTTGGGGTCCCCTTCAAAAAGGTAAAATTTGTAATATGAAACCTGTGGGAACCAAACTTTGCTCTCTGATTATAGCAAGAATCAGGCTTAGTAGCATTAACTCACCTGTTCAGCTGAGCTAGCTATTCTTGTTGCGGAGTTATGGTTGCCAAATCAATTGGTTGCCTATCTCATGCCCCCAACCGGGAACCTGGCCTGCAACCCAGGCATGTGCCTTGACTAGGAACCAAACCTGTGACCTTTTGGCTCACAGGCCAGTGTTCAACCCACTGAGCCACACCAGCCAGGGTGAGGTCTAGGCTCTTTAGATGGGTTTTGAAATATGTTTAGTGACTAATAATAGCCAAGACACTTCCATTCTTCATATGAAGTAAATGGAGCATTCGTGACTGAAAAGAGCTATAATTTAACTCCCATGTATTTCAAAGTGATATCTTTTTGTTTGATGGGTATCATTTGTGCAGCTTCTACAGGTTTCTCTCTCCTTTTCCAGCACACCTGGCTACATATTTGGGAAACGTATCATATTGTTCCTGTTCCTCATGTCCGTTGCTGGCATATTCAACTATTACCTCATCCTATATTTCGGAAGTGACTTTGAAAACTACATAAAGACGATCACCACCACCATCTCTCCTCTGCTTCTCATTCCCTAACTCTCCGCTGAATACAGGCTTGGTGCTCTCATCTGATCAATACCTAGGAGTCATCATCATTCAACCCTTGGAGAGATGCAGCTCCTCTTAGATAGGAAGTAAATCTAATGACCATCTGGGCCTCACTGCTTGAGTTAACCTTGCTTTTCCTGGAAGAAAATAATCCTGCGGCAGCTCTGTCCCTTGAAAATGGCGGTGGCCCCAGATTTGTTACTCAGACCCACTCTGTATGTTCCTTGGCTTACCCTGCTTTCTGAAGATGTTTTGGGACCAGATTTGTGTTTTCCTACAATAAAATGCAGAGGCAGGTTTTAAGCTGGTGGTTGAATTTTTTGTGGGTCTGTTGCTACAGTTGGACAACTACTCTGTTTTCCTCAGCCTAAATGATGATAATAAGACATACACTATCTTTAAACACACACACACACACACACACAGACACACCCCCAAAATGTGTGTATATTCACCAAATTTCCAAACTGTGATTATTTCTGGGTGAAGAGAGTTGGGTTAAGTTTTATTCTCTTGTTTATATTTTCATGTATATTTGAAATTTGTTAGTGGGTAAATACCACTAAACAAAGAAAGAGAAGAGAAACAACTAAAGCCTTACCTCTTCCAAGAAGCCCTCCCTATCTCCAGTTGGTATCTATGCTGCCCTCTGACCTCTTCCAGCACCATATACACGTCTCAGCCACAGCAAATCCATACTACCATGTAGAGATATTTATTAGGATGTGCCACTCTGCTCCACTAAATCATCAGCTCTTTAATATTCCCAACGTCCTGTTTCTTTTTCTTTTCTTTTCTTTCTTTCTTTTTTTTATGCTATGCTCAGGGACAGGCACAAAGCAGGTACCAATGACTCCAACTATTTGGGAACTTGAAAAAATGTCCTGATAAAGTGTTATATTGTAGAGGACTGTAGGTGTGAGTTTTATGAGATTAAAATGTGTTTTTTTTTCTAAATATTTTAATAACATAAATTGTGGAGAAAGAAAGGAAGAAAGAAAGAAAGAAAGAAAGAAAGAAAGAAAGACAGACAGACTATGCTTCCTACAGGCAAACAGACTCCCTTAAGAATTGTTTGTTTACTGTGCACCCCTCATTATATTATTCAGTTTAAAATGTACTGTAACTCAGTGTCAGTGCCTGTGATAAGGCCAGGCCCATTGTAGGTGCCCCAAATAGTGGTTGGACATGTGAAGGCATAAATGACTGAGCTCATGGATTGCAGGCTGGCAGCATTTCATAAAATATGCGTGTTGAGCCTTTTCCCATATTGTGGACAGACTCCAGTGATCCAACTACTGTGATACCAAGGGTCCCTTGGCACAAGAGCACAATTTGGAAGATGGTCAGGTGTGATTAAAAGTCTATGACATCCGACAAAGAGAAGCCAGCTCCTACAGGGGAGTCAGCTTATTAGGGTTTAGCTCTCTCTGCTGAGGGGACCAGCAATAGGTGGGTGTCCTTAATCCACAGCTGATTCTTGTGAGGGTCTCAGTCTTAAGCAGGAAGTGGCAAATCCAGGGGTCGAGCCTCTCCCAACTTCCCTGGGAGGTTGGGTTGAGGAGTGAGCAAATGGAGACGTGGAGTCTGGCCTGTGTGACATCTGGGTCAATGTGCTTCATGTGTGATGCCAAGGCAGCAGACCTCTGGATTCAGGGGAAAAGCCCCTATTGGGCAGTTCCCTAGGCCTGTCTGATGGTTCTGGCTGCAGCTCCATCTGAGCTTTCACTCCAAGCCCCATCCAGCAGAAATTTCTTAGTGCCAATTGCTTTTGCAGAGTTGCTTCTACTCTTAGCTCCCTGTCAAGAGTAGGACTTGACTATCCTAGTTGGGCATTTCTTTTCTCTTTGGTGACAGGAAAGATCATGGCAAGCTGCAGGGTGGAAGTGACCCCTAGGCCTGCCTCAGCCTGGGCTTGGTTTGCACAGTGGCATGGCGATTGATTGTCCCAGCTTGCCTGTGGCTGAGGAGTTTCTGGGAGATGGGGCTTTCATTTTTAAAACTGGGACAGTCCTGGGAAAACCAAGATGAGTTGTTCTCCCTAAGGGTGGACTAGGCCAGAATATTCCCAATGGAACCTAGGGACACCTTAGCTCCTAGAGGCCACACTGTCCAAAATGACCATGGGACCTTAGAGTGCAAGGAGGGGAAATGATGAGATGGCCCATCAGAGGCTCTGTGGATGGTGGCCTGGATAGAGTGTGCGGAACTGAGAGAACTCAGGGTTAAGATGTGGCTGGAGCAGAGTTCCCAGTTACAAAGAAGGGGGTCTCAGGTGCACAACTCCTGCAGGAAGGGCTCCTCCTCTGACTGGAGGCAGCACTGAAGTGGTGAATTCTGTCTGCAGAGTTCTGGGCCTGGGCTGAATTCACCCCATCCTCACGTCTGTGACTTCTTCCTAAGGCGCAGTTTTCTATGTGTTAAACTGGGATAATAGTGCCAAGTTTACAGAGTTGTTATGAAATATAGTGAGATAAAGCAATTAAAATGGTTAGTACATAATAAGTGTTGAGTATTACTGTGATCTATTATCGCTATATTGGTTGTATTTATTATTATCTTATCATGTTCATTTTCTATTGCTGCACAACAAATCCCCACAAACACAGTGGCTTAAAACCACATACGTTTACCATCTCACAGTTTCCGTGGGTCAGAGGTCATCAGGGCTGAGCTGGCCTTCTGCTCAGAGTCTTACCAACCTTAGTCAATGTGTCAGCCTGAGTTGTGATCTCTGCTGAGGCTCAGGGTTCTCTTCCAGGCTCACCAATTGTTGGCTCAGTGCTTTGCAGTTATAGGGCTGAGGCCCTCAGTTACTGGAAGCCCCTTCCCTGACTGATGGCCTTCTCCACAACATAGTGGTTTTGTTCTTTCAGGTCAACAAGAAAGCATCTTTGGTGGTTTTTTTTTTTTTTTTACTTCTGACCTGCAGACCCATGTTTACAGGACTCACCTGATTAGGTCAGGCCCACCCAGGACAAGTTCTTCTTTAACTTAAAGTCAACTAATTGGAGACCTTAGTTACAGCTTCAAAATCCCTTCACCTTGATGTTATCATGTAACTTAGTGAAATCACACTCACAGGGTGGGTATCTTGCACGGTGTTGGGTCAGTTTTGGACTCTGATGCCCTCTCCTGCCTTCTAGCCTCACAAGAGCTAGAGGGAGCTGCATAGACAATGAGATTTTGGGTGCTCTGGGCAGAAGCAGGACACAGTGTGTGGCTCTATTGTGTTAAATAAAATGTATTATCAGAATTAATTCCACCTGTTTCTTTGTACTTTTCTTAGTGTGGCTATTAGAACACTTTAAATGACACATGAGGCTTGTGTTATATTTCTGCAGGACAGCACAGATCTAGTTCTGCAGGAGACGGCAAGACCTCAGGGCTGAAAACAAATGCTGGCCCTTACTGGCCTTAGATATGATTTCTTGCAGACGATACTAAAAATGGTACCAATAAAAGTTACCATAGGACGCCGACCAGTTTTGTCTGAATCTGGAAAATAGTTCTTTGAAGCTGGTTACTGTGATCACAAGGGTGTTTCATTAAGTATTTCTGATCACAGATGTGGTACATTATTAAAATATCACTTTTTATGGTCACCCTGGAGGCAAGGGCTGTCTGAACATGGAGAGAGAGGCAGCTCATGGAACGGCTGTATGAATGAAATTACTGGAAAGCAGTGCACTTGACTGAAGCTTGGCTCTGGGGCTTATTCTTATTAAAATGTTTAGGTAGCAGTTTCTGTTCATTTCTGTAGAATTGCTCTCCAAGTGAAAATTTGGCTTGACACACCAATAGACCCGAGTCCTGGGAGAAGTTTAGCTGCTTCTTTTCTTGCGATCCTTACCTAAGCAGCTAATGCTCTGCCGGTGGGTAATGCAGGTTGTCGAATGGAGCAAATGTAGTAAAATTTACAGCAACCCTGCAAACTGGCACCCTCCCCACCCCCCCGCCACCTCAAAGAAGTCAGTGTAGGCTTCAAGAAAGTCAGGTCTATCCATAGAAAAGCAAGAACTGTATCTCTCTTTTGATTATTTTTGGAAACAATATTTAATGAAATTTGGCCTTAATAGTTCAAGTTGCTGCAAAAATGGACTTGCTATTAATAGACTGGAAACTACCACATAAACAAAATGAAATATAAACCTTTTCAGAATTCAAGTTAATAAATAACTGCTCAGCCAATCAACAAGAGGACAAAAGAATGAACATTTGGTGCACGATTGCTCAGTTCCAGGCACATTACATGTGGATCCTCAATGGCAGCCAGGACATGGACACAGCACCATCTGAAAATGTCTAATCTCACCTGGAGCTGGGAAGCCACCCTCCCTGGGCACAGAGCTCCCTCCCTGCCCCACCCCAGTTGTATTTAAGCTTATCAACACACTGACCAGTGACAAAGAAAGAGTGATGGCCGTTGTGATTTATGCCATGAAGCTGGAAGACTCTTGTAATTTCCAGCCTCAGAAAAAGCTGGGGGAGGGGTCTGAGGAAAGGGTATGTGTGTGTGTGTGTGTGTGTGTGTGTGCAGCCCCTACCTACTGAAGGAAAAACCACAATAACATTTTGTGATTCAGTGCACACATCCTTTCCTTCTCCCTTTAATCATCTGGGCTAATGGGGACCACAGAAAGCATAGCTAGTGCCTAAGCCTCATCTCATTGTAACCCTTATTTCAAAGCCCTTCCTTTCCTACATTCCCTGCCTTCGTTCTTCCTGTGTATTAAGGCTATAATTGAGAAATTGAATGACAGAGGCCAGACCAAGAAAGGAAGTAAATCACCAGGAAGCTGAGAGGTGCTTGTGTACTCTTCTAGAATGTTCCACTTTCCCTTAGTGAGGGACTGTCGACTGGTTATCATGAAACAAGTCAAGAAGTCTCTGAGCCCAGGGCCTGACCTTGATAAAATGGTAAAACAAGAAAAATAAATAAATAAATGAGCCATTATTTATTCCTCTTATTACTCTTTTCATTGTTCTGTTGGAAGCATTTTAAAGCATAGCATCAGAAAAACTATCTTTGAGAGATGATAACTCAGTGTTTGATTCACTCAGACCTTGACAAAGGAGAAGGAAGTGTCATCAAGGGGACAGGAAAGAAGAGAAGAGAAGAAAGAAAAAAAAATTGATAAAATGAAAATGTTAAAGAGATACTTTAAAGCATATGAGGAATACAAATACGTTGCTGTTTTTGTGCAAAGATCAAAGCTGCTACATCTGGAGATAAACACTGGTGTAACCAGGGGTCTTTGTCTCGAGGAGGCTAACTTTTATTTGGAGGAACAGAATTATTTATGACCAGATGATCAATAGCTCAAACTACTGTGGGCAGGATCAGTAGTAGGGACCATAGGATCTCAGAGGATAGTGGCTGAGGTCCAAAATAGTCAGGGGTAGGAAGGAGGGACTTCATTTGGGCCCAGGAGAACAGACTGTATGATTGTGACAGTGAAGAAAATGCTGCTCCTTGGTGAGGTACAGAAGCCACAAACCACTTAACTGGACACATCTTCTTGGACCCTGGGGATTGGACTCATCCAATTTTACGGGATGGCTATAATCTAAAATGTTTTAAAATTAAGACAAACATGGATATACTTGAAGTGATAGAAATGCAACATTCAGACGAGTTCTAAATATAACACACAAGACTTGAGCCCTGGCCAATGTGGCTCAGTTGGTTGGAGTGTTGTTCCATGGACCAAAAGGTCACGGGTTTGATTCCTGGTCAGAGCACATGCCTGGGTTTTGGATTTGTTCCCCAGTGGGGGCGTGTGCAAGGAGATAGCTAATAGATGTTTCTCTCTCACATCAATGTTTCTCTCTCTCTCTCTCCCTCTACCCTCCATCCCATCTTCCTCTCTTTCTTAGAAAGCAATGAAAAAATGTCCTTGGGTGAGAATAAAAATAAAACACACACATAAGACTTAAAGCAACATCTTCCTCTATTTCCTGGAGTCACCCTGCCCTGAGATTTAGGGACACTTAGGGAAAAGTTTTGAGAGACACTGGACTGTGAACACAGGGGTCAGGAGGAGATGATGAGCAAACCATTATGACAAGAGGGAAGGATTTCCTGAAAGGCAGGTCCAGGGCCTGGGTTGTGATGATGTCAGGTGACAACCAGCCTATGGGATCTAGATGCTCTCAGTATAGTTGTTGAAAGTGGTTTTCTGTTTGTTTGTTGTTTGAGAGAGAGAAAATGATGATTTGTGCAAAAAATAGTTTTAATAGAATAATCTGGCAGCTTTGTAGAAGATAGTTTGGTGAAAAGAACTAGCTAGATGCAAGAGAGGAAACAAGCTGGAGATAATTGGAGGGTAACAATTTTAATGGTCTAAATGAAAGATGGCTCCTGGACTGAGATGGCAGCTGACTGAGTGGAGAATACAGGATGGAAGACATAACATTAGGAATAAACAAGCAACAGGAAGTATGATTAGTTGGAGAGCAGGGAAAGGAGAAAAACAGTAAAGAACTTGTGGTCTTGAACTTGGGTGAGAGGACATTCAGTTACAATTAAATCCTTATCTGTCCCCTACCATATTCCTGGCCCAGGGCTAGGTGCTGGGCATCAGCAGTGACTTAAGAGGCACAAGACAAGGAATGTTCATTCCAATGAGGACATTAAATATCAGAGAGTTACAAAACACCAGAGCAAGCCTCTCATTTCGTTAATACGCACTCATTCTAACACTCACTATCTTAATTTTCAAAGACTCAGGTGATGATCAAGATTCAAAGACATGGTGTCTTTCTGATATATTGCCACCAGACCACCTCTGGAGGTTGAGTTTTCTATCTGAGCATCTCAATGCTCCAAGAGTCAAGGCTCCAACTAACACAAACTCATGTTCCCATGCACGATGTCCAACTATTCTAAAGTAAATTATGGACATCGCAAAGTAAACCCATACTCTTAACTGCTACTCCATAAAACCTGTAAAATAGATTTCTTTAAAACAATTGATTCTGATAAACTATAAAGTGTCTATTATTATTATTATTATTATTATTATTATTATTGGCTAAGGAATCTTAAACTCATAGCCCAGGCATGAAAATATCAGCTAATGATAACCAGCTTTCATTATGGGCAAGGCACTGTGCCAAGAGCTTTAGATGTACCACATTAATTCTTCAAAACAAACCAGCAGCTGTGTTATTACAGGCCCATTGTACAAGTGGAGAGTGCTCCTTGGAGAGAACAAGTACTTTGACTCAGACTCCACAGCTCAGAACTGATAGATATGGGATCAGGGTCTGGACCTCGGGGGTGGGGAAGCTGAAAACCCTGAAATTTTCCTCAAAATTGTGTGTGGGCATCCATGTTGTTCACGTTGTTCCAGGGGGTGGGGGAGAGGGAAGGGTTGTGGTAAGTTTCTGTGACTTTCAGTGAATTATTGACAGCTTTCGCACCGCGGTGGAAGCCAGCTCTGTCAGAATCCAGACGCCTCGCCTGACAGCTGCCCGTCGTAAGTCATTGTCCTAATGGAGGCACAAGGCAGATGCTTCATTTCCTCTTCCGCGGATGGACATATTGAACCAGGTCTTTAAATCTAAAAACACAGCAACGTTGTCTTAATTTATGGATAACATGTCAGGTAAGAAAAATCACAGGCGTTAGAAATCAATTGATCCTTTGCATTTTCCAGTTTAGGAATAGGCTCAAAGAGCAGGACGGCTCCACACCAGGGACATAACAGCACAGGTCTTTTTCTCATTGTTAAAGAAATGCAACTTTCAGGAATTTTCCTGACAATGGCTTTACACCTCTCCAGTACAGGTACAGGTGTGTTCAGTCCTTCAGAGCTTTTACCTGCAGCGCTTTGACCACTCTCTTCTTCTGAAACACGTTCTCCATCTGGCTCTCAGCAACCTTTTTTCCCCAACCTTTGGCTGTTTGAAAGGAATCATCTGCTCCATGTTTATTTGCACCAAAGCAAAGTGATATGTTTCCTCTGGCCTTGGGGCCGTGTCAACAGAACAGATAATCCAAATATCTTCCTGTTGCTGAAGCAGACTGACTTGAAAAAAGAAGGTGAGGCAAGGTTGAGGAAGTAGACATTTTCTTGAAATACTTTGTCCTTCTATGTTCCTTTTGAGAGGAATTTTGAGTTTCCTGGAATAGTATTTGAGGAATTAGCACAAAAGGAAAATGTATGGTTTTACTCCTTCTCAAGCGGTACGTATTTGTTTTAAAAATTGCCTGAAAGTTTTATATAAAATGTAAACAAAATTTGCAATAACTTGAGATGTATTTTGCCTACATATACCTAGCAACCCACCACTTTACTGCCCAGATCATACTCTAGAAATTAGGCTAAAACAAGCAAATGCCTGATTTCCCTTGAGTCCTATCTGCCTGCCCCTTATACAAAGAGTTCCTGTAAGCACCAAAGCTTTGCTCAGTGTAATATGAGGATTTGGGTGCATTACACAAAAATTCCTGAACTTGCCCTGTAGTGCTTGGGTGTGCAGAATTGAGAGGCATTTTGGGTTATTCTGTCAG
This sequence comes from Desmodus rotundus, assembly GCF_022682495.2. Taxonomy (NCBI): domain Eukaryota; kingdom Metazoa; phylum Chordata; class Mammalia; order Chiroptera; family Phyllostomidae; genus Desmodus; species Desmodus rotundus. Next base: position 105,470,493 of record NC_071389.1, on the reverse strand, counting down.
AACTGAGGGAGAAGTTGGTGTGGAAATCGATTTTTCCAAAGCTTCAACATTTCAAGTGCAAAAATTCTTTTATCTGATGACTTCCAGGGAAATGACAGCTGGGAGTTAATAAATGGGAAGAGAAACAAAGAGATCTGAGCTCAACAATGGTCCTAATTCTGCTTCCACCACCAGTTCCAGTGGAAGCTTCACCAGGAGACTGAGCACCCAGGAAAAGCCTCCTGCTACTGCCAGCAGGTGGCCACTTTGGGGTCAGTTTCTCAGGGGATGTCACTGTCATGCTGATTTATTCACACCCTTTGCCTGATCCTCAACTTCCTTGGGGTCTCCATCCACCACATACATGTGAACCAGAGCAAAAGGAGGTACTTCAGGCTGGGGGACAGTAAGAGGGCCTTTTAATCTGAAAGGTTTCTTCCACCCAGCACATTCCCATTCCACCCTATAAGGGCCTTTATTTCTCCTCTAAATCTTCCATTTGTTTTTACTCCAGTCTCCTCAACTAGACTGAAAAATCCCATGAAACAAGGCCTTTGACTTACATTTCTCTTGTATATTTTCAACCACAAGCAGAGTGCTATGAAGTAGATGCTCAGTGAGCACTGATGAATTAATTCCTTCTTTTGATGTGGATGTTATATTTTCCCTAATAGTTAGAAAGCTTCATGAAGACAGAATCTCTATACTAATCATTTTTGCATTTTGTGCAACAGCCAATTTAATTATTGACTGGAGTCAATGCTCGATAATTACCCTGGAGAGGCTTACCAGACAAGGCAGCGATGAGTGGACCAGGCTTTGTGAGGCCTCACTAGAACAGTTTGTAGTGTTAGAAAGGGGGGATAGGGTGGTCTTTAGATTTTCTTCCTGGCATGGGAGCATTTACCTGGAGTGCTTTGACTGCTTTCTTCTGAAACGCTTTCTCCATTCAGCTGTCAGCAAGGCACCCTGGCCTCGTGCTGGGCCCCCCGACTCCCTCCCTGCAAAGAGCTTGGGCTTGGCACCAGTGTGGGAAGGGTGTGCTGTCACACCTACACCGAATCCCTGAGTTCTCTTCTTCACACTTGCCTGTTTCTAAAATTCTGTCTCCTAACAAAGAGACTTCTTTTTTGTCCTCCAGCCTAATATATCCAATTGCCCTCATCTCTACTTAGTACACCAAAACACAACCCCTGATTTCTCCAATGACCAAGTCACTACCCACCCCTGCCTGTCCCTGCCGCCCCACCTTGCCATGGTCCTCATCTCTATAAATGACAACTCTGTGCTAACTGCTCAGGACAAAGCCTCAGGACAGTGCTGACTCCTCTTTCTCTCACACTACACATTCAATCCTCAGAAAATCCTATCAGTTTTACCTTCAAAAGATGTTTTAAAAATCTGACCATTTTCACCACTCTGCCACCTCCATCCTGTTCTCAAGTTCCACCATCCTTGCAACATAAACTCTATGAAGGCATAGATCTTGTCTGTTTTGTCTATTGTTGTATCCTTGGTTCCTGGATCACTGCCAGATACATAGTAGATGTTCAGTACTAACTAATGAGTAGATCTCTTGCCTGGACTATTGTTGTAACCTCCTGACCCTGATTTCTCAGCATTGGCACTACTGACATTGTGGGCCTTGCGGGAGCCTCGTGTGCACTGTAGGATGGTTAACGGCGTCCCTGGCTCCACTCACCAGATGTCAGAAGCATACTCTGCCCCACTCCCACCCCAAGTTGTGACAACTAAAAATGTCTTGGGACATTGCCAAATGTTCACTAGAGGACAGAACCACCTCCCTAAGCTGGTCTTTCACTCTTACTCTCATGCCCCATAGTCTCTGAGCAGCCAGACTGACTCTAACCATGGAAGCCAAACCATGCTGACTCTAAGTAAAATCCAAATACATTTCAACACCTATTAGGCCTCTCCTGTCTCCTCCAACCTCATCCATCTCCACTGGCCCCTCTGTCCCAGACCCATTCTTTGCTTATCCTCTGGACACACCAGGCACATTCCTGTCTCGGGTCCTCTATGCTGGCTGTGTCCACTGCTTGGAGCACCTTGCTCCTGGACCCCATATGAAGTCTACTTATAAAGCAGTGTCTTTCCATCCTGGTGTTTCTATATTCCCCTACCTTGTTTCTGGGCCTCTATAGCACTTACTACCTCCTGATAGACAAATGTGCCCAGAATAGTGCCTGGCAGCAGTTAGGTACTCAAAAAGCATCACTGAGTGAACGATGAATGAAGAGGTGGGTGGATATAGGAGACAATGATTTTGTTGGCAGTCTTCACTGGCCTCCTTCCTCTTCTGCCTTTGGCTCTCTCCTGTCTTAGAGTCATGGTTGGTTCTCTCTCCTCCTTGCACTAAACATATGACCAGAACTAAACAAATGATACGAAAAGAAGCCCACATAGACAACCAAAAGCCTCATAGGGAATATCTTCCAGAACCCAGCTTGGACCCAGTCCCCTGTATGTCCCAGGGTTTGGGCTGTATTTGGGTCACTGTCACAGCTTGTCTGTGCTTAGAATTTGGAGTTGGATGCCTGTATGCATCCAGGCATCCCCTGACCCCCTGTGTGGTCACGGGCAACTTACTTTTCCCCCCTGTGCTGCAGACCCTCATCTGGAAAATGCAATAATAATAAGACAATTTCCCAGTGCTGTTGTGAGGGTTAATTATACATGTAAAGGGCTTAGGCATGTAGTAGCCCTGGACAAATATTTTCTAGTATTATTGGTCTGTGTATATGCTGTCTGCATGAGATTTAAAAATTTCTGCAAGATGTTTGTTCATTCAGTCCATATGTATTGACAGTCTGCTATGTGATACGTGCTGTCCTAGGTACTGGAGATATGGGTGAATGGGACAAACAGGGCCCTGTCTTCTTGGAGTTTACATTCCACTTTGAGGATACAGGCAATATGCAAATAAACAAGAAATCATCAGAGTGGTCAGTGCTATGATCAGAATAAAAGGGAGCGATGAGATGGGAAGAAGAGGGGAGAGGGGGATTGCTGTAGGTATTACCATCTGGACAAGCTGCTTTGACAGGTGACTTTTAAGCTGTTACCTGAATGACATCAAGGCAGCAACCAGCCAAACATCTGAGGCAAGAATTTTCCAGGCATTGTAAGGGGTGGAACCTGATGTGTTTGAGTAAAAAAGAGGCCAGTAAGAGTTGGGTGGAGTGAGTGTCAGTAGAGAATGGACAAAAGGAGGTCACAGAGGTTGAGCTGAGGTACACTGTAGACCACAGGAAAGGGTCTGGGTATTTTGTTTGAAAGGGCTGGGGAGTTGTTGGAAGGTTTAAATATGAGGAATAACATTTTACAAAGATTTTGCTGGCTGTGGTTGGAGAACGGACTGAGGGAGGCAAGCACAAAAATAGGGACACCAATGGGGGACAGTAACAAGTAAAACACTTGACCACTGGGGAGGTTTGATGTGATGCTTAGAGGCAGTTCTCAACCTTATTAACATGAGATGTCAGCACACAGGTGAGAATACTGTGCCAGGTAGCTGATGGGGCCTCCCGCCCAGGAGGGAGCTGGCTTGTTGTCCCCTGGCCTCTTGCTATTCCTCTCCAAGGAGGTTTTAATGTAAACTTGTAATGTCATCAGTGTGGGGCAAATGGGTAAGACTAGATTCTCTTTACTTCTAGAAACTTCTCCCATGGCTCCTAGGAATAAAAAAAAACTAAAATAATATTGAATCCAACAGGAAAACAACAGCATCTATATAAAGGCCGACTAAGAATTTCATGATGACAATGGGCTGTATTTATTAAAATATCAGCTTTTGACAATGATGTAACTACATGTGGGAGATGTTTGTCTTAAGAGTCTTAAAAAAGCCCCAGATATTTCTTTCAAAGATTAAAAAAAGAAAGGCCTCTGTGCTCCTGTTGTATGAATTCTGTGTTTTAGATTTAATAAACAGTCACTGGGAAGGATTTCTTTTTTGGACCCAGTGGACTGAAGGCCAACTTTGTTATTATTGTTGTTTGTGTGTTTTTGGTTTTTGCTATTCTAATTGATACTGCTACTTATAGACTCAGCACTTTCCATACTTAGAACATTTTCCAAAATGCAGGGAAGAGGCCAAATAAAGTTTCTAGAAGTCTCCTCCTTTCTGGTTACTCAGAAGAGGCATAGTACCCCTGAAAATGGGACTTAGGCCCCTGAAACAGTGGCTTTGTGTCAGACTATGTCAGCTATCTGCCCACTGGTCTATCCAAGATCACTTATTAGGCAGCCTATTTAGAGTTGCCAGATCAAATACACAACATTCAATTAAATTTGAATTTCAGATTTTAAGAAATGAATAATTTCTTAATATAAGTGTGTCCTAAGCATCACTCGGGCAGATGTTAGTTGTTTATTTGAAATTTAAGTTGAACTGGCTGGGGACAGGTGTGAAACATTCCCAGCTGCAGGAGCCACTGATGCCACACCTCCGCTGCCTCCTTGGGCCTGTCCATCTCTGGTCACCCAACTGGACTTGTCAACATACAGCAGGAGGGTATTATCTCTGAAGTGATCAGCTCTTTTTCTTTACCTGTTTTCTTGTGTCTCAACTAGACTCCATTTAGGACATTCTCTCCTTTACTTGCTCTATAGTGCAAGCCATTTTTCTATTCATCCATCCATCTGTTTGTTCATCCATCTGTCCATCCATCCACCCACCCATCCATTTGATAAGTATTTATAGAACACCTTTTAAGTGTCTGATACCATGCAGCAAATCCATAATCTCCCTGAGAACATGTCATGTGAACGATTTATATTCTGTCTTGGAGCCAACTCCTTGGAAGCCATCCAGAACATAGGAAGCAGCTGTTGTGATGAACACAACAGCTCTGACCCCAGCATCTCTGGACCTGTCCAGCTGAGCCTCCATATCTCAGGTGCCACGAGTTGCCCTGGAACCAGTCCTTACCTGTGAGATGCAGTACAGGGAAGCTGAAAGATAGGCAGAGCTGTCCTGTTGTACCAGTTAGGGAAGGCTATTTGTTCTCACAAACAGACCTCAACCATGTATAATCACACTAGAAGTTTATTTATTCTTCAGGTAATACTCTGGGCAGGTGCAGAGGTTGGTGGGGCAACCCTCTTCAGCACATTCATACAGGGGCTTGGAATGGCATAGGCTCTGCCACCTTCATGAGGTCACTGGTCATTGGTCACTTGCAAGGTTGCCCAGAGGCCATCGCCTTCCTGCCAGCCAGAAGAGAATGGGAGCATGGAGGCATGCACAGAGAGTTTAAGACCTGGCCTGGAAGTGGCCCACATTGCTTCCTGTCAGATCCCTTGGCCAGCCACAGGGTAATGGCTACTCTGAGTTGCAAGGGAGGCCAGGTAATGTGTGACCAGGAAGAAGATAAGGACATGAACTTGATTAACTTTACTGAGCCTTAGTTAATTCATTTGTGAATGAATCTCAAAGTCAATTGGTAAAATTTGCTGGAACCCACCATTGGCAGGTCTGACAACATCACCTGCTACCCCTTTCCCATCCTGCCCACTTCTTGGTTCTTGTCTTTCTTAAGCTATCTGCCAAGAGTGAAGTCACTTCATCTCACAGGATGTTCTCCAAGAGTTCATTTACAGCCTGATCACTTGGGAACTCTGAATGCATTTCTCCATAAAAGTGGCCGTAGGTTGGGTGGTTCTGGCCCAAGTCAACTCCAAGGATTGGGTTGGCAATGAGGAAGCAGGAGGCTCTGGCATCTGGGCAGTTCCCATGGCATCATCTGAGCAGTTCACAGCAGAGAGTGGGTGTAGAGTTCAGGGGCCCCAGAAGCTTTTTAAGGGGCTGATTCCCACGGCAACTGTGGGGTGGCCTCCAGGATGCCAGGAACCAGGAACCATGGCTAGAAGCTGAGTGGGTAAGTTCAGAGCTTGTACGTAATTCTGGAACTGCCTGTAGACGTAACTTCGAGCAAGGCACCTTTCATGCTAGGTTATCTCCATTACCTGCATGCCCTAAATAGCCCTGTTTCCATTTCATTGAAACAAACATTTATTTGTTGAGCATCTGCATGCCAGACACTGCAGTGGATGCTGGGAATCTGAGAGTTAGACAGTTACTGGCCCTGGCCTGGCAAGCCTCCCATCCTAGAGATTGAGTTCATCACACAGTACAATAGAGTGACATTGCTCACCTATATCTGACCCAAGCAGGGAGGGGTCTGACCCAGTCAGGGAGGAGACTGTGGGGAGGCTCTGGGAGGGGAGAGATGTGGACAATGAGGAGGGTTTCAGGAGGAGGGGGAATAGTTCTGTCTAAACGGTGGCCACAACACTTGCAGAATGCCATGTGCCCGGTGGGGTGGGAGGCCGGTAGCTCAGGAGCTGTTGGCGGCTGAGGAGCAGGAGCAAGACTTTGGATTGTGTCCTGGAATGGGAGGAGGTATGAATCCTGAAGCCTTCTCTGAGATGAGCATTTGAGGATGTCAAGTTCAATGGGTTCATGAATATTTTCAAAAATTTTAACTAGTTTTAGATCTCTTGGATTTATAAAAAAGAAAGAAAAATTCAGGGATGTTTCTCTAATGTTTGGCAAATTCTGCCCTCTGTCTCCATCCTCTAATTATCATGGTTTTATTTGGGAGAGTTGGCAAGCTTTAGGTTGCAATCCCTGTTCTGCAGGTGTGTTTGTGTGTAGTGATGCTCTTCTCTCTTGCTCCGCACAGCTTGGTGTCTCCATCTATCTCTGAGTCCCACCTTAATGTTCAGGTGTCCATACTCCCTCATGGGGTGACCAACAATACTGGTTCTAGTACCGAAAGTCCTGTGTCCCAGGAAACCCTCAGTCCTGGGGAGAAAGGTAGAGGCCAGACGTCAGGCTTCCAGGACGGGAACTGGGGTTATAGGGAGAAGGTTGGCTTTGGAGCCAGCACTCCCAACGGAAGCTTGAATTCTCTGCTTGGCTCTGTGATCTTAGAGAAGTTACTGCATCTTTTGAACCTTAGTTTTCTCTTATAGGGATAAAAGAACATGTGTCTTATGGGTTTGGGAATAATGAGTGTTAAAGATTGACCCATAGGAAATGGTCAGGAAATGACAGTTACTGTTTTCCAGGGGAAGTCACATCAACAGTCCCAGTATAATGTATTAAACTCTGTGTTGAACTCTTACATTGAATGTTGAGGACACAAAGCAGGAGCATATAGCTGCCTCGGGTGGTCAAGGAAGTTTTGTAACTGTTTATAAGACTCTTAGGTGGAGCTCTCTTCCCTCTCACACAATCTCTTTGGACTGTGATTAAAAATCAGAAAAAGAGGAGATGCAGTAGAGTGAGAATATACTGAGGAGTAGGAAAGTGTGAGCAGCAAAGGTTGCAGACACAAAACATGCAGTCTCTGAACTGTCTTTATGCAGGGGAAGAACCTGTAGCTGGGAGATTCCAAAGCCCACGAGCTCCCTGGGTGCAGAAAGCTGGGTTGCTTAGTAGGAGGGTACAGACATTCCAAAATTCTCAGAAAGTTCTGGAACATTCTAATATATTCTGGAATTTTCCCTGTGGGTAAAGCCAGAGGGCAGGGAGAAGTTTACATGATTCTGTTTGTGAGGAAGAGGTTGAGTTTCCAAACTTGTGGGGTACCTCTAGGAGGGCATGACAGCAGGCTTAGAGCCACATCTGGAGAGTTCTGCCTCTCTAGAGAAGCCAGAACTCCAGGAAACAAAGCAAACTTCCTCCAAGAGAGTAACCAGGTCTACACTGTACTATGATTTCTTTCCCAGAAAAATCTGGAGAATGTTAAATCCACACCTTCCACCCATCCCCCTTCACAGGTGGAGGTCTCCTCTTGAAAGTCATTTTCCATGCTGAAGCTGTGGAGAAGGCATTTTTCTTTCTTGCTCTGGAATCACAGCTCCTTGATGACCAAGGACATCATCAGCAGGCACATGAAAAGAGATTAGTGATGAGCAGGTGTCTAGCCTCTCAAGAATGTTCTGTCTCTCCAGACCAATGGCTCCTATAGGGGTGATGGAGAACCTAAAGGTGGAAAAGATAGCTGAATACTGGGCTTTTGCCTCATCTACCACCCTGAATGGCAGAGAATTCATTACTAGCCACAGTTTCCTTCCTGGTGCTATGTAAGGAGGCAGCTTATTAACAAGGGTGGGTCTGGGTCTGCTGTCCTGTGTTCTGCCCCAGTCTCTCTGTTGGTTCATCTTTCTACCCCTCATCTCTGCAACAGACTGAATGCCATCACCAGGGTCACATGTATCCCTTTTAACTATTGACCTTCCATCTTGGGGATCATCCATTAGAGGCAATGACCTATGGGCATTCAAAATCTGAGCTCCTTCATGTGGAAGTATCCTTGACAGCAGCATCCATCTCACCAAAGTGGCCCTGGCAGCTGGTGGAGGGTGGTTCTGCCTGCTTTGCCTTTTCCTCTGCACACTTTAGTTCTTAATGTTATCTATCCCAAAGTAGGGACCTCCAAATTCAGTCTCATAAAATGAAGGCTTATGTTACAATGGGGCAGATGGAAGGACCAGGTGGGCTTGGTATAGGGGCAGGAATCAACCACCCCTCATTTTATATCCATCTGATTATGTGTTATTGTGGGTGCATTATCATGAGGCTTCATTATATAGCAATGAAGACATCATTTCCACCAAGTGTGAAGGGGGCAAAGCCAAACTGTATTTTGCAGAAGCAGTTATGGGTAATGAGAGATTTGGATGCAGGGAGGTCATGGTTTGGGCTGGGGAGGAATCTGTTCAGATGCTCTGACCTCGGCACCACACTGCCTTTCTGTCACCCCAGCATGGGTCCATGTGCAGGATGGGGCTGACTCTGGTGCACACTTGCAGAGCCCTTAGTCCAGGCAGCAGGCATGCCAACTGCGTAAGCAGGGCAGGGAACCCCTTAGAACAGCTTCTGCTGCCCCCTTCCCTAGGGCCTGCTTCTGGACCTCATTAGGCCACAGCTGCCCCACAGCCTGGACACGAGGGGCAGAACAGGCCTGCTTTCCATCACTTGGATGTTGATTTGGCCTGTGATCATCATCAGAGGGCACATTCCAGGTCCATCGTCTAAGAGAAGTGTACCTTTGTCTGCAATTGAGGAGCCATTGGTTCTGAGTATTTCATGCTTCTCTGAGGCTCAGCCCCTCTCCTTCCGTTGGAGTCTGACCACAACAGCTTTGATTTCAGAAGGAAGACGGCAGAATGCTTGTAAGGGCACATGGACCCCAATCTGGATCTGCCTAAGGGATTACCGTGAAAATGTGGCCAGATGGGTGTGTGCTGGGGACTCCCCAGGGAACCTGGGTTCTGCATCTTTGTCAGAAACACCCAATAAACCACTTGCCTCAAAGCTCTGTTATTTTAGTGCAGGGCTTAACTGCAGTCTCCTCCGGGCTGCCAGGGGAGCCTTGGACCACATTGCTGCCTGCAGCCCTGCACCAAATGTGGCCCCCTGACCCCCTAGCTTGCTCCAACAGAGCCAACTGGGGCCAGAGAAGGCTCTGGTTGGCTCTTTGTGTGTAAGGGCAAGTTCACAAGGCATTAACTCACCAGGATGACACTGGGCCCACCTATCATCAGGAATGTATGATGGGACTCTCATCAGGGGAGTCCCACTGACCCCTGTGAGACTGTCAAAACCAACTGGCTAAAGCTCAGGGCATGTCTGGGGGCCAAGGGGCAAAGTCTGTCTAGGAGTGTGGTAAACCCACCTGTGACATTTCCTTAGGTATATCCAGCCCTGGCAGGACCAGGCAGCTATTTGATAATTAAGGGCTGATAGAATCTCTATTGGCCAGTTAACCAGAATCTTAAGGCCTTTTTGTTAAATAGCTTCACATAAGAGAAAACACTCATTTAGCTACACTGTTGTCACTGAGGACCCCTGGAGGCTGCTCCTCTAACCATGGGCTCAGCTGATTCACAGTTGGAGGGTGGCCCTTGAGGCTGAGTTCAGTGGAATGCAGGGAACAGCAGTGTGCACAGCAGGCCAGCCATAAACAAGTCTGGGCTGGATCCTGACACTAAGGAATCTGGGGTCAACAGGGATCAGTAGTGCCAGAGAGTTTAAAACAATTGCAACCAGCAGGCCAGGCTCTGGTTATATCAAGGGTGGGATGCAGAGTGTGTAGATACAATTGTACTATTCCTAAATGGAATCAAGGCCATTTCTCCACAGTGGTTTGTCCCTGGCTAAGGTTTAAGCACTGGTCAGGGAAATGACCAATGGCCTAATTGGTAACTTACCCTTTGCTGTCAATGTCAGCTTCATAGTCATGAGGGGAGGTGTCTGCAAACTTCTGTTGAACAGTTGAATCTAACCAAATCTGATTTCACCTACGTTTGACATCTTTGAGCTGCAGATTTCTGTGATTCTTTGACTGACAAGAAGGTTGGGTCTTTGTATGTCTCTCTTCATTTCCCATTGTTGTGTCTGTCTGACAAGATGGCAACTGAATGGGAGAGCTGGGTTTTTAACTGCAGCTTCAGTGACTTGAGAAGACCCAGTGCTGATTCGGGGAGGGGGAGGGATGAAGGGCGCTCTTGGACTGCAGGAATCAGAGACAGCAGGCAGGACCTGGACACCCAGGCAATGACACATAGCAGAAGACAGAACCCTTTCAGTCCACCCCTCACCACCAGCTGTTGAGCATATTCTTGAGTTCACTTCCTGGCTCAGAACGATTCCTTGATGTTCTAGCTATCCAATCCCCTTTTGTCCCCTGACTCCAGACAGGTAGTCTGAATGGGAGCTGTCATCCCTTTCCATGTTGCTGCTCCCTGCTACTCCCAGCCACAGTCCTCTAGAGGGGAAGACATTGGAAGTGCAGCTGGTGGGGAAGAGGTGTTCTTTTTGGGAAGAGGCAGAAGAGGAGTGAGCAAGTAGGATTGAGAGCAGAGATGAGATTTCCCCATTCTGCCTAACCTGTCCTACAAATCTCAATTCAGTTCACCAAGGAACAGTGGAGCAAACACCATGCTGGAGGCATATGTTACGACAGAACTATAGTGTCCTTCACACACCGATATCAGCCTACTACTCAAAACCCCTTCAGCAGACAGCCCTCCAAATGCCCTCAGAATAAAGTGTTCACTGTAAGTGCCTTTCGAGGCCCTACATGACTTTCGCACCCAGCCTGTCCTCTGTGCCACCCCTTGGAACCCTTCCAGCATCCTGCCTGAGGGTGGACCAGATCTAGACTGACGAGCTTCTTTTTTATTCTCTCCTCCAACTACTGACACCTACCCACCTGCGGGGCCTGACTCGCACTCCTCCCTCCTCAAATCTTCTCCAAGTCTGGTTCTTTTACATCTGCCTAGTGGAACTCCCACCGTGTATTTTTAAACTCTCTCAAGTAGGGACTTGTGTGGTTGTTGTAAACTGTGTTCTCATCACGAATCTGGTTGTCCCTACATGGACTGTCTATTCCTTGAGGACTGCCAGCAGCCATGTCTTGTATAGGGTACCTCACAGCAGCAGAAAGGGCAAGGGGCAGAAGAAAGCTGAGGTTCGAGTCTTGGTCATGAGACCCTGGGTGGCTGCTTATCCCCTCTCCTGCAGAGGCTGCGTTTGTGAGACTCCCTCTGCTCCCTTGGCCTGCAAGACCTCTCCCCTTGTCTGCTTGGTGCCCTCTCTTGTCTGCAGACCTTAGCTCAAGCCTTTCCTCATTAGATGGATCTCCCCCAGCTCCCCACCAGAGATTTTTCCTCTGGTCTCCTAATCCTGGGCGTACCCCCAGGTCTTGTCACCTATGCTAGCCTTCCTTGTTGAGATGTCTGCTTCCTTTATCTGCCAGAAGCTCCTGAGGTCAGAAAAGCCATTCAACTCCTCTCAGGTGCCCAAAGTTACTAGAGGACCTGGTGTCTAGCAAGGACTAATACAGGCTCATTTTAGGGATATGAAGTGACCTGTCTACCCCACATGATAAGGTCTCCCAAATAAAAGTGAGGCTGCATTTTTTCTGGATTCTCTGGAGGAGAATCCTCTCCCTTGCCTTTTTAAGCTTCCAGAGCCACCTGCATTCCTTGGTTTACAAGCACATCACCTGAATTGTCAGCTTCTCTAGTCACATCTCTTAGGACTGACTCTGACCCTCCTTCTTCTTATAAGGACCCTGGTGATGATGTTGGGTCCTTCTGGATAAACCAGGGCCATTTCCCCCTCTCACGATCTTTACTCACATCTGCAGAGTCCCTTTTACCATGTGAGCTCACATATTCTCAGGTTCTAGATACCAGGACATAGGTGGGCATCTTTGAGGGCATTGTTCTCTCTACCACACCAAGAAAACCAAGAAATACTCAAGTGATTCTGGGCAACTGTGCTGAGAAGTATAAAGCACTTTATAAAGAGATCTTAATAATTTCCCCACAGCACTTGAGGGGTGCTTGGTATACATTTCTGAGTAATTGAAGTGATTCTTTGAAAGTGAAATGAATTGTCCCAACTATATACAGTCAAACCTCAGTTCTCAAACATCTCCCACCTTAAACAATTTGGTTCTCGACCGAGTCGTTCACAGAAAAAAATGTCTCAGTTGTCAAACAAAACTTCAGTTCTAAACCTGGCAACACTCTCATGCTGACATTGTGTTTGTAATGGGAAAAAAAGGATTCTGTTTTCAAACACATCGCTTCTAGAGCAGCCTTCCAGAATGAATTAAGTTTGATTACCAAGGTTCCATTGTATTAAAATACTGTTTTTGGAGACTTAAAAATATAGCTTTTTGTTCAGGGTTGTGTAATAACTTTGAATTCTAGAGGTTCACTTACTCAAATTTTTTTTATCACCTTGGGAACGTTGGATTATTATTTAATTATTATTTACTCCTTAGGAGATCTCTATTGACTCAGTATAACTTATTTACTATCAGAGGAAACAAAGTCGTATGGGCTGACTATCTTTGAATGAGAAAGCGGCGCGTGGGGTTTTCAGTAAGAACGAGGACCAGATGCTTCCTGTCATAGAGGATGGGCTGGAAATGCAAAGTATCTGTTCCCAGGCCACTATCCTTCATTCAGCCTGCCACGTAGCATTTATAGAGCTCCTTCCATGGACTGAGCCCTGGGTAGCATACGAGAGGAGCATATTTGGAGACAGACAATTCATCCTCTGAAGAGATCGCAGTTCACGGCAGGGCGTGGGGGGAGAAAGGTGTAAGTGTACAGTTAAGATGACACACGAAAGGAGCATAAACTGGGTGGGAATCAGCATGCTGTACTAACACCTGGAGCATCTGAGCTGCGTGAGAAGGAACTGCTGCAGGTCAATGTGGCCGCACTATCTGAGCAGCAGGGAGTGGAAGCAACTGCTGTAGCTGAGGACCCCTGAGGTCTGTGAGAAGCAGAGGGAGCTGCCTGGGAATGAGTGGGGGGTTGAAGGTGAAGGTGAAGTGGCCTCCATCTCTTATATTTTGGCTTCAGGGCTTCTGCTCACTAGAGGCAGCCTCAACAACTTCTGCGTTGTTCTGTTTTCTTTTGTTCACAATGTCTTTCCATTCCCTTGAGTCTCAATAAATATACACTTTGAGATGGGATAGAATGTGTTTGCCCTAGAGGCATCCATGAGGCATCAGGATGCCTTTTGGCATTGAGCCCATAGTGAGACCTGGAGACATTCCCTGTAAACATGAGCTTTCTCTCCGGTCCCTAAGTGTGCGGTCTCTGAGAGCACCTTTCTGACTAATAAGGCTTCAGGGTTAAAAGAGTGTCATTGGTGCCCTTTCTCTATAGTTATAGTTCCCAGCCAGGCTTCCTCCCTTAGTTCTGACACTGAAAAGATATGAGAGTCTAAATGGGTCATTTAACCTCTTCTAGCCTCTGTGTCTTGGTGACAATAATTGTCCCTTCTCTGCCTGTTATAAGGATTAAAAATTTCAGGATACATATGTAAAGTTTCTAGCCCTGTGCCTAGAGCTTAAGGGGCACACAAGAAATGTGCCAACTCTCCTCACTAGGAAGCTCTGCCCAAGGAAAGCTGAATTATTTTCTCTTCCTCCCAGTTCAAGGATTTGCTTCCAAGAAAATTAACAGTCCACAGAATTCTGGTGCCTGTCAGCCACTGGTAGCGAACAGTCTCCAACACTGGCATCAACACACTCTCTTGAAGCTGACACCTGGCTAGGAGCCAGCAAGTTGCTCCATGGCCCCTGGTACGTCTGGATCCCGGTTGGTTACACAAGATGTGTGCTTAAATGTCCACCATGCTCAGAGTTACTCCAGCACCGCCAGGCTCAGAAGAAAATTCGAGAAACAAGGTGACTTTGGCATTGCCACTTTTTGGTGGAGCATATGCCTGGACTGTGCAGACTGTTGCTTTAAAAAACTAACAATAATGATCTCTGCTCAAACTCAAGAACAGATATCAAGCATGACAGAACTGGTCAAATTTAGTCAATCAGAATAGTTCCCTGGTGCCATTTCCCTGGGTGTCCAGGTACATGTGCCCAGGGTGGGTCATGGTGGAAAGCTACAGGTGGGGCGGGGAAGCAGCGGACATGTTTCTGTGCCAGCTAAGCATCTCGCATGAACTTGTATGCCATTAACGCTGCAGGAATATCATCATTACAGAAGTCCCCTTTTACCCATGGTTTCGCTTTCCATGGTTTTAGTTACCCATGGTTAACTAATGCTGTCTGAATGTATTAAATGGAAAATTCTGAGATAAACAATTCATAACTTTTAAATTGCATGCCGCGCTGAGAGATGGTGACAAAATCTCTCGTCATTCAGCTCTGTCTGCCCAGATGTGAATCATTCCTGTGGCCGGTGAATCCTGCTGCGTGTGCTGCCTGCTTGTTGTTCACTTTGTAGCAGTCTTTCGTCATCACACCTGCAGTCGCTGAATCTCTGTGCTCGTGTTCCAGTCACCTGTACAGAGCCTGACGTGACATCACAGTGCCATGTCACTCGCCTCCCCTTGTCTCATTATGTGCCATCATGTCATCTCGCAGCATCACAGCAAGGGGCAGTGCAATGAGACAGTTTGAGACAGAAAGAGACCACACTCACCTAGCTTTTATTACAGTATATTGTTATATTTTATTACTAGTTATTGTTAGTTTCGCACTTGCTTACGTTATAAATTAAACTTTATCATAGGTGCATATGTGTATGAAACAACATAGTATATATATGAGGTTCTGTGTCATCTGTGGTTTCGGCCTTCATCCCCTCAGATAAGGGAGACTCTGTATTATTATTATTATTATTTTACAGATAAGAAAAGTAGAGATTACTCAGAAAAGGTGAATAATGTACCCAAGTTCACACCGCTATAAAAGGCAGGGCCAGGGTTTGGCTCCCAGCTCTTTGCCTCTAAAGGCATGGCACAGAAGAAAGACTAACACCAGAACAGTGTCCCACTGTCCTTTTGAAAGGCTCCCTAAAGGACATGGGCCCCCAGCGTGTGGCAAGGGGGTCAGAGGTTGAGAATTCCATTTGATAAAGGCAGCCCTGATCCCTGTGTCATTTGGTAATTATTTTCTAGCCAAAACAGCTTGTACAGTGTCTCTCTAGGGATTTGAAGAAGACAGGGCCAGACTCAAATGCCAAATAGGCAGCAGGGGGGACCAAGCCATCTCCTAGGGTAGCTGAAATCCATGCTCTTCAGGGTTCTGTTAGGAATGCTGTTTTTCTGGGATCTGAACCAGGAGCACTGAGGCAAAAACCATACCAATGCTCTCAAGAGGGGCCTGGAAGGGAGGGCGGCTGACACAGCCTGTTGATCACCACACCCGGGGGCTTGCCTTGGTGCTCTCCCGTAGCTTCCAGGCAGGGTTTCCTCCTTCTGGACCACCACAGGGGCCCCAAGGGCTGCATGTCCCCGGGGCCCAAAGTTAGGTATAGGAGTCTTTGGGACTCTTCCCTGTTGTCCCCCACGCCCCAGGGTCATTCCGATTTTGTAGGTCATGGTGCTGGTGGTGGTAGTGGGGGTGTGGGATCCTGCATTTTAACAGGTTTTTTTAAGGCAGTTTTGACGAGGGAGGTCTTTGGGCTCTTTTTTTTGAAAGTTCCTGCTTTACCGGCCAACACAGTTTCCATCAGCTTCCCCTCTGGCCCCTACAACACTTCTTTTAGCCACAAAGTCTCAGGGCGAGCTTCAGAAATTCCTCCTCATGAAGTCAGGAGTCCTCACTGGGTTTACCATTGCCTATGGAGGACCCATTAAGGTCCTAGGGGAGGGTCGTTTCCCCGACTCTGCAGGGAGCAGTGCCCCAGCAGGAGCAGTGTCCCTCTCCTACCCCACAGCGTGTGTCACCCTGGGC
Organism: Desmodus rotundus; assembly: GCF_022682495.2. Lineage (NCBI taxonomy): Eukaryota > Metazoa > Chordata > Mammalia > Chiroptera > Phyllostomidae > Desmodus > Desmodus rotundus. Next base: position 105,454,246 of record NC_071389.1, on the reverse strand, counting down.
CCACCCAGATGTGGACAGAGAAGTGCTCACAGCAGGAGGGTCCCTGCAGCTCTGTGCCCGAAGGGGTTAAGGGTCTCTCTGGAAGCCTGGATTCCAAGGAGTAATTTGAGCAGGGAGAAAACAGGGCCCTTTCTGTCTGGCACTGGGGGCACCCCAGCTGTAGTGCCTGCCCTGGGGGCTGAGGCCCTGGGCCCCCCACAGCAGGCACTCTCAGTGGTTAGTTGAACCCAATGAACAAAGGACACCTTCCCTTGAGAAATACTTAGACGGAGGAGGAATGGGTCTGCGTCTATACAACATTTCTCAATGGTCTGAAAAGGAAAATACACAAATGCCTGAGGTAGTGATTGAGACATTCAAAATATTTCCCTTTAAAGCAAGAGATAGCTGATAGTGAAAAAGAAGGACCCATTCTGCCCCCCCACCCCACACCACCTGTCTCCCCACTGTCACTGAAGCCCTTTACCACTTTCTTGGTCTTTCAAGGTTATAGCCGCTCTCACAGTGACTAACATTCTTCATAAGAGGAATTAATGACTGAAAATTCAGTGCTTTGTAAACATAGTAGGGAAAGCATTTCCCCTGGGTTCACGATCCCGCTTGGCAGGGAGGGGGCTGGATGGAAAAGTCGGCCGTGCAGCTGCTGAGAGGCTACTGGCACTTATCTGCTTCTTGTAGAGCCGCCCCTGACACTGGGGAGCTCAAAATCCCCCAAAAGGTCACACAGATAGCAAGAGGAACAGGAGCTGGGGACAGTGAGACATAGCCTTGTAGCTGAAAAAAATTCAGCTGGTGAAATATTCTAATACAAATGCTTATTTTCAATAAAAATATGTGTCCTTGGCAAGTGCAGCTTTTGACCTGAATTAGAGAAATTGGTTGTTTATGCAGCCCATACCCCCAGATGCACTACCCTCTTTGTTCCTTTAAGCCGTTAGGCCTGGCCAATGACATGAAATCCTTGGAAATACAAAACCTCTGAGGACAAAGCATGGGAAGAGGAGCTGTGGCGTCCACACTTTGGGGTTCCATTGCTGGCATCAATATGCAAGTTTCTAACACTCGAGGTGGGTGGTGGGAGAGGGAAGAGAGGAGGCTCATTTAATAAAATAATGGTGTTGCTTTGTCTTCCCCAGAGATATTTCCTGGCCAGTCAAGTCTTTCTATTTTAAAATAACTTTTTCCCGAGAGAATAGCCTTTTGCTACCCAGTCCTCTTCCTGAGAAAACCACAGTAACATCGGTTTAGGAAATTCTTGCTTCTTTGAAAGCTGACCATTCCCACTTGCGGGACTGGAACAATGCACCTGCCAAGGCCTGACCCAGGGCTTTCATTTATTCTTCCCCAGCATCCGGGTTTGGTTGTGTTAACTCATTTATTACTTTAACAGATAGGATCGAGCACCTACCGTGTTTAGGTTTTGGGACCAGTCTTTGAGATTCAGGGATTGAGTTCTTCACAAAGTGTCTCACTGCTTATAGTAGCAAGAGCAGCAAGAAAGGACATTGCTTTGTGGAAAGGCGACTTTTTGACTCAACCTGCTGGGCCTTTCTTTGTATCTTCATGTGTTTCAAAGGCACCAGCCAGACTGGTGAGATGGTATTGCTGGTTTGCTGCACCTAAGTCATCTGACAGAAAAGTTGTTCAAATTTGTAAACCTATTGAAAATTTAAAAGAAGAAACCTGCCACCTAAGTCCTCTTAGAAGTGAGAATACACTTTCTGGAATTAGAAAGTCAGAAAGATGAGGCTTTGTATATTACATGCAAAAGAGAAAAGCCTACAAGACACTACTTGGAGGTACTCAAATAAAGATTAACCCAAATCAAGGGTACTAGGAAGTAGCATTGGAAAGTGAAGTTTGGCACAGAATATTAAAATTCCTTTTTATTTCGGAGGGTTACAGGTAACAAATCCTCGTGTGCTCTTTGACCTAATGCAATGCCACAGAGAGAATAATGATGTTTTTTCACTTTTGTATTTTGCTCTGTTCCACAGAAGAATTAAGGAAATACACAAAGAAAGAAGACACAAATGTAAGTTTAATACACACTCAAACAGGAGCAAGACAAAAAGGAAAGATAAGTGGTGACATAAAACAGCGCCAGGAAGGAGGTGAGGAAAAGCCAAGTACACTGTGCAGGTTTATATGCTTCCTCCGAATGGGCCACAGGCTTGGCACTAGGAGTAACAAACAAAGGGAACCGATGGGTGTTTAGCATAAAAGCAGAGTCTTGAAGCATGAAGTGATGGCTTCAGAGTCACTATTTTTGGAACCAAGGAAAGACAGGCATTTCTCCTGAGGCCTTTCCTCCCATCTGTGTAATGTCCAAGCCACAACCGTAATAGCGTCCTATATCAGACTCCCCTTGAGCAGTTCAGAATTTAGAATTGTGGGTCTTTTTTAGGACTTTAATCCACTTCCTCTTGGTGCACAGTCTGCTCTGTGCCTGGGCACCTACTTACTCAATTTGGATGGGCCTTATTCCAGACCCCAGCACTTTCCAAGATCTTTCCTACAGATCCTGTGGCACAGTATAAAAAATGTCACCAGTACCAGTGACATATTTCTCAATGCCCAAATTGTAGCAAACATCTTGACAAATGTATTTTCATGTGGGACCATTAAGGAAAATTAGTATGAGGCCAGGTCATCTGATATGCCTGCAGTACTTGACAGCACACCTGTGCCCCCAACCCTCAGCCTGTCTGGGGAGTAGCAGGGCTACGCCCAGGACTCAGGAGCCTTGAGACCCATCCCAGGACCAGTCTGCGCACCACAGAGAACGCTTGGGCTCTGTGACAGTCTTCAGTGGCCACAACTGTATACTCTATCTTTAGATGCTTGCCCACTCTGATCACGTCAAATGCGTTCCATTACTGCTATGTGGAAGCCGTTCCCCTCAATAGAAGTCTGGAGATTTCCCCAGAGCAGGGCACTGGGGTGCAGCATTCTCATTAAAGGCAATGAATGACAAGCTGGTGTCATCCCCAGTGGCAACACTGTTCCCAAGCAGAGAAGGGCGGACGCGCCACCTAGTGGCCGCCCTTAGGACGTCTCAGGGAGATGCTCCAGGTGCTCCCGCGCCTCGGCAGGACACAAACTGCCAGGTCTATGCCTTCCAGGGTGGGTGAGCTTTGCCGTGGGAGCATCGGGTGGAGGCAAGAAACTCGTTTAATAAAGAGGCACGTGACTTCCCTGCACAGAGCAGAACCCCTCTGCCGCAGAGGCCTCTTTGCACACAGATCCCTGTCCCTGTGCAAACCCACATCTCTCTACTGCTAAGCCTCTCTGCGCGCGCTTCTCCAACCTTGGGTCGCCCCTGCCAGCTTGGCTCCCCCAGACTACTTCTGTTCCACGATGCTGGCCAATTACTCCTTGTCTCTGTCCCTGCAGGATTCCTTGGGTAGCTCAGGGGAGCTGAGCCTGGGGCTCTGCCCAGGCCTCAGATCTACTATTTGGACAGCATTATAAATTTAATAGGGTTTTAAAAAACAAAACAAAACAACGCCGGGGAACCTCTCCCCCAATTTATAATAGGAGTTCCATGAGAAAACATTTCAAATTCTAAACAACCACCTGTGTGTATACAGTAGATTCACTAGATAAAGATTTTTTCCTATAACTTAACTTCTCTTGCCCAGCATCTCCCTTACTATTTCCCCCAGGTCAAGTTCAGGGTCCAGCACTCTGGGAGCTTCTATTGACTGCTTCAGAGGCGAGGGCCCCAGCTCGGTTAGGCTGGGCCACCCATGGGATTTGGATCTGCCTCGGCAAGTCTGGTGAACAGTGGGGTGGCCTGGCTGGGACCTGTGTGCAGTGCGTGGCTCCAGGGGCACATAGCAGGCACAGAGATGTGTGCCCACATCCCCTTCCAAAAAGGCTGGGGGACAACCATGAGGAGTGAGGAGTGGCTGGCCAACATCCTCCAGCTGGTATTTCCTTCAACATACGCTCAGCTTTCGACCTATCCACACCACTTTTAGAACAGATGGCCTAAGCCAACATCAGAGCAGGGCTGTGGTCCAAAGACACGGGGGTCTGTGCCCCAAATTCCTATTGAGCAGCTCCTGGTTAGGTCTCCCTCTTCCCTCCCTGACTGCTCCCCAATTCTGCTTCTCCCCTGTCCCTTCCATAGGAGTCTCTCAGCTACAGGTCCTCGGTGGCCCCAACTCCATCTCAGGGCCTTTCCTGGAGAACCACATCTAATAGGTTGACTACCACATGGAAGTCAGCGTCCTTGACATTTTCAGGATCGTGGACCCTTTTGAGAGCATAATGATAGCTGTAGAGGTCTTTCCAGGAAATCTGCACATGTGTACTCAGGTTCACAAAGTGCAACCCCCACCCAGGCCATCCCAGGGGCCTTTTCAGAACCCCTGACTTGCAGGAGGTGAGGAGGATGTGGGGACAGGAGGGATAGGGGATGAGGCGGTGGGGTGGAGGGATAATAACAGAACTTTGGGCATTTGGAGAGGAGCTTAATTCTAATTTCTTTCTCAGTTCCGACCTTCTGCTCAGCCTTCCATGAGTTCATGGATTCTGTAACAAAAAATTGGAAGCCAGTTCTTTTAAGTGCTCTGCAGTTTCTGTAGGCAGCTTCCTGGCTTGGGCCCATGTGCCTCTGGCACAAGGAGGATCTTGCCAAGTTTTCTATTCAGTAGGGATAAGTGTAGGGGTAGGCACCCCATCATATGGGGAGTCAACAGTGCCCAACAGACCCTGGAGACAAGGCTTTAGGTATTCTTGCAGGTGATGGCCTTGAACATGGATGTCACTAAACAATGTCCAGCTGGAGAGAAAGAGATGGCAACTAGGAAACAGTATCTTATAGGGCCTTCTCCAGAAAGCCCCCCTTCTGAATAACTGGCACGAGTATGCTGGGCATGAGATATCCTCCATTAACAGCTGGAAGAAGGAGTCAGGGAAACAGGATTATGCAAGAATGGCGAGTAGTATTGTAGGGTCTACAACAGTAGGCACAAAGCACTTACCTGCCAGCACCGGTTTAGCACTCACATATGCTAACTGATTTCATTCACATCCTGCCCCATTTGATAATCCTATCATTATTTCCATTTACACTCAAAGCAATTGGTGTGCTCAGAGATGATTAGCAACCTGCTGAAGTCACACAGCCAAAAAGCAGCTGAGCTGAGATTTGAGCCTAGACAGTATGTGTTTGTATTTTTAAAAAAATCTCTCTGTCTTTGCTAGCTCCATGCTTGCTAGTGCTGTCGAATGGCTTTAGGTACATTCCCAACTCCACCTCCTACTGGCTGTGTGATCTCAGTAGGTTTCAGACCTCTCTGTGACTCAGTATCCACAGCTGAGTGTAAAACGGTAAGAATTCTACCTCATAGAGACATGTAATGTTGAAATGAGCTAATTGTGTGAGGGTGTTTTGCTGGCACACCGAAGAATGTTCAAAATGGCATTGGACCTGGGTGAGCCACAGAACTCAAAGTGGCTTCTTTAAAGAAACTTTAAAGAAGCTTTGGCCCCAAACTCCATAGGCCTGTCCAGGCCAGTCTAGCCTAGCCACATGAAGCCTGAGGCGACAGGCCTGTCTTAAGGAAGGTGGCCAGTCTTTCCAGTGGATTCCTGCCTGCTTTCCTGGTGGCCTCTATCTTCAAAGGGCATACGTGCTGAAGGCACCTCAGCTCTTCACATTCCTCCCTGTGCCTGAATCAATAATGTGGTTGTGTTCCTTTGAGACAGAGCTGTGTGGGGAAAGCTGAGGGCACACTGTCACCGCCACACTGTCTGGAAACCTGGAGGACACCTGAGGAGGAAGGGGAGGCCCCATGCCTGTGAAGGTACTGCTTTGTAGAAGGAGATGGTTAATACAACTTTAATCAGCATGAAACTTTTCTACAACACATTTGTGTGTGTGTGTGTGCAAAGCAATAACTTTGCACTCATATTCACAAATACTGAACATCGGTTCTACAAAAATACCCTATAGGCAGGAAAAAGAGAGAATGCTGTTTTTAAAGACCAAGGAGGTCAGCTGAGTGGTGTCGGGTGAGGGGAGGGCTGCATAGACAGCACTGTGGGGGTGCAGGGCTGCCAGGAAGGAAGAGCCGCTGGAACACATTTTTGCCCATTTTTAAAAAATGATGTGGGTTTTTGTTTTAAAACATTTATGAACTAATGAAAAGCACAATGTAAGTTCACTTTACAATTCGAGTTCCATCAAATAGGATCCCCAGGTAAGCAAAAGCCTCGATGGAGTCTTTTCCTTGATAAACCTAAATTTTTACCGTTTCCTTCTCATTTCAGAACCCACTAATCCTGTCTTCTTGGGGGCTTGTTTTCTTTCTTTGGTTTCTTTTTTCTGGCCTGTCGTGGCTTCAAGAGCCAGAGCATGTGGTCTTTATCTAAGTGAACTGTCGAAGCCCCACATTCCTCTTTCTCGCCTTCCCTGAAAGCAGGAGCGACTTCTAAGGACTAAAAATAGTCAGCTTGACTCATTTCCTTTTTGCAGAATCAGAACTCAGGTCACCAAGGCTCTTTCACAGGTGCTGATGCATTTGCAAACAAGAGGTTTTGTTTTTTTCCCCAAATTAATTTGTATAGGTATGTTCTTCCTAACAAATGACATTTTAATAAAATCAATTAATTTAATTATAAATACATCAGAAAAGTTTATTTTTAAAAACTGCTTTAACGTGAATGCTTTTTTATTTATTTTTTTGTTTGCTTTTACTCAACAAATAGTAAGTGCTAATTAGATGCCAAGCACTCACCTAGCTGTGCAGATGTAACATGGAACAAAAGAGACAAGAGTTTCTGCTTTTCTGGAACTCTGATTTTGAACAAGCAAAATTTTAAATGAGTGAACTAATTTCAGAGCACTGCAGTGGAGAGTGGTTGGTGAGAGATGCAGGGCTGGGGGGTGGTGTGCTGCCAGAGATGGACTCACTGGGAAGGCTTTTTGGAGGGGGGTCAGAGTTGACATGTGAATGCCAAGGCAAGCCAGCCACGTAAATGTAGGGCAGTATTCTAGGTAATAGAATGGCAAGTGCAAAGGCACTGAGGTAGGGGTACTTCCAGTGAGTCCAAGGAAAAGAAGGGCTGAGAAGTGTGGCAGGGGGAGGTGGGGGGTGGGCAGCTGTCAGATGGTCAGCAGGGCTCTGTGTGCTGTAGGGAGGTGTAGGGCTTCATTGTATTATGAATGCCTTTGGGAAACTGGGGTGGTTTTAAGATGCTCTGTCCTCAAGGATTTGTGTGAAATAGTGTGGGGGGAAGAGAGATATTGAGGTATAGTTAAAATAGGGATGGACAGGAGTTAAGTATTAAAACTGTAATATTATATTCTCTCTTGTTTTGTGTAGGCTTGGAAACCGCTATAATGAAAGTTTACAAAAGAACTCTTTAAACTGCAAAAGGAACAAAATGAAGAAGAACTCTTTCGACTGCAAACAACCAGACAAAACAGAACAAGAGCATGATATGCTCTCTGGCTACTCTGTGGAGAAAGACAGATTAGGAGGGATGGCAAGGGAGGAGGACCTAGTGACGGTGTGGCGAGTGCTGCCGGACTTGGCCCAGGGGAAGCAGAAGTGGAGTGGGTCTTGGTGTTGTGGGGCTGGGGCCGATGGGCCGTGCGGGTATGCTGGGTGTGGTGGGGGGGGAGGTTGGAGAGGGTGTCACTCCATGTGATTGTACAGCAAGTCATTGTCTCCAGATGTGGCTTTGCCACTAGATGAGACTGTCATCTGTTCAACTGCATTGACTACCTTGATTAGTTGGAGAAAGTGTATTAACCATGTCTTTTATTTTCTGAATTTTCTGTTGCTCTGATTGGTGAGGACTTGCTGATTCTGGAAGGACTGCTCCTCCTAGGGTTGCCAATTCCTGGAGATATTCAGCAACTCACCCATGAGTGCACTTCCTATGCAGAGCCCACCCCCCACCAACCTCCTTTATCCATTAGACCCTCACACTCGGGTCACTATCCCCTGCCCTAATCACCCAGGACCAGGTACCAGACTACTAGGGACAGCCTTTGAACCCCAGCGCCTAGTGGAATTATCCAAACTAGCCAACCCTGCGGCTCCTGCCCACAGTTCCTGCTTGTCTTCTGCCTCCTGACCAACCCTGGGCTTCCCCGTGTGGCCCTGTGTGCCTCTTGAGGACTGTGAGTCACAGGCCCTCTTTAAAATGGTAGTTTTCGCCTGATCTGCTGGCCTTACCATACATGAACAGTAATGTAGTTACTGCTCAGAGCAGAGGGCAATCGCTGGTGTGACTTGAGGGCCACCAGGAATACCTCCTCACCACCATGGATGACGCTCCCTCACCAGTGGAGGCCTGAAGTCCTGGCCTTCGGTTCGTCTCACTGCCTGCAGTACGGCCTGCACAGATCTGTGTCTGCCACCAACCTCCTGCTTTTAAGGCAAGTGTCTCAGAGTGGGTTGTGTTGTCAGCCCTTTTGACTCAGTGAGGGTAAACCCGGTGGAACTGCTCTCTTCTTAGCTCCCAATGATAAGTTGAAGGGAGGGAATTTGATGAGAAGAGAGAGAGAAAAAAAGGATGATTCACCTAATGGAGTTCTTTTGGGTGATAGGCCCAGCAGGATGAGGGATGTGGGCAGCCACATCAGGGCATGTTGCCTGCCAGGCCCTACAGAGAAAGTCCAGGAAATGGGAGGCAGCGACCTAAGGAACAAAAGGTACATGAAAGCCCTACAAGCTTCTCTTAAACAGGGCCGCACACTGCACGCCTCCAGGTATGTAGCTATGTGGATGGTGCCCTGGAGTTTGTGGTACACTTGGTTCTACCAAGAAGGTATGAGAAGTGTGGGAGGGTGTCGCTAAGTCATGGGGATATTCTCTGCTGTAGCAGCGACACTCATGCTCCGATTGCCAGAGCTCTACTGGAGGAGGCTACCCAGTCCCTGTGTCTCTGTGGGGCCACGCTACTGTCTGGCTGGAACCGAGTGTGAGCTGTGTGTCACCACTGGCCAAGAGAGCAGGGTGCCCGGGCGTCTTCCCACGCGCTCTTGCCTATCCACATGTGAACTAGGATGCCAGGTGTTGATGATGGAAGTGTCACATAGAAAAATCCTTGAGTCACTCCTTGGGGGAAAACTGTATAATCTGGAACTTTCCTTTTGGGCTTTGCATGAGTGAGAAATCAATATTTACTACATTAATTTAAGCTTTTAAGATTTGGGGGTTATTTGTTATGGCAGATGGTCTATTCTGAACAATCCACTGCCTGCACTGATGGACAGAAATCTCATGGGTAATTGAAATAATAAATAATCCCCAAATGGTAGTTTGGCCAATAATTAGAATCCCAGTCTGAACAAGTCTCATGTGGGATCAATTAAACATCAAATAATGACTCCTGCCCGCTCTATAAGGGTTGTTAATGATATCAACATGACCAAAAGCCTAAGGAAAAAAAGAGGAGGAGGAGGAAGAGGAAGAGGAGGGTGCAAATTGCACAAACTGGACAATCAAACCCTTAGACCATCTCTTAGCCAACTATAGAGGGACCTGAGAAAAGGAGTAATATTTAACACAGTGACCACTGAATGACTCATTCATTTATTCAGCAAACATTTAGTGAGCACCGAGTCTGTGAACTGTACTCAATGATGAGTATGCCATGAAAAGTTACACATGGTACCTATTCTGAAGGACATTATAATGTAGTTGTGGGAGGCAGAGACAAAGGTGAATGAGTAAAACAATAAGCCAAATACCTGCAAATTGTGTCAGGGACTATGAAGAGTCAAAACAAGGTTTAAGAAAAGAACAACTAAGGCAGAGTGTAAGGGGAGGGGAGTTCTCCCCCAGGACCTCAGGGAAGAGAAGGGGTGTGGGTATCAGGATTGGGAGAGAGCACAGGGTGGAGAAGGGGAGTATGAGCATTCCAGGTAGAGGGGCAGTATGTGCAAAAGCCCTGAGGCTGTAAGGCTGTACAAGTTTGAGCAGCTGAATAAAGACCAGTGTGAGACAGGGTGGAGAGTGAAGGAAAGTGGTACCAAATGAGGTAGAAAAAAATAGGCTGGATCACACAGGGTCTGGGCCATGGTGAGAATTTTGACTTTTCTTCTTATTTCAGCCTCTCACTATTTCTTGGCCTTTTTGTTGTTGTTGTTGTTTATTGTTTTTAAACACTGCCACCCTCATCCAAACACTCCAAAAGTTTTACAGACAGCCTCTTTCCAGCCTTGCTCTTGGGGGCAGCCATCCACCTGAGACTGAGCAAAGTCCAGACAGGGTCTTAATTTTTCTACCTCTTCCAATTCCCAGTCAAGGGAGGCTGGCATCAGGCTCGGGAATGACTCTGGGTACACCAAAGCCAGGAGCCTGGCTTGTTGGGTTACTGGACCTGGTGATCGCTGCTGGAGCTCTCCATGCTCTTCCCCAAGGAGCCTAGTCATCAGGTTGCAGCTAGGAACCTTCATACCTGTGCTTTGGAGTCAGGGAAATGCACACACATGACCCAGCACCATCCTCCCAGGTGTAGGCAGGAAGCCGGCATCAGTGGGGAGAAACCTATGGAGGAAAACAATGAAGTGATTCCCTGGGCGCACAGAGAAGCGGGTATAAAACCTCCTGCGTCGGTACTGGTGTTTGGTGACCAGGCCCTGCCAGGAGGTGACAGAGGCACTACTGGGCACCACTGGGGCCTGCCCCAACATTCCTTCTGGCACCGTCTGGCAGCAGCCAACTTTTGCCCTTAGGAGACTCACACAGCAGTCCAAACCATTAGTTGTCACAGAAGCCACACTGCTTCTGACAGGCAGGGCCAGCACCGGTCGCTGGGAAGGTGTGGGGGGTGCCACCCTGAGCTCTTTTCTGAAGGCACCCTATTTTTTCCTCACCCAATTCACATCCCAGAGGCACATCCTGAAGACCTGGATTTGTCATGAGGATTCTTAGGCGCTGTGTTAGTGGGTCACTTGCCCAGTTGTCTGATGCAGCAGATATCCCCTGTGAATGATCCAGAGCTGCGCACACCTGCACGAGGAGAATCAGAATCACAGTAATGGGCCTAAATCGGCAAGCTTCTGTACAAGTCCCACCAATCTTCATGTGTTCAGCTGCCATGGGTCAAGTAAAATGTACAGGGTTTTAATATACATTTCATTTGCTTGACTACCAGCCTGGGGACAGATCTTCAAAGAATGGCTCCAGTGAAGAATTTAATATGAGAACCCAGCCAACACATGTGCTCGTGTTGGAATTTCAACCCTAAATATAAGGTCAAGGTTAATTTAGTGAAAAGTATGAATTCATGATGTATTAGGTACTTTCTGAGCTGGAGAGCAGGAGGAACCCAGGAGAATGGGGGAAGCATGGGGCACGTTTTTTCAAATGGCGAAAGTGGGAGGTTCTCTGAGCAGGCGTTTGGTGGAGAGCACGATTTTCCTTCACCCAAACTCTCAGCTCTGCTGCTGTAGCGCAGAAGCAGCCATCGTCCTCCGTGAGTGTCACTGTGTTCTCACAGAACTCTGTTTGTGGACATCAAAATTTGAGTTTCATACAACTTTCACATGTCATAAAATCTTTTTATTTTTATACCATTTAAAATGTAAAGATCATTTTTAATTCATAAGTGGTATAAAAATAGTTGGTGGCTAGATTTGGCCCACAGGGCATAGTTTTCTGCCACTGAAATGGTGTAAAGATTCCCAGTGCTCACCGCCCTGTTAACGAAAATCAGCTTGTGGTCAATCTGGTTTCAATGATTCCCTGACCCCTTTCCTGCTCTCTGGATTCTCAAAAGCAAACTCTAATCAGCAAATTATTCCATCCATATTCATTTTCAATATTTATCTCTAAAAGAGGACTCTAATTTTAAACATAAAACTACAATATCTTTATGCCACCTAAAAATACTCGCAATAATTTTTTAATATCATAAACTACCCAATGAGTATTCAGTTTTTCCAACCATCTCATAAATGTTTATGATTATATGTTTTGGGTTTTGCTCCCTACAGGGGTTTGAATCCAGATTAAATAAGATCCATACATCACAATTGCCTGATAAGTTTCCGAGGGCTCTTTCAATCCGTGGTCCCCTTCTATTTCTAGCCTGCTTTTCTTCACAGAAGATTAGTTGAGGAAATTGTGTTTTGTTCTGTAGGATTCCCTGTAGTCTGTTGTTTGCTGATTGCCTCTCCGCATTGTTGGACATGTTGCTTTGTTCCCATACTTTCTACAATATAATGGTATTTTCTGTTAATCAGAAATTAGAGCTGGAGACTTGACGAGGTCCCTGTTTTCTCTTGGTTTTGGTTCGTTTTTGGTGAGATTACTCTATGGGTGATACTGTGTTCTTCCATCAGGTGGCACATTAGGTGTGGCTGTTTCCCTGTGAGTATGTTAGCATTGCTGATGATGACTGCCTAGATCATTCCCTTTAAAAAAAAAAAGACTTTTTAAAAAGCAGATTTAGATTTACAGAAAAATCCAGCAGATAGTACAGAGAGTTCCTGCAACCCCCTCACTGCCCCACAGTTTCCCCTATTATTAACATCTTACATTAGTATGATCTGTTTTTCACAATCAATGAACAAATATTGACACATTCTTACTTAGTTCGTAGTTTACAGTAAGGCTCACTCTTTGTTTTGGATAATTCTATGGTTTTGACAAATGTATAATGTCATGCATTCACCATTACAGAACCATGCAGAGGATGTCACCATTGCCCAAATCCCCGGTGCTCCACCATCCGTCCATCCCTACTCCCCAAACCCCTGGTAACCACTGATCTTTGTACTTTTCCATCCATGGTTTTTCCTTTTCCAGAATGCCACATAGTTGAACTCATATGGTAGGTAGCCTTTTCAGATTGGCTTTTTTTCACTTAGTGTTATGATTTAAAGTTTCCCTATGTCCTTCTGTGGCTTGATAGCTCATTTCTTTTTATTGCTGAGAAATATTCCATTATCTGGATGCACCACAGTTTCTTTATCCATTTATCTACTAAAGGTTCCAGTTTTGGGTAATTATGAATAAAACTGCTATAAACATCTGGTGTGCAGGTTTTTGTGTGGATGTAAGTTTTCAACTCATTTGGGTAAATACCAAGGAACATGACTGCTGGATCATGTGGTAAGAGTATATCTAGCTTTTAAGAAGTTGCCAAACTGCCTTCCAAAGAGGCTGCACCATTTTTGCATTCTTACTACCAATGTATGATAGTTCTTGTTGTCCCACATCCTCGTTAGCTTTTGATATTGTTCGTTTTGTGGGTTTTGGCTATTCTAACAGGCATATAGTAAAATATCATTGTTGTTTCAATTTGCAATTCTCTGATGACATGGTATTGAGCAATTTTCTATATCCTTGTTTGCCATCTGTACAATGTCCAGTCAGATCTTTTGCCCATTTTTAAATTGGGTTGTTTTCTTATTGTTGAGTTTTAAGAGTTCTTAATACATTTTAGATGCAAGTCATTTATCATATATGTATTTTTGCAAATATTTCCTCCCAGTCTGTGGCTTATGCACACTGTCTTTTGCAGAGAAGTTTTTAATTTAATAAAGCCAAGTGTATTGATATTTTTTCTTTCAAGGACCATACTTTTGGAAGACAAGTTAGCAGAATACACCCAATCAGAGCAGTAAAAGACCCCCATGAATTAAAAAAAAATAAGGATGATTTAAGGGATTTTTGGGACAACACGAAATGTGACAACATCTGGACCATAGGGTTACCAGAAGGAGAAAAGAGAAAGAAAGGGATTGAGAACCCATTTGAAGAAATAATGGCTGAAAACTGTGCTAACCTGGTAAAGGAAATAGACATGCAAGTCCAGGAAGCACAGAGAGTCCCAGATAAAATGAATCCAAAGAGGCCTCCATCAAGACACATAATAATTAAAATGGCAAAGGTAAAATACAAAGAGAAAATTTTAAAAGCAGCAAGAGAAAGACAGTTATTACTTACAAGGGAGCACCTATAAGACTGTCAACTAATTTCTCAACAGAAACATTTTAGACCAGAAGGGATTGTCATGAAATATTCAAAGTGATGAAAAGCAAAAACCTACAATTAAGGTTACTGACCCAGCAAGGCTATCATTTATAATCAAAGGAGAAATAAAGAGCCTCCCAGACAAAAAGTAGCTAAAGAAGTTCATTACCACCAAACCAGTATTACAAGAAATGTTAGAGGGTTTTTTTTTTTTAAAGAAGGAAGAACAAAAGAGAACCACAGTTAGAAAGAATAAAATATCAATAAATACATACCTATCAAAAATCACTAAATGTGAATGGCTGACATGCTCCAATCAAAAGGCATAAAGTAGCCGAATGGGTAAGGAAACAAGACCCATATATATATGCTGCATATAAGAGATCCACGTTAGAATGAAAAACACACACAGTCTGAAAGTAAAGGGATGGATAAAATGGTTCATGCAAATGGCAATGAAAAAATAGAGCTGGTGTGTCAATACTTATATTAGACAAAATAGACTTTAAAATAGGCTATAATAAGAGACAAAGAAAAACAGTACATAATGATAAAGAGATCAGTCCAACAACAGGATATAGCCCTTATAAACAATTATGCTCCCAACATAGGAGCACCTAAATATGTAAAGCAAATCTTGCTGGACATAAAGGGAGAGATAGACAGTAATACAATCATGGTAGCAGATTTTAACACTGCACTGGCCTCAATAGATACATCTTCCAGGCAGAAATTCAACAAGAATAGTGGCCTTAAATGACACATTAAATTAGATGGATTTAATTGATATTTTGAGAGCATTTCACCTCAAGGAAGCAGAACATACTTTCTTTTCAAGTGCACACAGAACATTTTCTAGGATAGACCACATAGTAGAACACAAAACAAGTCTGAATAAATTTAAGAAGATTGAAATTATATCAAGCATCTTCTCTGACCACAATGGTATGAAACTAGAAATCAATCATAAGCAAAAAAATTGAAAAACATATAAACACATAAAGGTTAAATAACATGTTACTAAACAATGAATGGCTTAACAATGAGATCAAGAAAGAAATCAAAAGGTATCTTGAAACAAATGAAAACAAGAAGACAACAACTCAAAATGTATGGGGCATGTCAAAAAAAAAAAAAAAAAAGTAGTCCTAAGAGGGAAATTCATAGCACTGCGGGCCTACCACAAGAAAAAAGAAAAATCTCAAACAAACAATTTAACTTTACAGTTAAAGGAACTACAAAAAGAAAAACAAAGCCCAAAGTGAGTAGAAAAAGGAAATAATAAGGATTAGAGAAGAAATAAATGAAATGGAGTCTAAAAAAATTATAAAAGATCAATAAAACCAAGAGCTGGTCCTTGAAAAGATAAACAAGGTGCTAATTCATTAACTGGACTCCTCAAGGAAAAAAGAGAGAGGATCCAAATAAATACAATCAGAAATGAAAGATGAGAAGTAACAACTGACACCACAGAAATACACAGAAAGAAAAATTATGAGCAACATTAAGAAAATATTATAAACAATTATAGACCAGCAAATTAAATAATCTGGAAGAAATGAATAAATTATTAGAAACATATAATCTTTGAAAACCAAATCAAGAACAAACAGAAAATCTGAATAGACCAATACAGCTAATGAAATTGAAGCAGTAATAAAAAAAAAAAAAAAAACTACCAACAAACAAAATTCCTGGACCCGATGGTTTCACAGGTTAATTCTACCAAACCTTCAAAGAAGAACTAATACCTATCCTTCTCAAACTATTCTGAAAACTTCAAAACTAGGGAAGGCTCCCAAGCCCATTTTATGAATCTAGCATTATTCTAATTCCAAAAGCAGATAAAGACACTATACAAAAATTATAGGCCAATATTTTGACAAACATAGATGCTAAATTCTCAACAAAACATTAGCAAGCTGAATTCAGCAATACATTAAAAAGATCATACTCCATGATCAAGTGGGATTTATTCTGGGATTACAAAGTTAGTACAATGTCTGCAAATCCATTAACATGATACACCACATAAGTAAAATGAAGAATAAAAATCATATGATTATATCAATAGTTGCAGAAAAAGCATTTTATAAAATTCAGCACCCATTTATGATAAAAACTCTCAGCAAAGTGGAAATGGAAGGGACATATTTAAACATAATAAAGTGCATATATGAGAAACCCACAGCTAACATCATACTCAAAAGGAAGAAACTAAAAACATTTTCCTTAAGATCAGGATCAAGACAGGGATGTCCATTTTCATCACTCTTATTCAACATAGTGCTGGAAGTCCTAGCCATAGCAATCAGATGATAAGAAATAAAGGACATCCAAATTGGAAAGGGAGAAGTAAAACTGTCATCATTTGCAGATGACATGATACTGTATATAGAAAACCCTAAAGATTTCACAAAAAAACTGCTACTATACATGAATTCTGTAAAGTAGCAGGATACAAAATAAATATCTAGAAATTAGTAGCAATAATGAACTATTAGAAAGGGAAACTAAAAAAAAAATCCCATTTATAATTGCACCAAAAACAAAACAAAACAAAACAAAAAAACCTACCTAGGAATAAGTTAACCAAGAAGGTAAAAGACCTGTACTTGGAAAATTATAAGACACTGAAGAAAGAAATGGAAGAAGATACAAATAAATGGAAGCATATATGGTGCTCATGAATATGAAGAATTAACATTGTTAAAATGTCCATATTACCCAAAGCAATCTATAGATTCAACACAATTCCTAGCAAAATACCAATGGTATATTTCACAGAACTAGAACAAATAATCCAAAAATTTATATGAAACCACAAAAGACCCTGAATAGCCACAGCAACCATGAGAAAGAACAAGGTTGGAGAACTACATTATATCTATACTATAAGACCATGGTAATCAAAACAGCATGGCACTGGCATAAAAAACAGCACAGAGAGCCCATAAATAAATGCACACCTGTATGGTCAATTAATATTTGACAAAGGAGACAAGATTATACAATGGAGTAAAGACAGCCTCTTCAATAAATGGTGTCGGGAAAATTGGACAGATAGATGTGAAAAAATGAAAGTAGGCCATCTTCTTACACCATATACAAGAATAAACTCAAAATGGATTAAAGACTTAAATGTAAGACTTGAAACCATGAAACTCCTAGAAGAAAACATAGGCAGTAAAATTTCAGACATCCTTCTTACTAATATTTTTTTTCTGATATATCTCCTTGGGGAGGGAGACAAAAGAAAAATAAACAAATGGGACTACATCAAACTAAAAAGTTTTTGCACAGCAAAAGAACCCATTGACAAAATGAAAAGATAACCTGCTGAATGGGAGAACATATTGGCCAGTGATACATCTGATAAGGGGTTAATATCCAAAATTTATTAAAAAATTATATGACTCAACACCAAGAAAACAAACAATTTAATTTGAAAAAATGAGCAAAGAACCTGAATAGACACTTCCCCAAAGATGACATATAGATGGCTAATAGACATATGAAAAAATGTTCAACATCACTAATTATCAGAGAAATGCAAATTAAAGCTGTAATGAGGTATCACCTCACACCTGTCAAAATGGCCATCAATAAAACAACAAATGTTGGTGAGGATGTGGAAGAAAAAAGGGAACCCATGTGCACTGTTGGTGGCAATGCAGAATAGTGTGGCCACTATGGAAAACAGTATGGAAGTTCCTCCAAAAATTAAACATGAAACTGTCTTATGTCTGAGCGATTCTACTTCTGGGTATATATTGGAAGAAACCCAAAATATGAATTTGAAAGAATATATGAGCCCCTATGTTTATTGCAGCATTATTTGTAATAATCAAGTTGTGGAAGCAACCCAAGTTCCCCTCAATAGATGAGTGGATAAAAAACTGGTGAGATATATATAATGAAATATTACTCAGCAATAAAAAAGAATGGAATCTCACCATTTTTGTGATAGCATGGATGGACCTAAAGGGTATTATGCTCAGTGAAATGAGTCAGAAAAAGAATGATAAATACCATATGATTTCACTTGTGGAATCATATGGAATCTAAAGTGGAATCTAAAGAACAATATGAATGAACAAACAAAACAGAAACAGACTCATGGATATCGAGAATAGACTGACAGTTGTCAAAGGGGAAGGGGGTTGGGGGGCTGGGTGGAAAAGTTGAATGGATTGAGAAGTACAGATGGTAGTTATAAAATAGCCATGAGAAGGAAAGTACAGCATAGGAAATACAGTCAATAATGTTGAAATGACTATGTGTGATTCCAGCTGGGTACTGGAAATATCAGGGGGGACAATTTGTAAAGTATATTATTGTTTAACCACTATGCTGCACTCCTGAAAGTAATACTAATAACATTGAAAAAATTTTTAATAGTAAACATGATAAAACTTTAGAAACAGTTTTTTTATGGTTGACAGAAATATGTAGCTTAATCAAAATATCTAATTGAATCATCAAAATAGAAAGAGTAACACTCTCTTCAATTTGTCTGTCTAATCTAATTACAATAATAACAAAGTTATAATAATTTCCAAAATTGTATAGAAAAGCCAACTTCAGAAATTTTAGTAAATTAAAATTGTGAAGTATAAAAAGCACATACCAAGTTGAATTTATATTATAACTTACAAAATCATTGAACTGTATTTATAGACTCAATCTTTTAATGATATATGCTAATTATATTTGAGGGTGTGACTTTGAAACATCAGTGTTACCTCTAAATTTTAGCATTTTTCAGAATTTTTCAAAACTTTTTTTTATTGTTGTTGAAGTACAGTTGTCTCCATTTTCCCCCCACTACTCCCCCCACCCCAGCCATCCCCACTTCCCACCCTTGATCCTACCTCCCTTTTGTTTTGTCCATGTTCCTGAAAATCCTTTCCCCTTTCTCCCCCCCATTATCTCCTCCCACCTCCCCTCTGGTTACTGTCAGTTGGTTCTTAATTTCAAGGTCTCTGGTTTTATTTTGCTTGCTTGTTTGTTTTGTTGATTAGGTTCCAGTTATAGGTGAGATCATATGGTTTTTGTCTTTCACCACCTGGGTTATTTCACTTAGCATAATGCTCTCCATATCCATCCATGCTGTTGCAAAGGGTATAAACTCCTTCTTTCTTTCTGCTGCTTAGTATTCCATCATGTAAATGTACCATAGTTTTTTTATCCATTCATTTAATGATGGGCACTTAGGTTGCTTCCAGCACTTGGCTATTGTAAATTGTGCTGCTATGAACATTGGGGTGCATGGGTTCTTATGTATTGGTGTTTCAGGGTTCTTAGGATATAATCGCAGCAGTGGAATTGCTGGGTCAAAAGGCAGTTCCATTTTTAGTTTTCTGAGGAAATTCCATACTGTTTTCCACAGTGGCCTCACCAGTCTGCATTCCCACCAACAGTGCACTACAGTTCCCTTTTCTCCACAACCTCGCCAGCACTTATTGTTTGTTGATATGTTTATGATGGCCATTCTGACCGGTGTGAAGTGGTATCTCATTGTGATTTAATTTGCATCTCTCTGATGGCTAGTAATGCTGAGCATCCTTTCATATGTCTCTGGGCCCTCTCTATGTCCTCCTAGGAGAAGTGTCTGTTTATGTCCTTTGCCCATTTTTTTAGTTGGCTTGTTTGTCATCCTGGTGTGGAGTCGTGTGAGTTCTTTATATGTTTTGTAGATCAAACCCTTGTCTGAGGTCTCACTGGCAAATATATTTTCCCATACAGTTGGTTCCTTTTTCATTTTGCTAATGTTCTCTTTAGCCATGCAGAAGCTTTTTATTTTGATGAACTCCCATTTGTTTATTCTTTCCTTTATATCCCTTGCTCTAAGGGACATATTGGTGAAAATATTGCTGCATGGAATATCTGAGATTTTCCTGCCTATGCTCTCCTCTAGGACTTTTATGGTATGATGACTTACATTTAAGTTTTTTATCCACCTTCAGTTTATTTTTGTGTATGGTGTACATTGGTGGTCGAGTTTCATTTTTTTGCATGTAGCTGTCCAGGTCTCCCAACACCATTTGTTGAAGAGGCTATTTTTATTCCATTTTATGTATCTGCCTTCTTTGTCAAATATTAATTGACTGTAGAATCAGTTTTTTCATCTTCACATAATAACTTGCTGGAATTTTGTTTGGGATCACATTAAATCTATAAATCAAGTTGGGAAGTCTTAATCATATTGACATAATAAGACTTGACTTAATTCTTATCTGTGAACATAAAATCTCTATTTACTCAGATTTTCTTTTATTTTTTACCTTTAAAATGTTGTAGCTTTCCTCATATAGATCCTATATATATTATGTTAGATTTACCCCTATATATTACATTTTCGGTGCTAATGTAAATGGTATTTTATTTTTAATTTTATGAATTAATATCCATTCATTTTTTTAGATGTTGCAGAACAGTGATATTCTATCATTGTTTCTTCACTTATTGGCTGATATTCTTCTGTATAAAAATATCCCCCTCATTACTGTTTGGTTATTCAGAAGTATGGCTCATTTAGGAAAGAAAGTATAAATGTTTGATTGTTTCACTTATTTACCAATTTTTCGAAAGCACTGGTTTGGTCCCCTAACACTTCCAATTTTGACCAATGAGGTTTTTTTAAGTATCAATATGAAAATATTTTATTTGTCTCAATGGATTGTATTTACCATTCTTATTGCTGCTCAAACTGTCCCTTTGACAGTAGGGGTCTTTTCAATTAACATCTAAGATCACCACATGGTCTCTGATAGTCTTTAAAATTTCTTTATGTCTCAGATGGCCCAGGTTCATCCTCTATACATCATCCCTCCAACCTATAACCAGTCATTTCTCCATGGAGCCCATGTTCCTTTTAGTAGAAAATGATCACTAGAAATCACTTAGTTTAGAAATCACTAAGAAATGCATTTGCTTTGTAGTGGGTGGAGCTGGGAATTATACATTTTATTTGTTCAGGATAAAATGTATCATGGGTTTACACTGATAGTCTGTACTTATCCCATTTCCCAAAGGAAAAGTAAAACTTTTCCTTTCTTCCATGCTGAAATTACTTAATTCTACAACAGACACACAATAATCTCAGAATAACAACATCAATGTTATTACCATCAATATGTTTATTGACCACAGTTCAGGTGGTTGTTTTCTGCTCTAACCCTTGTCCTGAGTGTCTATCCCATTAGAGACAGATGATAAAATAACAGTGTCGCAAAGTTTTCTGGTGTAGTTGCTGGTGGTGTGGGTATGCCACCAAGAGGATATAGAGTTTATTTGTTTCAGTTTGAGTTGGCTTTTAAAAAATTTAGTCATTTAAAAAGTTACCTGCATTTGTATTTTTGTGTTTCTTTTGTTGTTTTTGCCAGTTTCTCTTTGGAATGAGTTCCTAGAAGTGGATTGCTACTTCATAGGGCAAACACATCTGGAATTTTCCTGGATGCTGCCAACTAGCCCTGCAGGGTTGCACCATTTCACATTTCATTGGCAAAAATGCCAATTTTCCTCCTTTAAGGTTCACTCTTTACATTCACATGAAGTGTGTCAGGGTGTGTTGTATTTTCTTTTAGCATATTTTGTTTTATCCTGGCAACAGCCTCAGGAGTTAGGTATTATTCTCACCCTGACTTTGTAGGTGGGGAAACAGACTCCAGACTGCTGAAGTCCTGCACACAGCAGGAAAGCAGCTAACTGCAGCCTGGTCTCCATGCACGGCCACGAAAAGGCAACACAGTGTCCTGCCTCCAGATCCCAGGCAGCTCTCTGCTTGCCTGTCTGTGGGTTTTGTTTGAAGCTGTATTGATTTGCCAAGTGTGCTCCAGCACAATTCAGAAGTGTGGGACAGGTAACTCGGCCTGGGGCATCTCTCAGTCAGTGGGAGCCACAGTCCCCCCGTCCAGTGGCACAGTTCTGAGATCCATCCACAGTATTCCTCAGGGGACTCTGGTGAGCAAGAGCCAGCTTTCACAGCAGTAACCTGCTTAACTATTCACCTTTTAGTGCCTTTTCAATCCTCCCTGTCTCACCTCCTGGCTGCCTCCCTCTTTCTTCCTGGAATCACCTTCCAAATAAACAAACTGGGCTCACGTCCCTGATGTTGGCTTTGTTTCTGGGGAAACCCAAGCTAGTCAAACAGTAACAGCATCTGTCTGACTCAGAGCCATGCTAGGCTGGACTTCCGGCAAGTGGTTCCAGCTTGGTAGACTACAGCTTCGTCTTCCTTGGGATACAGCATGCCCACTGCCACAGAGCCATCCCAGAGCCAATTCCTGGCTGGCTCCTCCATCACCATGGTCACTTCACACTCTTGGAACAGATGTACCAGGAAGTCCCATTCTATAAATGTCCTCTCTGCAGTGTTTGCTCTGGATATTGTCCAACCTTACCTCACCTCAACTGCCCCAACCATTGCTTTGTCTGAGCTAAAAGGTTACTTCTGAAATTGGACCATAGGCTCTTCATCACTGGACAGAGAGGGTACTGTACCATGGTTCTGGGCTGGCCTCAGCAGTCCTGGGTTCAGAAGGTGTTTGCTCACAATGCTGTAGCATTTCTTGGTGTCTGGAAGGGAGCCACTGGACACAGGGTCTCCTAGGTACAAAAACCCCAGTACCTGCCAGCAATGCCAATGAAGTTGCCTAGGTGGCCTTGATTGTCTAATGTCCTCTACAAAGGCTGCGTGACCCAGGAGAAAGGTGCCTGGAATTGTCCAGCTTAGTGGAGATTGCCTAATTCAGAGAGAGGTCACTCCCATCATACGCGGCCTGGTTGGTTCCCTTTGGGGTCACATACTCAGGGCCCTTCATGCTCATGGGGCAATTCCTCTCCTGGGCCACATGAAACATTTTTATCCCCTCACACCACCCCATGTAAATTTGACATAAGGCAGAAAGGTTTGTGTCTTAGGGGTCTGTTCTTCTCACTTGTTCCTCTGCCAGCCTGGTGTGACCACTCTGGGCCAATATTTGCTAGAGATTGGTATACTAGGAAATTCTGAATGCTAGCCTACTGGTTAAAGGCAACGTAGAAATCTACAGGTTCAGCTGCAATTTGATGATAGACAACTGTACATGGGAAGAGAGAGAAAGGAAAAAAACGCTTTTCAAGAGTGTTCAAGAATCTGAATTTCTGTTTGATTATCAGAAGTAAAAGTTGGCTGGTGAGTTAATAGGCTGATAGTCACCCTGTACCCCAATCAACATGTTCTCAGGGGGCTGATAAATAAAAAAGAAAAACCTCTTTGCCACAAGATCAAATATAGCCTGGACCTACTTGATGGTAATTCATAAAGTGAGTGAGCAAGAGAAATGTGCAAAGAGACAGGGGCAAGTTTCTTTGAATTGGGATGAGAAGAGCCATACAAATGAGGTTTCTGGGCCACTTCCACCTTCATCACAGCAGACACTGCCGCCCACTTGGCTGCATCAGCACTATCTTTCCCATTGGCCAAGGTCATGTGAGCAGATATGACTGCAACTTTGTGACAAGTGACTTTTTAAAAATTGGAATCCTGTGTTATTGGTGGTCTGCCCTAACAAAGCCTTTAGCAAAGGTTTTCTCCTATGTAGCAATAAAAATGACCCTTTGATTTAGTTGTTAAAATCATAGATGGGTCGCAGAGAAGAACAAATCACTGTGGATATGCAATTCAGGAAGGTTAATTTGAAGTCACATGACTCAAATCATCTCCACATTTCAGAATCATTTTCCAGAAGCCCAGGGTTCATTCTGTCCTCTCTCTTGGCTCATTCACTCATTGTTCCATGACATCAGTGACCATCCAGACAGTGATGAATTCCAAGTCGGCATCTCCACCCCCACCTCTCATCTGCACATCTCCAAATAGCTGATCCACATTACTGCTTGTAGATTTCATGCCAAACTGCAAATCTGGTCCACTTATGGAGAATGCCACCACATCCATTGAGTTAAACAAGTTAGAAGTGTTCAAGTTCTCACTCACACACACACTTTTCTCCCTCATCCCCCTGAATGTGTTTATTCTATATGTAACTCTTGCATCTATTCCCCATATTTCCAGCTGCCCTCCACCCACTTTCTTCATTCCAATACCAACCATTCATGGCTAAGCTGCTTCCTAACTAGCCTCCTTGTCCTCTGCTTCTGTACCTCCCCAATCATCTTTCATATGGCTGCCTGAACACCTTTTGTATGTGTAAGTCTGATGGTGTTACCTCTTCTTAAAACCCTTGATGGGCTCTGGTTGTCTTTAGGATAAAGACTGGGTTCTTAAAGGGGGCTTCCAAGGCTCTATCATGTTGGGTCTCCATCAGCACCTCTTCTGACTCTTCCTGCTCAGGCCACACCTGTCCCTTCTGCACAGCACATCACAGGCCCATGTTTCTACCCGACCAGTTCTTGGCACAGGTTGCTCCTGGATCCTTTCTTACCTTGCTCATCCCTCATGTCTCAGCTCAGTCACAGCCCTGTCTCAGCCACACCTTCTTGGACCCTCAGCCTAGGCCAGGAATCTTGTCACTTGCTCTCAGAGAGCTGCTCCACTGGGGCTAAACCTCAGCCCAGTTTATAATTATACATTTGTATGTGTCATTACTTGGTCCCCTGTGTCTCTCTTGCTAGGCAGACCTTTGTAAGACCAGGAACTGTGTCTGTTTTTAGCATCGTGCCCTCAGCCACTTGACAATATGCCTCCCAAATACATGCTCAATTGAGTGAATAAAGCCACTGAGTCACCTCCAGAAAGGGTCTTTGATGTCTGTGCCAACTCATCAGAATCTTCTAAAATAGGCAGCTCTTGCCCTGATTGTCATGGCTCAGTTAGTTGAGCATCATCTTGCAAAGTGCAGGTTGCTTGTTGGTCAGGGCATGTGCCTAGGTTGCAGTCCAGTCCCTGACTGGGGTGCATGCAAGCGGTGACTGATCAATGTTTCTCTCTCACACATCGAAGTTTCTCTCCCTCTCTTTCTCCTTCTATTCCCCTCTCTATAAAAATAAAATAAAAGAGGCAGCTCTGAAAAAGTATATATTTAATGCCACGAAGAAAAATTCTAACAGAAAAGAAAGTAAGTCTTGAACCCTGAGCTGTCACTGAAGTGGGTGCTGAGATTGCAATGACTTCATGGCGATAACGATGTGGAAGACTTATGACTGAGCACCTTGGTGTGTGCACTGCACTGTCTCCTCTGTTCCCCATCACTGTAACTCCATGGTAATTATCAGACTGGTTATTTGTTAAAACAACATAGACACAAATTTCAGGAGAGAGAGAATTGGGTGCCATTGCAATCTTGAATATATTGAGATTTACATCCATAGATTCAGAGTTAATCCTGAATGAATAATACACTAGGTCATGCAGTTAGGTCTACAGAGAATGTGTGCGCCCATGGAGCCGATAAGAACTCTGAAACCAGCACTTCTTCAGATTGGGAGAAACTAGTTAACTTCCACATACTGTGATGACCTCGGGGAACCTCAGTCAGAGTTTGCAAATGTCACAGATTGAAAGCTGGCACCCTGGATTAGGTAAGCAAGGGTCAAGAACACAGTGGAAAGAGCTGGAGCATGTGTGTGCATACATATTTCTGTGCTGGCTAAGAAAGAAATTGCAGGTATATTTTAAGCCTTCAATTTGAGCACATGACTCTTTCTTTGGCAGTAATAGAAATTGAACACCCCAACAAAAAGCAGAAAATGCACACTAATCTCCAGTGCAGATATAAATTAGTTACATAAAACGATATGGAACCAAGGATTTGCTCAGCTGGTCTAAAGAGGAGGAAAACACCTTGAAACATTAATAAGCATTGCTTATTAAAAACGGGAGGGACCAAGAGATGGAACATGGCACACACAAGTCCAAACCATTCTCTCAGCCCTTGTAATGCTGATGACTGTGGCATTAATCTCCAAGCAGTGTGTGTGACCCATTTCTGATTTTTATGCTTGGAACATCTTGTATACAAATGGGCATTTCTTTTTCCAAAAACAGATTTTTTTAATATTTTATTTTATTAATTATGCTATTAGTTGTCCCATTGCCCCCCTCTATTCCCTTCCACCCTGCACACCCCCTCCCACCCACATTCCCCCCCCTTTAGTTCATGTCCATGGTTGTACATATAAGTTCTTTGGCTTCTACATTTCCTATACTATTCTCACCCTCCCACTGTCTATTTTCTACCTACCATTTATGCTACTTATTCTCTGTACCTTTCCCCCCTCTCTCCCCTCCCACTCCCCTGCTGATAACCCGCCATGCGATCTCCATTTCTGTGATTCTTTCCTGTTCTAGTTGTTTGCTTAGTTTGCTTTTGTTTTTGTTGTAGGTGTGGTTGTTAATAAATGTGAGTTTGCTGTCATTTTTACTGTTCCTATTTTTTATCTTCTTTTTCTTAGATAAATCCCTTTAACATTTCATATAATAA
Source organism: Desmodus rotundus (assembly GCF_022682495.2). Lineage (NCBI taxonomy): Eukaryota > Metazoa > Chordata > Mammalia > Chiroptera > Phyllostomidae > Desmodus > Desmodus rotundus. The sequence continues at coordinate 105,427,863 of NC_071389.1, read as the reverse complement.
GGGCTGGGTGATGATGAACAACTGGAACTTGACCTTATCTGAGAAGCACTTTATCTGCCCTTTCATTCTAAATGAAAGCTTTGCTGGATAGAGCAATCTTGGATGCAGGTCCTTGCCTTTCATGACTTGGAAAACTTCTTGCCAGCCCCTTCTTGCCTGCAAGGTCTCTTTTGAGAAAGCAGCTGAAAGGGCAGCTACTATGGGAACTCCTTTGTAGGTAACTGTGTCCTTATCCCTTGCTGCTTCTAAGATTCTCTCCTTCTGTTTCATCTTGGGGAATGTAATTATGATGTGCCTTGGTGTGTTTCTCCTTGGGTCCAGCTTCTTTGGGACTCTCTGAGCTTCCTGGACGTCCTGGAATTCTATTTCCTTTGCCAGATTGGGAAAGTTCTCCTTCATTATTTGTTCAAATAAGTTTTTGATTTTTTGTTCTTCCTCTTCTCCTTCTGGCACCCCTATAATTCAGATGTTGGAAGGTTTCAAGATGTCCTGGAGGTTCCTAAGCCTCTCCTCATTTTTCCGAATTCTTGTTTCTTCATTCTTTTCTGGTTGGATGTTTCTTTCTTCCTTCTGGTCCATGCCATTGATTTGAGTCCCAGTTTCCTTCCTGTCACTGTTGGTTCCCTATACATTTTCCTTCATTTCACTCAGTATAGCCTTCATTTTTTCATCTGATTTGTGACCAAATTCAACCAATTCTGTGAGCATCCTGATTACCAGTGTTTTGAACTGTGCATCTGATAGGTTGGCTATCTCTTCATTGTTTAGTTGTATTTTTTCTGGAGCTTTGATCTGTTTTTTCATTTGGGGCATTTTTTTTTTTGTTTTGGGGTGCCTGAGCCACAAAAGGTTAAGTGCCTAAGGGAGGTTCTGCTGAAAGGACCGATGCACCCAACTGTCTCGGAATGTGCAGGTAAAAATGCTGGAAGAACTTGTCCCCGTGTAAAAAGTCTACCCGCATCCACACAACTGCGGTTCCTTGGAAAAAAGCATATTCTCGGTGGAAGGGATCACTGCTCTTTTCTTTCCAAGTTTTTCCCAAATGGGCATATTTTTGGTATTGGATACTCAAACTGACATAGCTAAATAAGAAAAGTTAGTACATTCATCCAATTTAGCTTCGATTCACTACAGTGTCATCTTCCTAATATTTTACTTAATTTTTAAAAAATATATTTTATTGATTATGCTATTACAGTTGTCCCATTTTCTCTTTTTTATTCCCCTCAGCCCTTCTACCCCCTCCCACCAGCTTCCTCCCCTTAGTTCATGTCCATGGGCCGAACCTGTAAGTTCTTTGGCATTTCCTACACTATTCTTAACCTCCCCGTCTGTTTTATGCCTACCATTTATGCTTCTTATTCCCTGCACCTTTTCCCCACTCCCTCCCCTCCCCCTCCGAGCTGATAACCCCGATGTGATCTCCATTTCTGTGATTCTGTTCCTGTTCTAGATGTTTGTTTAGGGTTGTTGTTTTTTTTTTTTCGTTTCAGTTGTTGATAGTTGTGAGTTTGTTGTCATTTTACTGTTCATAGTTTTGATCTTTTTCTTAGATAAGTCCCTTTAACATTTCATATAATAAGGGCTTGGTCATGATGAACTCCTTTAACTTGGCCTTATCTGGGAAGCACTTTATCAGCCCTTCCATTCTAAATGATAGCTTTGATAGAGAGAGTAATCTTGGATGTAGGTCCTTGTCTTTCATGACTTTGAATACTTTTTACCAGCCCCTTCTTGCCCGCATGGTCTCTTTTGAGAAATCAGCTGACAATCTTATGGGAACTCCTTTGTAGGTAACTGTCTCCTTTTCTCTTGCTGCTTTTAAGATTGTCTCCTTATCTTTAATCCTGGGTAATGCAATTATGATGTGCCTTGGTGTATACTTCCTTGGGTCCAACTTGTTTGGGACTGTCTGAGTTTCCTGGACTTCCCAGAAGTCTATTTCTTTTGCCAGATTGGGGAAGTTCTCCATTATTTTTTCAGTTTTAAGTTTTCAATTTCTTGCTCTTCCTCTTCTCCTTCTGGCATCCCTATGATTTGGATGTTGGAACATTTAAAGTTGTCCCAGAGGTTCCTAAGCCTCTTTTCATTTTTTTTTTTTTTTTGAATTCTTGTTTCTTCATTCTGTTCTGGTTGGATGTTTATTTCTTCCTTCTGCTCTAAACCATTGATTTGACTCCTAGTTTTCTTCCTTCACTGCTGGTTTTCTGTACATTTCTTTTCATTTCACTTTTCATAGCCTTCACTTTTTCCTCCATTTTTCGACCATACTCAACCATTTCTGTGAGTATCCTGATTACTAGTGTTTTGAACTGTGCATCTGATAGGTTGGCTATCTCTTCATTGCTTAGTTCTATTTTTGAAGCTTTGATCTATTTTTTCGTTAAGACCATATACCTTTTTTTTGTCTCTGCGTAGCTGTTACATTGTAAAGGGTGGAGACTTAGGTATTCACCAGGGCAGGGCAACCCACATTGCTGCTTTGTGGCACTGTATGTTGGGTAGGGGTCCAAGAGGGAACAATGCCACTTGCTTGGCTCTCAGCCAGCTTTCAGTCCCTTCCCTTGCTACCCACAAGCAAATTGGGCCCTTCTGGTGCTGATTCCTGGGTGGATGAGTTTGTGTAGGTTCTTGGGGGCTGTGGGTCTCTCCAGTGAACTCTCCTGTGAGGCTGGGATTTTCTCCTGCAGCCTCAACCCCCACCGGTCTTTACAACAAGAAGTTTTGAAGCTTTATTTCTCTGCATCAGAACCCTGGGTTGCATGGTCTGTCTTGCTCCCTAGTTGTTCTTCCTAGTTATCCGCATGCAAATGTGGGACCGTCTGGTCTGCCAGCCACCACCTCGCCTGCCTGGTCCTCCAGCTTCAGCCTTGCTGCACATCCTCTCTGCCCCTCCTATTGGTTTGAATGAATGCTTCTTCTTTCACTCCTTCATTGTTGGACTTCCATACAGTTTGATTTTTTGGCAGTTCTGGTTATTTTTTGTTTTTAAATTTGTCACTGTCCTTTTAGTCGTGCCAGGAGGCAAAGTGTATCTACCTGTGCCTCCATCTTGGCTCGAAGTTTCATCTTCCTAATATTTTAAATAAAAAGATACTCTTACCCTGGCCAGGTAGCTCAGTTGGTTACAATGTTGTCTTTATATGCCAAGGTTGCAGATTCAATTCCCAGTCAGAGCACATGCAAGGATCAACCAATGAATGAATAAATAAGTGGAACAACAAATCAATCTTTCTCTCTCTGTCTCTCTCCCTTCCTCTTGCTCTCCAAAGTTAATCAATTAAAAAGAATAATCTCTTATTCTCATTCACTGAGCCTATGTCATAAAGGCACAGTTGAATTCATTTTGGCCAAATTGTGACTGTTTTGACTCATGTTTGAAGTCAAGAAAGTGGAATGAGTTAGACAGACCTTTTCCCCCTATGAATTCTCTAGGTTGCCTGCTACGGGATTTGTAGACCTATGTTATATGTACTTTCTTGGTTATTACATGCCTACCCTTTCACCTTAATCTCAGAAAGGGAATATCCTTGAAGTAAATCTAAGAGAGCAGCTCCTGAATCAAGCTGATTAACAGAATAGATTAGAAGCTTTAAAACCTTACAGATTCCTGGATCCCATCCCCAATCTGTGGAGTTTGAGACTCTGGTGGTAAGGTGGGGGAAACGGGGCAGCCCAGAACCTCAATGGAAGATGCATCAGCTTCTCTCCCAAGAGTGGCCTGAAGGACATAACCACAGGGACATGTTCTAGCATTTTAGAAGGTCAGTTAATCTTTGTGATAGCAACTGAATATTATCTCCAAGTCTACTTCAAAGTTTTCTAAGTCCTTAGAGCATTTACATGTTCTTTACTTGGGAGCCATTCTGGTCCAGTGTATAACTGAGCATTCAGGCTTTAGTTTTCCTTGGGTGTCTCTGGGTGGCTACCTCCTAATACGGACATTCTAGCCACTCTGCTCTGCTTTCCTAAATCCAGAGCATCCTTCAAGGCCTGATCAAACATCCACCTCTTCTGTGAAAACCAAATGACTCTGTGACAGTCTGTGACTTCTCCCTCTGACAGTCCCCTGGAGGGGGTAGAGCCATAGAATTTTTTTTTTTAATTTTAATTTTATATTGTTATTCAATTACAGTTGTATGCCCTTTCTCCCTATCCCTCCACCCCACCCCGGCTGAACCCCCTCCCTCCCCCACCTTCACCCTCCCCCTTGATTTTGTCCATGTGTCCTTTATAGTAGTTCCTGTAATCCCCTCTCCTCACTGTCCCCTCCCCACTCCCCCCTGCCCATTGTTAGATTGTTATGAACTTCAATGTCTCTGGTTATATTTTGTTTGCTTTTTCCTTCTATTGCTTATGTTCCCGTTAAAGGTGAGATCATATGGTATTTGTCCCTCACTTCCTGGCTTATTTCACTTAGCATAATGCTCTCCAGTTTCATCCATGCTGTTGCAAAGGGTATAAGCTCCTTCTTTCTCTCTGCTGCGTAGAATTCCATTGTGTAAATATACCATAGTTTTTTGATCCACTCATTTGCTGATGGGCACTTAGGTTGCTTCCAGTACTTGGCTATTGTAAATTGTGCTGCTATGAACATTGGGGTGCATAGGTTCTTTTCGATTGGTGTTTCAGGGTTCTTGGGGTGTAATCCCAGCAGCGGAATTGCTGGGTCAAAGGGCAGTTCCATTTTTAGTTTTCTGAGGAAATTCCATACTGTTTTCCACAGTGGCCTCACCAGTCTGCATTCCCATCAACAGTGCACTAGGGTTCCCTTTTCTCCACATCCTCTCCAACATTTGTTTGTTGATTTGTTTATGTTGGACACTCTGACTGGTGTGAGATGGTACCTCATTGTGGTTTTAATTTGCATCTCTCTGATGGCTAGTGATGCTGAGCATCTTTTCATATGTCTCTGGGCCCTCTGTATGTCTTCCTTGGAGAAGTGTCTGTTCAAGTCCTTTGCCCATTTTTTAATTGGGTTGTTTGTCCTCCTGGAGTGGAGTCGTATGAGCTCTTTATATATTTTGGAGATCAGGCCCTTGTCTGAGGTATCATTGACAAATATGTTTTCCCATACTGTTGGTTCTCTTTGTAATTTGGTGCTGTTTTCTTTAGCCATGCAGAAGCTGTTTATTTTGATGAGGTCCCATTTGTTTATTCTTTCCTTTATGTCCCTTGCTTTAGAGGACATGTCTGTGAGGATGTTGCTGCATGGAATGTCTGAGATTTTCCTGCCAATGTTTTCCTCGAGGACTTTTATGGTGTTACGGCTTATATTTAAGTCTTTTATCCATCTTGAGTTTATTTTTGTGTATGGCGTAAGTTGGTGATCGAGTTTCATTTTTTTGCAAGTAGCTGTCCAGATCTCCCAACACCATGTGTTGAAGAGGCTGCTTTTGCTCCATTTTATGCTCCTGCCTCCTTTGTCAAATATTAATTGACCGTAAAGGCTTGAGTTTATTTCTGGGCTCTCTGTTCTGTTCCATTGGTCTATGTGCCTGTTTTTATGCCAGTACCAGGCTGTTTTGATTACAGAGGCCTTGTAATACAGTTTGATATCAGGTATTGTGATCCCTCCTGCTTTGTTCTTCTTTCTCAAGATTGCTGCAGCTATTCAGGGTTGTTTATGGTTCCATATAAATTTCTGAAATGTTTGTTCTATATCTGTGAAATATGTCATGGGTACTCTAATAGGGATTGCATTGAATCTATAAATTGCTTTGGGTAGTATGGCCATTTTGATGATGTTAATTCTTCCAATCCGTGAGCATGGTACATGCTTCCATTTGTTTGTGTCTTCCTTAATTTCTTTCTTCAGTGTTGTGTAGTTTTCTGAGTACAGGTCTTTTACCTCCTTGGTTAGGTTTATTCCTAGGTACTTTATTTTTCTTGTTGCTATATCAAATGGGATTTTTTCCTGATTTCTGTTTCTGATGTTTCATTGTTGGTGTACAGAAATGCCTTTGATTTCTGAGTATTGACTTTGTATCCAGCTGTTTTGCCAAATTCATTTATTAGGTCGAGGAGTTTTTTGGTGGAGTCTATAGGATTTTCCATGTACACTATCATGTCATCTGCAAACAGTGACAGTTTCATTTCCTCCTTTCCAATTTGGATGCCTTTTATTGCTTTTTCTTGTCTGATTGCTGTGTCTAGGACTTCCAATACTATGTTGAATAGGAGTGGTGAGAGAGGGCATCCTTGTCTTGTTCCTGATCTTAGTGGGAAAACTCTAAGTTTTAGTCCATTGAGTATGATGTTGGCTGTAGGTCTCTCATATATGGCCTTTATGATGTTGAGGAATGCTCCCTCTATTCCCACTTTGCTGAGTGTTTTTATCACAAATGGGTGCTGTACCTTATCAAATGCTTTTTCTGCATCTATTGATATGATCACGTGATTTTTGACTTTGCTGTTGTTGATGTGATGTATTATGTTTATTGATTTGCGAATATTGTACCATCCTTGCATCCCTGGGATGAATCCCACTTGGTCATGGTGTATGATCTTTTTAATGTATTGCTGGATGCATTTTGCCAATATTTTATTGAGAATTTTAGCGTCTATATTCATCAGAGATATTGGCCTGAAGTTTTCTTTCTTTGTTATTTCTTTATCTGGTTTTGGGATTAGGATGATGCTGGCTTCATAAAATGAGTTTGGGAGTCTTCCATCTTCTTGAATTTTTTGAAATAATCTGTGAAGGATAGGGGTTAGCTCTTCCTTAAATGCTTTGTAGAATTCTCCTGTGAAACCATCTGGTCCAGGGCTTTTGTGTGTTGGGAGTTTTTTGATGACTGCTTCAATTTCGTCTGCCGTTATTGGTCTGTTCAGGTTTTTTGCTTCTTCTTCATTCAGTTTTGGAAGATTATATTTTTCTAGAAATGTGTCCATTTCACCTAGGTTTTCACATTTCTTGGCATACAGTTCTTCGTAGTAATTTCTTACAGTCCTTTGTATTTCTGTGGTATCAGTTGTAATCTCTCCTCTTTCATTTCTAATTGTCTTTATTTAGATCCTCTCTCTTTTTTTCTTGATGAGCCTACTTAAAGGCTTGTCGATTTTGTTTATCTTTTCAAAGAACCAGCTCCTGGATTCATTGATCCTTAGAATTGTGCTTTTAGTCTCTATGTCATTTAACTCTGCTCTGATCTTGGTTATTTCCTTCCTTCTACTTGCTCTGGGCTGTCTTTGTTGTTGTTCCTCCAGTTCTTGTAGGCGTAAGGTTAGGTTATTTGTTTGAAATGTTTCTATCTTTTTAAGGTAGGCCTGTATTGCTATGAAACTCCCTCTCAGGACTGCCTTTGCTGTGTCCCATAGGTTTTGGGTTGTTGTGAGTTCATTTTCATTTGTTTCCAGAAAGTTTTTGATTTCTTCCCTAATCTCGTTCTTGACTCATTCATTGTTTAATAGCATGCTATTCAGTCTCCATGATTTTGAGTGTTAGGGGTTTTTTTCCTTTGGGGTTGGTTTCTAGTTTCAGTCCCTTGTGGTCAGAGAAAATGCTTGGTATGATTTCAATTTTCTTGAATTTGTTGAGGCTTGCTTTATGTCCTATCATGTGGTCTATCTTTGAAAAAGTTCCATGGACACTGGAAAAGAATGTGTATTTTGCTTCTTTGGGATGAAAAGCTCTATATATATCAGTTAAGTCCATTTCCTCTAGGCTATTGTTCAGTGACACAATATCCTTGTTGATATTTTGTTTGGAAGACCTGTCCATTTTGACAGTGGGGTGTTAAAGTCCCCTACTATAATTGTGTTGCTGTCAATATCTTTCTTGAAGTCCTCCAAGATTTTCTTTATGTATTTGGGTGCTCCTATGTTGCGTGCATATATATTTACAATGTTTATGTCTTCTTGGTGGATTCTTCCTTTGAGTATTATGAAGTGACCTTCTGGGTCTCTCTTTATGGCCCTTCTTTGGAAGTCTATTTTGCCTGATATGAGTATTGCTACCCCTGCTTTTTTTTCCTGTCCATTTGCTTGGAAAATTTGTTTCCAGCCCTTCACTCTCAGTCTGTGTAAGTCTTTTGTCCTGAGATGGGTCTCTTGTAGGCAGCATATGTGTGGGTCATGTTTTCTTATCCATTCAGCTATTCTATGTCTTTTGATTGGAGCATTTAATCCATTTACATTTAAGGTTATTATCGATAGGTAGTTATTCATTGCCATTTTTTCCTACCTGTGTTCCTCTCTCTTTCTCTTTTCCTTCCTTTCCTTAAAGCGGTCCCTTTAGCATCTCTTGCAGAGCTGGTTTGGTAGAAGTGTATTCTTTTAGACTTCTTTTGTCTGGGAAACTCTTTATTTGGCCTTCTATCTTGATTGAGAGCCTTGCTGGGTAAAGTAGTCTTGGTTGCAGGCTTCTGGTTCTCATTACTTGGAATATTTTTTGCCATTCTCTTCTGACTTGGAGCGTTTCCATTGAGAAGTCAGTTGCTAACCTTATTGGGGCTCCCTTGTATGTTATTTCCTGTTTCTCCCTTGCTGCCTTTAAGATCCTCTCTTTGTCTTGGAATTTTGCCATTTTAATTATGATGTGTCTTGCAGTGGGCCTCTTTGTGTTCCTCTTGCTTGGGACTCTCTGTGTTTCCTGGATTTGGGTGACTCTCTCTCTCATAAGATTAGGGAAATTTTCCATCATTACTTTTTCAAACAGATTTTCTATCCCTTGCTCTTCTTCTTCTCCTTCTGGTATTCCTATTATACGGATATTGTTACGTTTCATGTTGTCCTGCATTTCCCTTAATCCCTCTTCATTCTTTCTGAGCCTCTTTTCTTTTTCTTGCTCTTTCTGGGTGTTTTTTTCTACTTTGTCCTCCAGCTTGCTGATCCAATCCTCTGCTTCATCAAGTCTGCTTCTCATTCCTTCTAATGTGTTCTTCAATTCAGAAATTGTATTCTTCGTTTCCTCTTGGCCCTTATTGATAGTTTCTGTTTCCTTTTTCATGTTGATATAGTTTGCAGTGAGTTCATTGTAGTTTCCCTGTAGTTTCTGGTAGTTCTCTGTGAGCTCAGAGAGCTCAGTAAGCTTCCTGATAACCATTGCTTTGAACTCACTATCTGATAGTTGACTTGCCTCTTTTTCAGTTAGCATTCTTTCTGAGTCTTCCTCGTTTCCTTTCATTTGGTGATTGTTTCTTTGTCTTCCCATTGTTTGTGAGACTCTTCTTGTTAGCCTCTGCTTCTTAAATTGATCTATTCTGACTCCCTGGGTTTATGGTATGAACTTCCATGGTAGAATGCCAATGGGATTCAGTGCTGCTGTCTCCTTAATCTCCTGTGCTCACTGGTCTTGAGCTGACGTTTATGGGTGTAACACGGTCTAACTCTGGTCTTTTCAGCACTCCAGGTTTTGTTGTCTCACCTGTGGGAAAAAGAGAAAGGGGGGAAAAAAGAAAAAAAAAGAAGGGAAGGAGGGAAAAAGGGAATAGAAAGGGAAAGGAAGGAAGGAAGAAGGAATAAAGAAAGATCAGAGGCAAGATAAGAAGAAATTTTAACAAAAATTAAAACAAAAGAATAAATAAAAGAAGGCAGGAAGAAGGAATAAAAATGGTAAAGGATCAAAGGAAGAAGGAATAAAAAAAATAAACGACAGAAAGGAAGAAAAAATTCAGGGGGAAAGGAGGAAAGAAGAGGAAAAAAAAAAGTCTTCTGCTGGTTTTAAGCCTGTCAGGTTAGTTCTGCTGGTCTTCCTGTCTGTGGAATGGGAGGGGGTGGTTGGAAGGATTGGTTTCACTTTTCTCCCTTCCTGAGCCACACTCTTCACTGTTGTTCAGCCTTCAGTCCAGTTCCTCAGGGTCCTTCTGCTCCCCACTAGGCCTTTAGTTCACCAGTTGTGCTGTCCTTGAGTTGCACCAGTTAGGGGCAACTCACACTCCACCTTCTTGCTCTTTGCTGTCTTAGATGCTAGGGGCTCTCCGTGCTGCTATGGGGTAGTTCAGCCCTCTACTGGGTCGAGTCTTTCCGGGGAATGTAGTCTCCCCTAGTCCTGCAGCTCCCCTCTGCTGGGTGTTCTGCCTTCGTCCTAGAGAGCCAGTAGGCCCTGCAGGGCTCTGTGCGCAGGGGCTAGGTAGGAGTTGTAGGTGTGGTCGCCTGCAGGCAGCCAGGCCGTTGATCAGCTGATCTGCTGCTTTGGGCCTGGGTCTCGCGGCTGGCTGGTCCACAGCTCTGGGCTGATCCAGCTGCTTTGGGCCTGAGTTGCGTGGCCCTCGGGTCCGCCGCTTTGAGCCAGTGGGTGGGGCAGCTAGCCTCTGCTCCTGGTGTGCACCCACCGGAGGTTTCAGGTGTGGGCCCCCAGTCCGCTAATCTGGGTGCGGGCCACTGGGCTTCAGGTGAGTGCCGGGGCTGCTTATCCCGCATTCACCGTCCAGGGGCTGAGGGGGGAGGGGCGCCAGAGGCCGCGGCTGCTGCCGAGAGTTCTCTAATTAGCCGCTGAGTGCCTCTATTTAATTTTTCTTTTTGAGAAATTCTTCCTATTCAAGACCCCCTGGTCCAAACAAGTACCTGGCTGCTCACACAGCCCAGCCTGGCTCTCTCCCAAGAATCCTGCAGCAGACCCTGCGCCCGGGCTGGGGCTTCAGCCGCTCTGGTCCCCGCGCAGGTCCTGGGGACCTTATTGTCCTTAAGCACTCTTCTTACCGTCAGATCTTTCAATGTCCTCTATCTTTGGTCTCCGATCTTCATATATGCTGGAATACTGTTGGCTGTTCGCTCTGCTTCTCAGATCAGCTAGGTGTTTCACTGGTGTTGAGGGGAAGTGGACTCTGCTCCCACCTATCTCGCCGCCATCTTGTCTCTCTAAGAGGGAGCCATAGAATTTAACACTTAATTGTTTTCTAATTGCTTCTGATCTGCTCTGCTCCCTCGCCCTGTTATACACAGCTTGAGGTGGGAGGCCGTGGTTCTCTCACAGTGCCTTTAAAGAGGCTGCCAGCTGGCCCGGTTCACACTGTGGCCCCAGGTACCCAGACTGGCACCAAGTTGGCCTTCTGTGAATATTTGTTGGATCAGTGAATTTGGTGATAAAATGATCATTGAACACTGAGTCAGAAAACCACAGCCTAAAATGAAATTACCCTGTAGTATGCCCTATTTTATTTAATTCAATCAGTATTTGCTAAATATGTATCAAATGCTTCCTGAGTGCCAGACATTGTCCTAGGTGCTGGGGACATAGCAACAAATGTCCTTTATCATGCACTGAATGCTAACTTTTAAAGGAGGGTAACTTTGAGGTTTTTGAGAATGGATTTTCTCCTCCTGGTCCTGGACATGATGTAAAACAGGACAGAGATCAGTTCAGTAATTATCATAATGCAGAGAAATGGACGTTGACAACCCAGTGCCTATAATTGGGTTTTGTAATATTATAGTTCAAATAGACAGAACCACAGTGAGGATTGGTTTTCTTCCCTTCTTCACCACCTTTTCAGAGTGATAGAGGCTTCTGCAAACTAGGCATTGCTACTCATTTTAAGTTTGGTATATCTTATATTAAAAGTTTAGCTCTTTGGTGGAGTGAGCTGGACAAGGCCACGTCTTGCCCATTGATCACTGGAGTCCTCTGGTGTCTTCTCCTTGTGTGACAGAATTCTAGAGCCAAGATGTCAAGACCTCACTGTAGTCAGGTTGATCTGAAACCCCTCCAGACGTGATGACTTAGTCCATAGGAGTAAAACTATTACTTCTGCAGAAACATTATTTTTTTTCTATTCAAAGTGAATTTGTTTTTTAAAACGCATCAAGTCTGTTTCTCCTTCTTGATCTGTATTTCAGCTAGAGGCATTATCTCTCTGTGCACACAATGGAGTCAGCAGCAGGCATTTCAGCCTGACCCAGGGCCACCTTTCCTTAGCACACACGTCAGCTGCTCTGGCTTGTGGTAATTACCCAGCGAGCTGAGGCAGGAGAGGCAGCCTACAGAGATTTCTACCACCAAGTAATTAGAGCCAGAGAAATTCTGCGGACTCTTAGTGCTGCTTTGGGGAACAGGATGTTACAAACATTGTGGAGCAATGAATCTCAGGAAAAGAGAGAAGAGAGTGAGACCTGAATGAAAAACAAAGGGAGAGAAATTAATACAAATGTAGGGATGAGGAGGAAATGTAGAGGGATGCTGAGAGAGCCATAGGTTTGGGTGGTTTATCACTTATCAAAGAAGACAACTGATGAATTCATTTAAAGGACCAGTGGTTTGTTTTGACCTTGTAGCTGTCCCTGAATAAAGGGGTGATTGTTGCACGGGAAGGCCAGTTGCTGGGCAAATTGCTATCTGAATGACAGCATCTTTTTTCACATTGGCTGCCTTACATTGGGAGCCAGGTGCTTGGATGTTGTCCCTGGAATCCCCGGGATGAGACTTCACCTCATGGGGTCCTTGGGGCTTTATCTAAGTCCTCTTTTCAGGATTCCAAGTCATTCTTCCCAGCAAAGGCATCTTGGTGACATTTAAGTAATTATTTTGAGGCATTCATAAAAAGGGTTCAGTGTCAACAGATGGTCTCTTCTGCATGAGAGTGGGGTAAAATAGGGCTGGGAGGGGCAGGGAAATGACTTATTTCCACGGTTGTACTCAAAATTTATTCATGCTCAAAATGCATACTGAATTTCTGCTTTCCTTCACTAGACGTACCACTGCATTTACCATGACAAAAGTCAGACCTGTGCCTGGATATAGTCCAGTCTGGATTTCTGAACACCTGGACCCCTGGAATTTCCTGATTGTATGTCATTAAATATTTTCAATGAGAGCAATTATGATATGACAAAATAAACAAGACTTCATTTTTATACCTTTGTAAAACTCAATGATAAGACAAATCAGAAAAATAAAATGATCCAGTCTGTGCTGAGACTTTTGTTTTAGAAACTGGGTCACCTTTGGAGACCCTGGAAATCTTGGGCTATGTACTCCAACTGGGCTGTCTGCGTGTCTATCAATCATCTATCTATCTATTCTATATAATTTGTCATCTATCTATCTTATCTATCTATCTATCTTATCTATCTATCTATCTATCTATCGTCTATCTATCTATCATCTATCCATCACAGTTGGATAGTAAGTGGTATTTGCTTCTTGCAGTTAGTTGTCCCCTGGTTCTGGGAGATTCTGCATAACTCCCTCATATCCCACCTCAGAGGTCAGCATTGGTCTAAGACCCTTATCACTATTCCTCCAGATGTGGGCTTGTTCCTCAGTGCTTTGTCCTCCTGAAAATCTGTGAGCTGAGGCCTAGCCACTTAGCACTTCAGTGGGGATGGTGATAGAACTGGCTCTGTTTGATTTGGTCATTGTCACTTGTCTCAGGAACAACCTGTTATTTCCTCAGCTTGAAAACAATTCTACTTGCAAAGGTCCTGCCAACAGGCTATCCTCCAGCTCAGTGTCAAGAGCAGCCAGCAAATAGCCTCCGGTGACCAGAGGCTGCTCTGTGCAGTGAGGCCAGGCCCTGTGGTCACAAGAAGCAGAGTGAGGGCCAGGCCCTGCACATGCTGAAGACTCATACTCCGTGTTCACCTGCATATTTGTCTCCAGAGCCCAGATCTCCCCTGGCCTTTTCTATAGGGTCTTCTCCAGCTGTGAGACAAAGGCCACAGTTTCTGGTGCTCCCCTCAGTGCTTTGTCCTTGCTTAGAGAGCATTTATTTCCATGCTTGTCACCCAATTAGACCACAGGCAACCCTAGAATAGTGGCTGTGTGATTTACTCTTGTTTTTTAAAAACTAGGAAAACACTTAGGTCTGGAAAGCATAGCTCTTATTTAGTGTTGGTGGCATAAATAAATGAGAAGACATGGAAGATGGTGGCATGGGACACCTCTCTGACACTCATCACTGATTCTCAAGTTTCTCTTCCTCTCCCCACCTCTAACTAGTCCCCACTGAGAGCGTATAAACTGCTTGGTGGTTTGGGGTTTAGCACCCCATATTCTCCATCCATTTTATCCCTTACCACCAAAACTCTCCTAATAAAATACTCTTTAAGTAAGAATAGTGCACCTGCTAAGAAATCAGCCTTTCAGGAAAGGTCTTCTGGACCCCCACTCCAACCAGATTCTTACTTTCAGCTCCTCCTACAAATGCATTGCACAGTCACATGTGCTCCAGGATGCAGTGACTTGGCACTTTGGTTGATGGCCTAACAGAGCTGTGATCTGACCCCAGTCAACCCAGCAAGGATGGATCTGCAATAGCCCAGGTCCCTCTGCCCTATTGTAGGACAGGTTCAGAGAAGTAAGAGTAATAGGATCATTCTTGCCTGGTAAGTGGACTGAGGGGCGGGGTGTGTAACTCTTAAAGCAAAGGTTCTCAAAGTGTGGTCACCAGAGCAGTAATGTCATCACCATCTGCAAACTTACTGTAAGTACAAATTCTTCAGCTGAACCTGGACTGACTAAAAAGCATCTGTGCATAAGGAAGCAGAAATCTGTGCTTTAACAAGCCAAGTAGAACTAATGCGGTCCATTTCTGATGATCCAGTTGGAGGATCCATGGGCCCTTTAACTCCTGTGGGTCCCATTTTGCCTCAGTTAAGGTATCACCAGCTCCCTGTGGCTTTCTGGCAGAACACCAGACATCGGCACCTCTGCCTCTCCTCTCCTTCCTTCTTATGAGCGCTGCTTTATCCTCCGCCCCCCCCGCCCCCCCGCCCCCCCCCCCCCCCCCCCCGCACTAGGCACTCAGCGAGCGGTCTCAGCTGTGTGCTTCCGCTCCTCATCCTGCCACCACGCTGCCACCCTGCTGCCAAGCCTCCTAGTGGGACCGCTGTTCTGTGGCACAGCTGTCCTCTTACTCTGACCACAGTGAGCAGGTCCTTCCCTCTAAGCCCCTCTGCAGAGCAGAGACTGGGCTGAAATGTCAGAACCCGCCCCCCACCAACCAGCACCTCCTACGGGCAGGTCTCCTGTTTCCCTCAGGTTGCACAGGTGCAGGCTGGATACTGCCCTAATGTACACTTTTGATATTTTGTTCATCTTGTATGTTTTGCATCAATTTTGATTTTAAAAAATAATGCATTAAACTATTATTTATCATGATTACTGAATTTTTTTGGCACTCCATTCAATTTTGCCCCAGGAGCCAGTGAGCAGGCCCTGCTCTGGAGAAGCGAAGCGGAGGCTTTCATCTCAGCCTTACTGGATGCAGCTCAGAGTGATAGGGACAGGCTTTGTGGGGGCGGACTTGAAGTTGAATCTCACCCGCAGCTGTGTGAGCCTGGACAGGTCACTAGCCTCTCTGAGCGTCTGTTTTATTCACTCTAACGTGGGGGTAAGAAATCCCTATTGGAGGGGTTGCTGTGAGGGTGAAATTAATAGGATAAAAATGCGGGGGGTCATTCAGGGTCCAGTACTGGGTGAGCACTCAGGAAGCCACTGCCGTTTGGGGATGCCAGCACTGGGCCCAGAGCACAGATAGGCAGAGCTGTTCCACCAGGGCCCCAAGCTGGGCCTTTTGTTTCCCGAGGTTCAGGTTCTGCTTCTCTCTTCAGGCGTGAGTAACACTCGGCAGCCCAAGGACACCTTCAGGTTTCCATCTGCAGGGATGGGGGCTTGGGACCCTCCAGGCCCTGCTTCCCCGGTGCCCCCATGCACGATTGTCTGCCTCTTGCAGCCTCTCTGTCTCCATGGCCAAGGTACAGAAGGTTCCTTTGTCTCAGCCCACACCTGACTGCGGCACCACTGAGGTGGCGACAGCGCTGCTGGCAGGCTGCCAGGGCACTTTCAGCAATAACAACATTAGTCACGCCTCTTCCAGAAACCACTTCGTAAACCATTTCTGCAACTGGGTGGCCCTGGGCAGGTGCTTTTCATTTCCTCCCTAAGTTGATTTTTAAATGCAGGCCGATTTGGGGTACCAAACAGATACTCTTTGGGTCAGTCTGGAACCTGCTCCCTGCTTCCCTGGCTTGAAGAAACTGTCATCACGGTGGACTCTGCAGAGCTGAACAGTGATTTGCCACAGCCACCCAGGGCTGAAGGCTCCAAACAAGAACACAGAGCCCCAGGTTTCCCCTGGTCTCTCAGGAGAACCACCCTGACTGGCCCAAAGCAGGATGCTGCTCAGGAGAGACATGGGGTCGTGTTTGCCAGAAATAGGTACAGGGAGTAAAATCACTTGTCCAGCGTGTCAGGATGTGCCCTGAACTAGATGGTCTCCTTCTCCAGAAACCCTGGGGCACAGCAATGGCGGCTCCTGGCACTGGGGGGCCCGGGCACTAGGATGTGCAGCCAGGTTGTTGGAACACCTGAACATGGAGTGTGCTCACTGAGGAGGTCTTTAGGACTGTTCACAGAGATTTGTTTTCGTCTCTCCCAGCAATATGGCACGATGGCATTTTCTTGTCTCGTTGAACTTGGCATTTGTGTGGAATTGACTGTGTCCCATCTAAGTTACATTTTAAAAGCCTATGCCTAGCTTTGCAGCAGTTTTTTCCGTTGCCATGTTAACTGGCAATGTCCTAGAATTCAGGGGTCTCCCACCTCTTGGCATCTCTGGGCCACACTGGAAGAAGAGTTGTCTTGGGCCACACATTAAATACATTGCAACATGTAATCACAAAAATATCTCATAACGTTTTAAGTAAATTTACAATTATATATTGGGCCGCATTCATAGCCATCCCGTGGGCTGTGGGTTGGACACCCCTGTGCCTAGATAGTGGTATGTTCCTCCTGCTCCCCACCACCCCATCTGCCTGGATTCTGGAGTGAGACCATGAGTGACTGATGCTGGGGTGACCCAGCCCATGGGGACTGCTGCACAGACCTGCCCCTCCCAGCTCCTTGCACACCACAATGACAAGCAGTAGAAACACAATCTCCTGTCCCTTTGCCACCCTGCAGAGTCTCTCTGTGAGTGAGCAGAGGGACATCTCTCCATCTGCCCACGTCTCACCCATCACTGAGAACTCAGATGAAATATTCTACACCGTCAAGTCTTCCACAAATTGGGTAGATTGGGTAGATAGGGTTAGCCCATGAAAATCCCGGACACACAGTTAAATTTGAATTTCAGATAAACCATGCTAATACTTAAAAATTATGCATTGTTTTTCTGAAATGCAACTTTAACTGAGGATCTTGTATTCTATCTGGCAACCCTTTTTATAAATCTTTCTTTTCTCTAAACTATAGGACATTATACACCCTGGCCAGTGTGGCTCAGTTGGTTGGAGTGTCGTCCTGCATACCAAAGGGTTTCAGGTTTGATTCCTGGTCAGGAGACATACCTAGGTTGTGAGTTCAATCCCTAGTTTGGCCATGTAATGGAGACAACCAATGTTTCTCACATAGATGTTTCTCTCTCTCTCTAAATCAATAAACATATCCTCAGGTGAGGACTTAAAATAAAATAAAATAAAATAAAATGAAATAAGGACATAGCATCTTCTCTTTATCACATGCCACCTGGTATTGCAGCAGTCATGGCCCAAATTTTACCTATCCCAATCCCATTGGACTTGGGGCTTCTTTTATTTTTAAGATTTTATTATCTATTTATTTATAAACATATTTTATTGATTATGCTATTATAGTTGTCCCAATTTTCCCCCCTTTTTTCCTCTCTGCCCAGTACCCCCTTCCCCTCCAATAATCTGTACCCTTAGTTCATATCCATGGGTCGTATATAAGTTCTTTGGCTTCTCCATTTCCTATACTATTCTTAACATCCCTCTGTCTATTTGGTACCTACCAATTATGCTTTTTAATCCCTCTACCATCCCCCTCATTCTCTCCTTTCCCCCTCCAATCTGATAACTCTCCAAATGATCTCCATATCTATGATTCTGTCTCTGCTTTGGTTGTTTGCTTAGCTTATTTAGATTCAAGTTGTTGATAGTGGTGAATTTGTTGCCATTTAAATGTTCATAGTTTTGATCTTCTTTTTCTTAAATAAGCCCCTTTAACATTTCATGTAATAACGTTTTGGTGATGGTGAACTCCTTTAGCTTCTCCTTTTCTGGGAAGCACTTTATCTCTCTTTCCATTCTAAATGATAGCTTTGCTGGATAGAGTAATCTAGGTTGTAGGTCCTTGCTTTTCATCACTTTGAATATTTCTTGCCAAGCCCTTCTTACCTGCAAGGCTTCTTTTGAAAAGCAGCTGATAGTGTTATGAGAACTCCTTTGTAGGTAACCGTCTCCTTTTCTCTTGCTGCATTTAAGATTCTCTCTTTATCTTTAACCTTTGGCATTTTAATTATGATGTGCCTTGGTGTGGGCCTCTTTGGGTCCAACTTGTTTGGGACTGTCTGTGCTTCCTGGACTTGTATGTCTATTTCCCTCACCAAATTAGGGAAGTTTTCTTTCATTATTTTTTCAAATACGTTTTCAATTTCTTGCTCTTCCTCTTCTCCTTCTGGCACCCCTATGATTCAGATGTTGGTATGTTTGGAGATGTTCCAGAGGATCCTTATACTATCCTGGTTTTTTGTTTTGTTTTGTTTTTTGTTTTTAATTCTTGTTTCTTCTTGCTGTTCTGGTTAAATACTTATTTCTTCCTTATGTTCCAAATCGTTGATTTGAATCTGGCTTCCTCCCATCCATTGTTGGTTCCCTGTAGATTTTTCCTTATTTCACTTAGTGTAAACTTCATTTCTTCCTTTTTGTTGTTGCCATACTCAGTGAGTTCTTTGAGAATCCTGATCAACGGTGTTTTGAACTCTGCATCTGATAGGTTCATTATCTCCATTTTGTTAGTTCTTTTTCTGGGGTTTGGTTCTGTTCTTTCATTTGGGCCATATTTCTTTGTCTTTTCAATTTGGCAGCCTCCCTGTGTTTGTTTCTGTGTATTAGGTAAGGCTGCTTTGACTCCCTGTCTTAGTAGTGTGGCCTACTGTAGAAAAGGCACCTATAAATTGTGTGGAGCACAGCCTTAGGTAATCACCAGGGCAGGGCAACCTGCATCACTGCTTTGTGGCTCTGTGTAGGGGGAGGGCTCATAGAGGGGACAGTGCTGCTGCCTTGCTTCTGGAGGTTCTCCCAGCATTTGCCCCATTTCCAATCACATCATCCACTCCCTGTATGTGACTAGCACCCTTCCAGCTGGTGCCCTGGTGCTGAATCCCAGAGTGGGTGGGTCTGTGTATGTTCTAAGACTGTGTAGGCCCTTTAAGCAGAGTTTCCTGAAAATCTGGCAGTTTCTTCTACCACCCGAACCCCTATTGGTTTTTACAGCCAGAAGTTATGGGGATTTATCTTTCCAGCACTGGAACCCTAGGCTCTGTGGTCCGTCCTGGGGCTGGGGTCACTTGCTCCCAAGGTATCCCTCCAGATTTTTATCTACTACATGTGAATGTAGGACTGCCCATTCTGCCACTGCCACTGTCTCTCCATGCCACACTGCATCTCCTCACCTCTCCACCCATTTCTGCCTCTCTACCCCTCCTACCCATCTGGACAAATGTGGCTTCTTTAAATCCTTGGTTGTCGGACTTCCAAATAGTTAAATTTTCTGACAGTTCTGGGTGTTTTTTGAGGTTTAGTTGTAATTCTCTCTGGGGCAACACGAGGAGGTGAAGCATGTCTACCTATGCCTCCATCTTGACTGAAAGTCCTGGACTTGGGGCCTCTTGAGGGCACACACCTGTGTACCTCCCTCAGCATCAAACCCAGACTCGCCTTACACAGCATAAATCTTAATTTAATGAAGAAGTTGATTTTGATATGGTGAAAGTCTTTTAGAGGTATTCAAGGGAAAAATCAAAAGTACAAACTATGAGAAATTTGTATCCTTTTCCAATTTCCTGCTTCCTTCCCAGTGTTAGCAGAAGTTAGCATTTTACATGTTGCTATGACTGGTTCTAGCAGCTGAAACACAAAGCCTAACTTCTCTTTGAGGTTGTGCTCCTAATTTCTCCAGGGTCTCCTGGGAAGGTGTATAGCAAACCCCTGTGTCACAAGGTGGGGGAGTGGGGTGTAAATGAAAAACTCATTTACCTGTCTCAGTAAATGAGTATTTCACAGAGGGTCAAATGTTCTGGGACCTTACTGAGCCTCCAACACATAGGTTGACTCTGGAGGCATCTCTATTGCTGCAGGTTCTGCTGAAGAACCTTGGTCATGAAGCTGTAGATGCCACACTGGGAGACTGCTGGATGAGGGTCCTGCTGGACTCCATCTCAACAGCAGTAGGACACACTACCCCCATCAACCTTGCAGACCCCTGTTGGAGTCATTGAGTTTCATGCAGGAGGAACCATCTCCAGAGCAAATGTCCCTCGCTTCTTACTGCCAAGGCACAACTTAATGTTTATCCCACTCTTCCTTCTCAGTCTGGGCTCGAGGTGAGGGGTACCTGCCTCTTCCCAGCTGTATTCACTCATCCTCCAACCACAGAGTTGTGATAGGCACTGAGCTTCTTCCTCACCCTCCCCTTCCAGCCATATTCTCCCCAGAGGTCCTGGGATATTGTGGGGAAGGAGGAAACTAACCTGATTTTCAGAAGCTTATGAAACTTTAGACTAATACTACTGCCAGTGGTAGCCAGTATGATACGTCAAACCCAATTCAAGGAAGTCAATTTTCATAAAAGTTTATACAGTCGATGTATTTTTCCATTTTGCATTATTTCCCCCAGATTCACACCAATACAGTTCTCTCTCATCTCCTGACATCCTATATCCCAGAACAAGCAGAGAGAAGCACTGTCAACAGAACTGGCATTTATTTATGGGTTTTTTAAATCTTCTGTAGGCCCTTGTTATGGCACTTGTATATACCACCCAAAATGGACCCGAATGGACATGGGACTCCCAGTATTCTTGGCACTTAGGTCCGTATGAATGTTTCCCAATGACCACCTGTGCATCATGCATGCACAAAGCAAGCACCAGAATACACAGTCCTGTAAACGGACATGGGAAGCAGGGGAATTCATCTCTGATTATCCAATTGTACACTAGTTTCTCTCTCTCTCTCTCTCCCTACACTTTTGTAAAAGATAAAAAGCAGTGACAATCTTACCTTTGAGAATTAGCACAAAGTCACTTCGCAAAGGAACCAAAGACACTATTTAAAGGACCCAATAGACCTCCAGTAGATTTCTTCTGCAATGTAACCAACACCCCTCCTCACAGAGGCCCAGGGAATGGGGTTTAGGGGGCAGGGAAAGTGCTAGAGAATAGGCCCACCCCCGCCTCCAACTAAGGGCAAGTTTCCCATGATATCCACAGCCTAGCACAGTGCCTGGCATGCAACAGCAACACACACCTGCTGAACCAGTGAAGGAAGGAAGGAAGGAAGGAAGGAAGGAAGGAAGGAAGGAAGGAAGGAAGGAAGGAAGGAATAAAATTCATTTTCCCTTAGACTCTTCCCTTCTGGGTCCACAGTCCTTGAAACAATAGGACACACTTTGAAATTGAGATCAGTACGTGGGTGTGGGGAAATCTTCCCCCTCCAAGGATGTCCATATACCCACTAGGTGTTCTAGGTCTCCTCTGACTCTGGTTTCCCAGTTCCTTTTGAATTTTCATTTTCCTCTTTGCATCTTGTAGATATTCCTTGATCTCTGTTTTTGGGAATAGCCCTGCCTGGTTTCAGAAGCTGTAACTCCCCATGGCTAAGGCTGAGTAAAAGATCTTGGGACCATAAGCCACTAAGGAGACAAAGCTTATCTTCCCTGAAGGAGCGCCACCTCTGCCCCATTTACTTCACCCTGCTTGGTCCTGGGTGGATGATAGGTTAGCCAATGATGGATAAGATTCCTCAAGGGAGGGATGACCTAGGACAAGGACAGTCATGATGAGGCCATCAGAGAAGGACTTGGGGGACTATAGAAAAAGGAGGTGATGGATCCTCACCCCTCAGCTTTGACAAAGCCTGAGTCCTCATTATGTCTGGAAGAAGTCTCCTAATCTCTTGGCTGCCTTACTTCCCCCACCTGACTGAAGCCTGAAACAATGCCAGAGGGTGGTGCAGCCCTGGACAGGAATGGGCGGTTCCCCAGGGTGATCAGGCCTAAGAAAGAATGCACAAAATCCTATGAAACCTGCTTTGCTAAGAATGCCCTCAAATTCCTGATAAGGGTCCAAGCATGAAATGAGTTTGTTCCCCAAAGTTTTATGGTCCTTTTGCTTCACTCTATCTGACCCTGTCTCAGAATAAGCCCTCATAGTTCTTTGAATGTTATCTATTGTTTGATCCTTACTGCCTAACAATGATTGATGAGCTTTACCTGAATTCCTGCACAAATAAAACTCAATAAAAGCCCATTGAGGAACAGGCTCAAGGCCCTTCTCCTCTGAGAGATTGGCCAGCTTTCCTCCCCAATCAGATCATGCCTTGGTAGACTTATTCTCATCTTCGACGGCCAGAGGGGCTCTGCTGGACAAAGCTCCCCCACATCTGCTGCCCAAACAGGGACTTGAACCCTGGCCCAGGGTCAGCCAGCCAAGTGTGGTACAGACCCACAACCCCTCAATTTCCCTGCAGCATTCTCACCCCCCATCAAATATTTCTACTGGAAATTGAGGGAAAGGGCAAAAAAGCCTACATTACAGCCCCACACATCAGATAATTGAAACATAAACATTAGGCTTTTTGTATTTAAAAATTCTACTACTCTAGCCTCCCACCATGTCACTCTGTCTCCCTTCTCCCATGTCCTCATCTCTAATTTCTCCACACCCCAAACTCCTGGTCCCATGAAGTTGTGGACAGACATGAGCAGAGCAAGGATGATAGTCCAGGTACAAAGGTCACCAGGGTGAAAGTCCTGGGTGCCTAACAACTGGCAAAACTAGGAAAACAAGGACCTTGCTCCCAGAGTAAGCTTTCCTCTCTAGCATATCACTGGTCACAAGGTTTAGACCCCCTGACCTTTCCTCCCTAGAGATAACATCTAGGCCTTAGCTGTATTTCAGCTCTGGGCCCAGAAAACCAGCAAAACCAGGTGGGCGATGCCAGGACCAGCTGCATTAACTAATGAACCCCTGCCTTGGCTACGACTAATCAGTGGAGATCACGATCCTGAAAAGGCACACCTGGAAAGCTGATAATATTCTATTGAGATCTTCCCCTGGGACCTCCCCTAAAATCCCCACCTTTAAAAGCCCTTGGGACAGAGGACCCAGTATACTCTTCCTTCTGGGAGTACGCCAGTGCCTTTGCCTCCCCCTCCCTCTCCTTTATCCTCTCTTTCTCCTAAAGTCCAAGGGCCTTTCCTTTGACTCTGTAACTTGTTTCTTGAGCCCATTTCTTCTTCCTCTGTGATTTTCTAAGTAAACTTTCTCTTGTTGTTTGAGTCTTGGCCTGAATTCTTTCCTAGCTAGAACTCGAGTGCTGAGGTTGCTGAACTGAAGTCTGGTCTGACTCACCAGTCAAACACCTGATGACATTCTCACTGCTGCCAACCAATGGGCCCATGAAGGAAGGGCCTTGACTTTGGTGATGGTTACATGGGTGTGCTTTATCATTATTTTTTTGACTAAAAACAGATATGGCTCATTCACTCTTCTGTATGAACAATATATCTCACAATAAAAACAGAAGGGAAAAAATCCTGTTAATTTTTTAGTGGTGTGGTGCAGCTCTTTTTTGTTTATTTCCTTCTAACCATGCCTTAGAGCCATGTCTTCTGTTCCAAAGCAGTTTAGGTATTTTGCTAAGCATAGGAAGTTCTTCCTGAAGAGAAATGTCTTAACATAAGATAAGATAAAATTTCTCAACAGGATGGGCACCACAAGGTTTTAAAAACTGCCAGGGTCCAGTATGGCCAGAACGTTTGGTGTGAGGGTCAAAAGGTAAGAGAGGAAGATGGAGAGGCCAGATAAGCACAGCTGAAGGGCCCTGGGTGGTGTGGGCATCTTATCCAGGAGGCTGAGGAGCCAGGGCAGTAAATGCAGTACAGACTGGGTCAGAGGTCATGATTGGGTGAGGGTAAGGCCTGGGAGTCCAGGTGTTGGAGTGAGTTGTGATGGGGCAATGAGGGTGGAGAGGAGGTAGGTTAGCTGGTTGGCATGTTGCTGGTGTGTTATTTACTAGCTCTAGGACTTCACTAACCAGCAAGGCCCCACATCAGAATACAGAAAATAAAAGACATGGTAAATGGTCTGCCACCCTGTGTAAAGTCCCACATTGCACTGCAGAGTGACCTCAAGTCCAACCACGCTTAGAGGAGAGCGTATAATGGCATTGTAAGAAGCATTTGTGAGCTGTGTTGTTAGGAGATATCCCCAAACATCTACCAACCAACACCTTTTTTGTCACCCGCTCTAAGTGCTGCATGGAACAACTGAGGTATCTGTCCCTCCTCCTCCTCTTCCACCGCCACCAAGCACATACCTTTTTTGGCCTCAGTGACTCTGTAAGTGAAGTCAGCATCCGCCAAACACATGAGAATAATGGAAAAGCCTTGGTTTTATATTTAATTCTAATCTGCTCTTCTGAGAAGTGTTATGTTTGTGTGAGAGAGGTAGGTTGCCTGGGAGATACGGTTCTCGGGCCAGAAGTTCAGTTGTCTGCAAAGTAACATGGACATTATTTTAAAACTGTCATATAGTGGGATGACTGGAGAGGAGACCACTTCAGAGATGGAGATGAGAGGCAGCCACGTGGGTGTCACATTGTGTTGCGTTCCGCCGTGTGTGTGGACTGCAGGGCGATCCCACCCCCTGGTGCCCAGCAGTTTCTAGGCTCATCACGCAGACACCTGCGTGGGTCAAGGTGCCCACAGTATGCCTGCCCTGTACCTGCCCACTCCCCTGGAGGAGGGGGCACATTCTCAGCAGCTTGTCACCATGGTAGCTGCTCACCCAGGACATGCCACTGCTGTGCGACCCATGGAGTGCAGAGCACCCATCTCAGCCTGTCACGTTGTTCAGTAGACTTGAGGCAGCGACATCAGTACAAATATGCCGACACTTTGTGAAGTGCGACTGCTGTGAATAATAAAGTTTTTCACCTCTGATTCAGGAATCTCGGGTCTTCTAGTGGCATCCGTGGACCGTCTCAGCTCCAAGTGAAGTGAAGCCTCAGAAAGAACTAGTGTGTGTCACAAAGTGGCCACCAGTCCACTGCCCAAGGGACCTTGCAGTTGGCTGAGAAAGGTGCCTGGCGATGATCACGAATGGCTGTTTCCACAAAGGAGACCAACTGCTATTTAATTTGGACCTTAGTCTGTTGGGCATAAGTGACAGTAATCTAAAATAAAGAATGAAAATGTAGTTGGAACTCCTCCTATTACCATTACAATGTTCTGGCAAATCCATGACACTTTGTTTTAAAAATGAAAACTGGTGAGAAGAGGGTCCTGGGAAGGAAGAATGTCAGCTTAGTAACGGTCGGTAGGTGGGGTGATTTTCCTGAGATGAAAGCACACCTGGGGTAGGTGGCTGTCTTCCCGGTGAACTCCATGTGAGGCCAGGAAGGACAGCTCCCTGCAGTCAGCACCCCCACCACCCACCCCAGGATCTGTCCTCCACTCATGGGGCAGGATGCTGGAGGGCGCAATCGTAATGAATGGATGGATGGTGAGCTGGCCCAGAGCTGTCCTGTACCCACCTGTCTGCAGTGACACTTACCTGACAGCCACTCATCACCAGGTGTGCAGAAGGTGGATGGCTTCTCATTTCTTTCTCTTTCAAGCGCACCTCTCTGGTACCTGTGTTCATTGTTAGCCTCACACCTGTCCTTTATTACCAGTTCCTCACGTTTCGGCGGAAACTTAGTGATTGTGAGAGGAGGACAAACACTCGTGATGGATGGTTCACTCCTTTCCCTTGAGGGTCTCAGTCTCAAACGTGCCAGTGAATGAATCTGGATGTGGCTTGTCTTTGCCAAGTGCAGTGTGAGAACAGCCAGAGGAGGGCCAGGGGGGTGTCTCAGCCTGCTCTGCTGCTGTAACAGTGCCACGGGCCGGGCGGCTGAGAACAACAGAAACTTATTGCTGGCAGTTCTGGGGCTGGAGTCCGAGATCAGGGTGCTGGCATGGTGGGTGGAGGCCCTCTGCTGGGTTGCAGGCTTTTCGCTGTGTCTTCATGTGGGGGCACCAGCTAGGGAGCTGTAGTGAGGACTCCACTCATGACCTAAGCACCTCAGAAAGGCCCTGCCTCAACTGCCATCACCTTAGAGGGTTAGGATGTTAACATAGAAATTTGGGAGGGGGACAAATATTCAGACCATAGCAACAGAAGACTGAATGTCTGTAGATATAATCATTTTAAATATCTTTGCAAGGAAACAATCACAACAAAACAGTAAAAATCCCACAGCCCTGTCTGCCTGTACCATGGCCCTTCTTTTCCTAACTAGAGGGAAAGCAGAGCTGCAAAATGCCAAGAGGCCAGGTATTGTCACTCTGGTAGGACTTTTAAGATGTGAAAAAAACCACACATAATGAAAAGGACTTGTTAAGGCTGGAAATGGGAAGCAAGTTTCACTGAGGGATGTTGGCATTCCACATGGTCTGGATCTGCTTTGTCGTCCTCCTCATCTTCCTGGATGTCTGAGTCTCCATCCTGTGTCATCTGGCTGCTCTCTTGCTCAGGGCCTGTCTTCTCTGCTTCTTTCTTAGTCCCATCTCCAATTTCTGTAGCTCTGTTTTGGTCCTTTTGTTCTTTCTATCTTGTTTTATGATCTGGTTTGAGTTCTTTGAGCACCTGTGTATATGTGTGAAACATAAATTTAGAAACATTGTGTATATGATGCAGTGGGCAAAAAGCCGCAGGGTAACTTGAAACAGACATGCAGCCTCAGCTCATTGCTTCAGATTCAGCATTTTACCTAATCCTACGGTAATCCTAGCAGGGGTGTCCAACCCGCAGCCCACAGGCTGCACGTGGCCCAGGATGGCTATGAATGCGGCACAGCACAAAATCGTAAATTTACTTCGAACTGTTTTTTGCTCATCAGTTTTCGTTAGTGCTTGTGTATTTAATGTGTGGCTGAAGACAACTCTTCTTCTTCCAGTGTGGCCCAGAGATGCCAAAAGGTTGGACACCCCTGTATAATATATGAATAGACTCATTCTACAGAGGAGGAGCTAAAGGACACAGAGTTAAGCAACTTGTCCAGGGCCACACAGTTTGTGTGCTGGCTCCCCACACTATTCGCACTGTTAAAAGTGTGGCGCCTGGCTAAGGGTGGCAGAGGGACGTGAGCAGTGAGCAGCGGGAAGAGCTGGGACTCAGAACCAAGCACACTCCTGTGTGTGTCTTGACGCCCTCACATACCAGCTCCATGACTTAGCCTCTCCAGGATTAACAGGAGCAGATCTCAGAGGGGTGTTGCAAGGATTAAGCGAGATAATGGAGGTAAACTTCCATGACTGGCACATAGCATATGCTCAGTAAGTGGAGCTAGGCCTGAGCCCTTGGAGTCATACTTAAGTTCTCCCTTTTACACTCCACGTCCAATCCTTCAGCAAGTCCTGTCAGCTCTACTTTCAAATTCATCTAACACTGATCACTTAAAAAAAATTGTTGTGGGAAGAACATACCATGAGATCTACCCTGTTCACAAATTTTTTAAGCTCACAATGCAGTCTTGTTAGCCACAGGCACAGTGTTGCGTTCTCTCGTACTTAATCATCTCTATACGCATTGAACAGCAGCTCCTACCCTCCCAACCCCAATGGCCCCTGGGAGCCATTCTACTCTAGTCTACGAATATGACTATTGTAACTACTTTATTTAAGGGGAAGCATGTAGTATTTGTTTTCCTATGAATGGCTTATTTCACCCAGCAAAATGTTTTCTAGGTCCATCCATGTTGTTGCATATGGCAAGATTTCCTATATACCCCGTTTTCTTTATTCATTCGTCTGTCAGTGAACATTTATGTTGTTTCCACGTCTTGAATATTGTGAGTAATGCTGCAAGGACCATGGGGTTGCTAATATTTCTTTGAGATCTTGATTTCAATATCTTTGGATAAATACCCAGAAGTGGAATTCCTGGATCATATGATAGTACTATTTCTAATTTTTGAGAAACCTCCAAACTGTTTTCCACAATAGCGGCACCATTCTACATTCCCACCAATAGGGCACAAGCATTCCAATTTCTTCACATCCTCACTTTTTTTTTTTAAAGAACAGTCATTCTAGCAGGTGTAAGGTAATGTCTCATTATTGTTCTGACTTGCACTTCCCTGAGGGTTGGTGAGGTTGACCACCCAGTCACGTACCTGTCGGCCGTTTGCATGTCTTCTTTGGAGAAACGTCTCTTCAAACCCTTTGCCCATTGTTTGATCAGGTTATTTATTTATTTTTCTTGCTACTGAGTCATTGGAGGGATCTGATCCCTTCTTACCACCTCTCTAAATCTTGTTGTAGTCATCTCTCTAATTTATGTTTGCTTGTTCGCTCTGACCTTAACCATATAGGAACCATGTAGAACAAGAGCAGCCATCACCAGTTCCCAAAGAATATATTTGGACTCTAGATCAAAATGTCAAAAAGGAAAGAAATTCCATGAAAAGGACTTGTAGCCACCATTATTGGCCCCTTGTTCCAGATCATGTTTTTTGGTGATAGGGTACTGGTGTACCTCCAAGTCCTATTAAAAGTAAATCTATAAGTATAATAACATTAATTGTTTTTCTGGTTTTACATACCGCTGTTTCTCTAGTCCTAACTCCCCTTCATCAACCAAAAGTTCTTGTGGCATTGAAAACATAAGCAGAAAAGAAATTTCACGAGATGTAAAGAAATGAGATTCAGGTGTCCTTTTAGGTGTTGAAGAGTTATGTACAATGAGAATGCTAATAAAAGCACTAATGTTGGTTCTAACATACAGGGAGAGATGTGGGCTTGGGCTCACCAAAGTGTCTGAATGAAAATTAGGATTCTGGCAGCACCTACAGAGTTCTTTAACGAGGCTTTTCTGTGGCAGAGACATTTGTGTTAAAGAGCTGTTCTCTGGCCAGCACAGGGAGAGGCCTGTGGAGGCATTAAAGGTCAGGGGCTGACTCAGGGAAGATTATGGGACCAGGACCTGAGGACCCACACTACTGATCTCCCTCACTACCAGCAAGGAATTAGATGTATTGTCACCAGGCACAGTGGTGCCCAGGTATTTTTGAATATGTTAAAAACACGGATTGTTTCAATCGACTGAGCACACTCTGTGCCGGGGACCGCGCTAGTGTTACACTTACCCACGTCATTTTCTTCCTTCTGTGATGGTAACTTTTGTGTGTCAACTTGGCCAGGTTCCAGTACCCAATTATTCAATCCAAGACTGATCTAGGTTTTGCTTTGAGGTATTTTGTGGATGTGGCTTACATCTACTATCAGTTGATTTTAAGTAAAGGAGATTATGCTCCATAGCATGGATGTGCCACATCCAATCAATTGACTGAGCAAAAGCTGAGGTTTTCTAGAGAAGAAATTCTGCCTTAAGATTGCAGTATCAACTCCCACCTGAGTTTCCAGCTCGCCTTTTGGGTTTCTGACTTACCAGCCCCCATAATTATGTATGCCAATTCCTTAAAATAAGTCTGAATATACATAGAGATAATAGACACATACATACATAGATCGATCAATGATAGATAAGTAGGTGCCTAGATGATAGACAGCAGACAGATAGTGTTAATCTTGCTCCCTGGTGAACTTCAGTCCTGCTGCTCAGGGCTGGCACATGCTTCTACTTGATGAGCACAAGTCGGAGGAAGTCAAGCTGCTGTAAATGTTTGCACTTTGCAGGGTGATTTGAACTTGTCTCCAGCCTCCTTTTGAGGGCAGTGCTGAAAAGGGCCCAGAGTCCCGGTCCTTATAGATCTAGATCTCAGGTGTCAGCTATTGGGTTAGCTGCCAGTAATGAATGAACAACCAGCTGCTGCCTGTTACCAATGCCTTCACTGGACAGGAAGGCACAGCTAGAGCCCATCAACACTGCCCCAGGTGGTCTTCACCCAGGAAGTCCATGCTCACTGATGCCCCTTGGAGCTTGCTGTCAGGATCAATGGGCTGTGGAGGGATTGGCAGGGCCCTGTCACTGAATGTATACCGAGAGGAAACCTTTAGAAATGAGCATTGAGACTCAGCCAGTACCTGCAGGACAGGCAGAAACTGGCACTCAGCCGACAAAGTGGGAGAGCTGGGTGCTACCATATGACTATCAGGTTGTTACCCGGAGTCTGCTGGAAGAGTCTCAGAATCAAATGACCTGAAGTCACATAGAAAATCATGATATAATAAGAAGAGCTCTGGCTTGGTGATCTGGACAAGTCCTCAAAGCCTCCAGGCCTTAATTTCATGATCAGGGTCATTGGTCATCAGCCACCACCGCCCGCCCACTGGATTTTAGGATAGTAGGATAGGATTGCCTCAAACACCCATTTGGACAGCAAGGATGTCAAGAGTCTTTGCCGAGTTTGTGCAGAGCCCTGGGACCTCCTATTCTCTCTCTCTCCCTTCTTTGGGGTGGAGGGGCACCTGCCTCTCAATGGGCACCAGCCTGGACCCCAGACTCAGCATCTTCAGTTGTTATCCATGTACCCCACCCTTGCAAAGATCTTAGACATGAGGTGGTGAGTGTGCAGGGACCACAACCATGTCCCTTCTCTCCAGGTCCTGCTCCCAGAACTCCCCTGCCTCCAGGCACTATGGCACTACCTGCTAGTACCCACAGCCTGCTCCACCTCCACCCACCTCTGGGGGCACACATGAGACCTGTACACCATGCTCTCTTCTCACAAGGCCTGTTCCTTGCTGCCCTTTTCTATAGCACTCTGCAAAGGCACAGGGCCCCACTCTTTGTGTGCCTGTCTTCCAGAGTGTTTGACTAAGTAACCCGTCCCTTGAGATGCTGATTTGGGAGATACAGCTGGTGTCCTTACCTTCCCTCTGACCACAGAGCCAGGTGAGCCCGTCTGGCTTCCTCCCTTCCCAGGTGGGTTCTTTGGTGTCTCTGCACACATGGTCACAGGGATAGTCCTGTGGACCCAGGAAGCTGGATGATCCTGGTTTGGGTGCAGGTCAAAGTCAAAGAGGGCCTCCACTGCTGGAGGGGTCAGGAAACCTGCTTCCAGTGCAAGTTCCAGAATGGAGCAGCTGTGTGACCTTAGGCATGTCTCTGACCTCTCTGAGCCTCAGTTTCCACTTAAAATGGCAATAAAGTCATGTTTTCCATTTCTTCCTCAGGTTGTGTGAGGCTTAAATGAGCTATCATACATGAATAACACTTCAGACAACACACAATCTCAATAGAAGGTGTTACAAAACCACAAAACACACAGAGGGAGCTTATGTCTAAATTTTCAGATTTAGGATTCTCCTCTATCTCTGTCTGGAATGGAGGTAGGTTGGGGATAAGCTCAAATCTTGCCATTTTTATTGACAGAAATTTGGAATAAAATTTCAAAATTGCTCACATAAGCAGGGAGCTAAAAGCATTCCTTGGCATAGTTAATGCTAAGTCAGATTCTCATCTTTAAAAATGTTCAAATAATGTGCACCTAGTATTGAGTGTCCATGGTTTCTGTCACTGTGGTGTCTACATGCTCACTGGATAGTGTCAGTGCAGGTAGCCTCAAAGTTAACCCCTTCAACCAATCTATGAAAGTTAGCAGGTAACCACCAGGACGTCTGACCAAGTTGTCCCCTGTGTTGGGACCCATCCTGTGTCCATGGGACAATTGTTTTTTGACTCTCACATGCATGCCACTCCCTCCTGTGAGATCCATCTTATAAAGGTCCATCACCTGAGCCCTTGCACCCCCTCGGCTCAGCAGCACAGTGGGTCTACCCATGTCTGTGTTTCTTTGTCGCTGGTATATTCTGTTCTCTCTCCTCTTAGGATGGGAAACTGAGACTTGTTTTAATAGTGTTAAGTTTGAGATTTTCTTCCAATATCCAAGTTGAGTAGGCAGTTAGATGGAGTATTTGTCATCCATTGCTGTGTAATAAGTTGTCCCTAAACTTACTGGCTTAAAACAAGAAGTATCTAGTGTCTCCCAGTTTCTGTGGGTCAGGCTTCTCAGCATGGCTCAGCTGGGTCATCTGGCTTGTAGTCCCCCCTGGGCTGCCATCAAGGAGCTGTGGGTTCCCTGAAGGTTCTACTGTTTCCAAGCTCACTCACGTGGCTGTCAGCAGGATCAGTTCTCAAGACTGTTGGACTGAGTCCTCAGGTCCTCACTGACTGTTGGCCAGAGCCCACTCTCCACAGGACAGCTCGCAGCAAGGTGTTTCCTCCTTTTCAGTGAGAACTGACAGAGCAATGAGGTCCAGCAAGACGGACACCTGATCTCAGAAACAATATCCACCACTCTGACCATGTGAGAAGGGAGTCACTAGATCCAGACCAGGCTCAGGAGGAGGTGTGAACACTAGGCAGTTGGGAACCCTGGGGTCACCCAAGAGGCTGCTGCCACAAGATGCAGCCTGTGTTCTGGGCGAGGCTGGGCCACACATGGACGTTCAGGAGCAGCCGGGCCACTTAGAGATGGGACACCACGGAGTGAATTACAGGAGGGATGGGCTGAGACTGGTTAGAAATGAACACAAAGAAATAGAAATGCAAGTGAAGAGATTGAGAAATAATACTGACATATTGATGAGGAGGTTAGGAGGAAGGGGAGCGAGATACAATACCCCAACATACTTTGTTCTTAAAGGGGTTGTTTACTAAAAAGAGTGTCTTTTTCCAATCCTCAGAGCTCACCGAACCTCCCCCTGCCCCACTCCACAAAGTAAATAATGGGACAGTGAGGTGGTCATGTCCTCACAGGTCTCTCCTTAGCTTAAGGCTGGAGGGGCATACTCAGCTCTTGGAAATGGGGAGGAACCATGAGGCAAAGGGCAGCCTGTACAAACCAGAAAGTGTCTGCCTAGGAGAGAAAGAGGTTAGCTGTCCCTGGACTTTGATCAGAGTGTTTCCGCCTGAGCGGACAGCGCTGGCTGAGTCAGCACCAGCAAGCTGGGAGCAAACTGTTTGACCTCGCACTGAGTGCCCCCAGAGCTGAGTTCCCTGCCAGGCAGTTAAATGAGAAAAGGTGCAATTAAGCAAATAAAAACAAAGGAGGGAAAAAAAAGACAGCCAGGCAGTGAATTAGCTGCAGTGTGTGGATAGCTGCTTCCTGCCTCCCAGGGCATTCCTGGGCTCAGCGTCCTGGGTGTCCATCCATTCATTCATCCATCCATCCCCTCAGTCAGCAAATATTTATTAAGCATCTTCTTCCCAACTTCAAGTGTAGTGCGGGTGCCAGGATGTAACAGCAAGAAGACACTGACCATGGCCTTGTCCTCAAGGAGCTTAAAATATAGAAGAGGAGACAGATGCAAATGACACTACCCCACAGGTCCATAAAAGTTAGAGAGGGGGTCGCTGACAAAAACTCTCTCCTCAACTCAACTTCAGTCAGGCTCTTCTGAATCCCCTTTTTAACTAGGCCTTGACCTTGGCCCCATCCTGCCCTGGCTAAGTCTACCTTGCTCAGTCTTAGCAGGAATCCTGCTAAGTCAGTTTAGCAAGAATTCCCCCCCACTTGATATCTGATCAAATCCACTTCCCCCCATACCTGATCACCCTGGCCTGCCTTCAGCAAGAATCCAGTCAAAGTGGTTTAGCAAGAATCCTTCTGCCCTGATATTTCCTCTTAGTAATGGTCCATCCAGTGGCCCCCACTCT
This sequence comes from Desmodus rotundus, assembly GCF_022682495.2. Lineage (NCBI taxonomy): Eukaryota > Metazoa > Chordata > Mammalia > Chiroptera > Phyllostomidae > Desmodus > Desmodus rotundus. The sequence goes on along the minus strand of NC_071389.1, from coordinate 105,394,288 downwards.
ACTCATGGGTGGTAAATCCTCGTGGCCCTTGCACTGGCACTTGTGCCTGATCTCCCCTAGTGCAGTAGTCTTGGCACCTGTTGAAACAGTCCTGAGTGAAATCTTCCTCACTGTTCTAGCAAGTGTCAGACTAATTGTTTCTTTAACCTAGCTGCTGGGAAGGTGAAATACTTCATACTGTGGAAGCAAATGAAGAGGGGGCTCTGACCTTGACTAGAAGTCAAGGAAGCCCTGACTGAGGAAATGATGTGTGAGCCGAGATCTCACATCTTATTGAATGGAAGATGGGTGATAAAAATTGTCCAAAACTTGGAAATAAAGCAAGAGGGCCACCGCATAACATTTCAGTGTCAAGTTGGATTGTTGTAGAAAAGGCCCATGTGAGACCGATTTTGTTTCTAGAGGAACAATACCTGGTTTGACCTACTATGCCCCATAGATTAGGGCTCAATTTAGATGCTAACTTGCAGATCACTGATCGGTTGCAGGTGCTTCTTTGTCTAGTCGGGATGCAAACATTTGTGTCCAGCTGGAAAGAACCTAAAAGGTTATAGTTGTATTGCCTCGTAGGACAGTCACTTGTCTTGTACGGAGCTTAGCCAGCTCATTTCACCATTCCTGTCCTGAGAGAGTATATAACTGCCTGTCCCACAAACGCTCTTTGAGCCAGTTTTACCATCTTGCTGGCTTCATTATTAGAGAGTAAAGTAACTTTTTAGCAGGTGCTCAGTATGTGTTTGTATGAGAGTGATGCTTTTAAAATTATTTTAAAATCACCCTTGGACAGGGGTGGGTGGAAGAGATCAAAGAAGCATGGTTCGTACTTATTCACTCTGGATCCAGACCTTGCACTTTGAGGACTCTCTGAATACTTGGGAAAATCTAGGAAGGTGGTAGTTGTGTTCACAGAGTTAATGGACTTATGAGTGAAAAAGTCCGTCACTGAATTGCTACTCAGCAAGGCGTCCCATTGCTAGGGCTGCACTGTTTCCTACTCAGCAGCAGTGGGGTGGAGTGGGGGCTACTGGTATTCGTCACCTGATACAAGTTTATGATCTAAACAAGCCCCCCTCATATCTGCTCCCTTCCCATACTTGGCTGTTTTACCAGTGAGGCATTTCCTGTCTACCCTATAGGTCCAAAGCCTCGGTATTGTCATTGGGTGTACCTCCTCACCCTTCTTGGCTGGCCACTTACTGAGTTCCCTCCATACTCCCTCCAGCCTGACACTGGGAACTGTCCCCTTCCTTTCTGTCCCCATGGCTACCACTCACTCTAGGGTCTGGGTCCATGAAGACCTATTACAGGTTTCCAGGCTCTTCCCTTTCCAATCCATTCCTGCACATTTTTGTCAGATTAGCCTTTCTTATAAAAATAGCCTGTTCAAAACCCTTAGGTGCCTGTGCTGTTGTAACTCAGGTTCATTTCTGGCCTTCCAGAAGTGTTATATGGGAAAAGCCAAGTGAAGTGCTGGCTGGCGTACTTTCTCCTGGAAATCCTCAGAGCACCTGCCCTATCCCAGGCCTCCCCAGCAGTGGGCTCTAAGCAGAGCTGGCCAAGCCCTGAGATCTGCTAGTAAATTCATTATCCCATCAACTAGGCACTTAACTCATGGGCAGCCAGCATGGGTAACCTGGCATGAAGACCTGTCCAACAGGACAGCTGGTGCTGGATAGAGACTACTGCACCTCTCAGAGGCACCTGTCTGAGCCTCCCCTGGGAGTCTTAACTCAGACAGGACAGGGGAGGAGAAATGGCCAGGGGCTGAGGATGTGTCCTTCAATCTGAAGCCCTGGCATGGCAGTCAGAGGGACAGCAAGACGGCCAAGTGGCTAGAGCCACACTGTGTCCTGAATGAACTCTTGCTGAACCCGTCTTTTATCTTCTACACTCGGAAGCTTTGGCACCCGGGGCCTTGCAGAGCCTGGACAGACTGCCCCTCCCAGGGTTAACCGAGACTGAGAACCAGCAAACAAGTCACATTGGAGAATGCTTTTCAAATATACACCAACCAACCCCACCACTCCTCTACTGGCTCTCACACTCTGGGCCACCACAGCCCTGCCCTGATCACCAAGCTGCCCATGTGCCTCCTTACCTGGCCTCCCCCACTCCCTCTGGCACACACTACAATAAAGGCTCCTGCCCACCACTCCTCCCTCTTCCTCTGCCTCCCAGCTGGCCCTGAGGCTTCCTTGTGTGGCCCTGTGTGGTACAGGGTGCCCCCTTCTCTTGTGACTGTGACTAATAAACTATCTTTGCAATGGCAAATGTCTCCTGATCTGTTGGCCTTACTACACCTCAGATTTTGTATTAATACATTATACATATTTTCAGACATTTGCTCCCCACACCACGTTAATGCTTTTATGGAGCTTGGAGGTGTGGCTGCCCCTGCTATCCTCGGAGGGAGGGCCGTGTGTTCTTCCTCACCTCTCCTGTCTTAGATTCAATGAACTTTGCTTCAGGTAAATGGAGTGACTCTACTCCTTACAATGCGAAACCCCACTACAGGGATTCCAGACCTGCCCTGCCCCTGCATCTCCCACCCCTCTCCTTCTGTGCTTCTCAGACCTTCCAGCTTCAACCCCATGGGCCATCCTTTTATTATGCAATGTTCCTATTTTTCCTAACCTTGTTAATTCAAGGTCTCCTTCCTGGAATGCCCAGCTCCTTCCCTCTGTTGGATAAATCTACTCTTCCTTCAAGGTCCAACTCAAGGCTCACCTCTCTTTGAGGCGTCAATGGCTTTGCCATAATGGCAAGGACCTGGGATATTTAGAGGACACCCTGTGCCCCCTTATACATCAATAATCACCTCTCAGTATTCAGGAGCTTTCTGTCCCTAAGTCTTTGCATGCTCTGGGTTCAGGGACCAAATGCTTGATTTGGTGTGATGACACCAAAGAAAGATGTCCTGAACATCTTCCTTCTCACTGAGTTGGGGAATAAATTCCCTAGATGCAACAATGGTTGTGGCCTCATTGAACCAGGGTCTGGTTAGTGAGGGAAGGCAGGCAGCTGCTCACCTCTCAGTCTGGGAGGTCAGGTTGAATGCCTCCAGCTTCCCTGATCTCCTTGATACTCAGAAAAATTCCTCTTTCTTTATTCCCTGTCAGGCTTGGAATGGAAAGTGTGGTACAACTAAAGAAAACAAGAGAGGACCAAGGAAGGGGGCTGGGGCCCAGAGGGATGTAGAGGACCATTTTCTGTGTGGAGGCTGGTGCAGGGACACGAGGCTTGGAAATTAAACGGATACCTGCCCTGGCTGGTGTGGTTCAGTGGATTGAGTGCAGGCCTGTGAACCAAATGGTCGCTGGTTTGATTCCCAGTCAGGGCACATGCCTGGATTGCAGGCCAGGTCCCCAGTAGAGGCCACATGAGAGGCAACCACACATTGATGTTTCTCTCCCTCTCTGTCTCCCTCCCTTTCCCTCTCTCTAAAAATAAATTAAAAAAAAATTAAACGGGTACCTCACAGTTTGGTCTCGAGCTGACGTTTATAATAAAAACACTTGGTCTGACTTCCACAGAATCCAGCCCGCGATGTAAATGTTTAAGCATTTCAGGCTGCATTCTTTTTAGTCCCAAGGGAGGTTCTTTGAGAAAGCATGAGGTTGTCTCCAGTCTGAGACATTGCACTTAGAGTCTGCACCATGCAAATAAGTCAGATACTAAAATTCAAGCCCTGGATATACCTTTTAAATGACAAATGAACTATTTGTGTCCAAGTAGACAGACAGTGTCTCTTTAAATGTTCTTTTCATTCCTCAAGCATATTGTAATCAGCAGATGGCCCTACCTTCCCCCCACTCCACCCCCCCTCTAAATAGACCCCTTTAATAGCTAATATCCTGCAGTGACCAAAGCCATTAGCAGGATTAGGCCATTATTGTCCTGTCCAGCAAACACAGAATGCCCATGGGGATTGTCTCTTTTCCCTTTGGTGGTTATTTTTATGGATGAGCCAGGGCCCAATGGATCAGTTGAGAAATTAAAACAAGGAGGGCAGAGGGTTATAGTCATTCTTTTCAAGGACACCTCCCAAACAGCCTTAGGATTTGAGGCTCCTTTGTTAGAGCGATGGCAGATGTCAGCTTTGGGACTGGAGCTTGCTCTGAAAGTACACAGACAGTATGCAGACCTCTGCCCCTCGTCACCATAATCACTAACACTCCATTTCCCAAGCACCGTGGCCAGGCTCCCTTTGCCTTGTCTGCTTACATAGCCCTGCTTATACCGTAAGAAAAACCAGATCTCAAGGAATGCTCTGAAACACTGCCACCCAGTGGCAATGCAGAGGCATAACAACAAATGGCCGCAGATCCAGGAACCCAGTTTTATCAGCCGAGGGATGGAGACAGAGGGTGGGAAAGCTAGCCTAGGTCTCGAGCCAAGCTGCAAAAAGCACACTTCGTGGCACGGACAGGTGGCTAGTTTGAAGCTGGCTACACAAGACAGGTGACAGAAACATAGAGGAGGGCAGCTAGAATACAAAGAAGAATAAAGGAGGTAATGACATGGTACAAGTGAGCTATCTTTTTCTAACGGGAAGATGAGTCAATGGAACTCTTTTTGGAGTTGGCCTCAATTTGGATGACTCAGTCTCTCACATGTTTATGTACTTAAGGATCCTTGGGCTTGGCTGATTTAGGGACATCACTGGACCTCAGTTTCTTCTCCAGAAGTTATGAACTAGATCTCTAAATTCCCTTTTAGCCCTAACACAGTGTGGCTTTATTATCTGAGATGCCATGGGAACAGGCAATGCAGAAATATGAGCAATGTAAGCCATGGGCAATTTTTAAATCATTTGTGTTCAACTCTCAAATGCAATCAGGGAAACATAAAAGATGCATCCTTCTTTGCTTGTTAGTGGTTTAGTGCTGGAACAGGGCTTGCTTGGGAGGTAATCTCTGACGTGACTGATTTTCAGAAATAAATTACTGTCTCACCTTCCAACCTCAGCAGAAGAGAGCCAGCTCCTGTGGTCTGGAACTTTCTAGCACTTTGTGTATGATGGGTGGGGATGTGAGGGAATCTGTAAGAAGGGGGCTGTGCTCTGTTCCCTGTTAAAATTAAAGCTAAACCAGAAGCTAAAGAGTTAGTAATTTAATAGGTCACCCTTTATATATACAGATTTATTTATTTATTTAAATCCTCACCCAAGGATATGTTTTATTGATTTGAGAGAGAGAGAGAGAAACATTGATGTGAGAGAAACATCCACTTGTTGCCTCCCATACATACCCTGACCAGGGAATTGAACTCACCACGTAGGTATGTGCCCTGACTGGGAATCAAACCTGCACACTTTTGGTGTATGGGATGATGCTCCAACCAACTGAGCCACCTGGCCATGGTGACACATTTTATTTTAAAAGGAAACCTCTATTAGAAGGTAAATTATTCCAAAGAAATCAGATCTACTGGTTGAACTCTATGGATCAGGTGGGCAGGGAGGGACAGATGTTTCTGGCTCCTCCAATCTTCTCTGATAGTTCCTATCCTGCCTCAGTCATAAACATATATTGAGAAAAAGCGTCTGTGATCATGACTTTAAAGACAGTTCTAATCACTTTTCCAGCCAAGGTCTGAAAGGCGATGGGGGTCCACGGTCTGTCTGAAGCAGGCCAGGTTGTGCTCCCCCGAGGTTCCGGGCAGGATGGTCTCGGCTAATCTCCGGTTCACATTGCAAATCTGAGCAGCAGAGCTGAGGATTTAAATTCTGTCTTGATGGGAATTTGAACTGAAACACACTCCCCACTGCCACTTTATAAGCTGGGAATCATTAAGCTTCCTACAACTACCTCGAGGGGCCTCACAGTTGCTCAACATAAATCAGCAAAATTGACAGGCAATTGACTTTGAAGACGGCTCTCACATGGCTGAGTGGCTGGAGCTGCTGGAAGCAGATGAGGGCATTTTCCTGTAAACATGCTTGTGATTAGCTCCCGAATAAACAGCCGACTGGGTTCTCGCTGCCTGTTGGTCTCCAGCCTGCTCTGGAGTTGTCATTAGGTAGAAGTCACAAGTGACTTGATACAGGGAAGTTGGCCAGTGTGAAAACTAAGTTTGTATTTACACACTTGGTGAATATGTCTGATTTCTCCACCAGGTATGCAATTGGATAACTTAATCTGGCTGTGTTTTTATGAAGAAATAAAATAGGCATATGAGACTCAGACCTTTCCCTGTAAAAGCAATTCAGTTTGTAGTCTGTACTCTGATGCCATCTAACAAAGTTTGGCATCACTCCAATTTTGGCTAAATGGAAACACGAATGCTCGAAAGGCTGACCTTACCAATGTCATCTGAGGTCATCAATTCACACGCCTAAAGAAGCCAGGAAGGTAGCTAAGCTGGAGGGGCCAGGGCCAGGTGGAGTGTGTGGGCCTGTCCAAGGAGGTGGCTAACCCTATTCCACAGGGGTTGCTGCCAAATGGAGCAGAGAACCTGGGGTTGTCATGCCAACTGAGTTTTCAAAAGAAGCCAGAAGTCAGAATATTCATGAAACGTGTTGTGTGCCAAATCAAATACATCTACCAGCCAAAAGCAACCTCTGGTATGGAATGGTAGAGCCACCTTCCTGTTGGAGTCCTTCAAACTCATTCCAGTCCCACCAGGTCTGAGAGAGAGAGAAAGAGAGAGGGGAGGGTGGGGGGGAGAGAGAGAGATTGATTGCATGGACTTTTAGCAAGGGAATGCAAAATCTATCATCTCTCCAGATCTAGCCTTTTAGATATTTCGTGCTACAACTTAAACCTCATCTTCCTATTCTCCAGCAATGGAGATCTAGTACAAGTTCCCATCATCACTGGCATAATCATAACTCGCACAAGAATTTTAAACTCATTTGGCATTTAACAGGAGACCCTATTGAATGTTCTGGAGCCCCATTCCCTTGGAGGCAGCTTGTGCTGAGAAAGGATGAGGAGATGGTAGCTCTGGTAGGCCTTGGGCAGGTCCCCGATTGCCAGGAGCCTCTGTGTTCCCCTTTGTGAAGTGGCTTCTCTCAGCCTTACGGGTCTTCCACTATGAAGAACAGGTTCGGGCTGCTGCAGGGTGTGTGTGCATGGCTCCTGTGGGTGTGAATCTCAATGCCACATCTGCTCCCTGGGGGCTCTAGGGCACATTTTCTAGCCTTTCCAATCCTGACCCTCATGTTGAAGACAGGGGTTAGAATACTGCTGGCTCCATGAATTTGCAGTGAGAAGTAAATGACATGCTCTAAGTTAAGTGCTCAGCTCAGGTCTCAGCACATGGTAGGTTTGGAAGATCCAACTCAGGTGATGGGCAGGCCCTGGGGGTGATGACAGAAATGGGGAGTCTAGGGTGATCTTGGTTTCTGGGTGACTGGGGGGATAGTGGAGAAGTTAATCAAGACAGGTGATACCAGAAAGAACAAGTTGGGAGACAGCTAATTTATTTCATTCACGACACACTGAATTTAAGTCAGAAATCAAGGTGGTTCTGTCTTAATACATGGGTTTGGACACCTGGTGGGAGATAGCTTGGAAACAGCAGTGGAACCTGTGTGTGAGTGATGTTGTTACCCAGAGAGAGTGGAGCTAAGGGAGGAAGGGCCACAGAGGACTGAGACCCCAAACCAGAGGTCCAATGGTAAGACAAGCCAGGGAAGAAAACTCAGATGGCGCCTCCAGGGAGGTAGAGGGAAGAAGCCCCAGAAAGGAGCTTTGTGGGAGCCGACGGAGAAAGGAGGTTATCATTCTGTCTTCAGTCTGGATGAGGGAGCCAGAACTATCACTGGCAACAACCAGAGGACTTTCTCAAGATAGTGCACACAGAGAAGCGGCGGGAAGAACCTGAATCAATGCACTCCACCATGGGATGGATGTGGCACAGTCATTAGGAGCTGAGGAGAAGAACCCTGCACACGGTCATGCAGAGGAGGCACCCTGGGTCCAGGGAAACTGTGGAGCAGCAGTTTGGGGCATACCCAGGGCTCAGTGCCCATGCTGCCATGAGCTGGGGGTTCTGTGGGGTGACATCTGGGGCTTGCCTGTGGTCTCCGGCCTGTGCACCTTGGCTGGCAGCTGCGTGCTCACTGCTGAGTGTTTCCAGGCCTGTGGGGGATAGCAAAGTCTCAGGGTAGTAGACTCTGTCTCGTTAGTGCTGAGGGCATGTGCTACAGAGAGTAGAGAAGGGGGTGGGGGACCCCCAAGCCCTGGGAGGAAAGCAGGGCCTTGACATCACTGTGTGGTGCTCTTTGCAGGTGAGGGAACCAGAGAGGGGATGGGAGGCAGGGGGCATGCGCATGAAGGAGTACACAGAGCAATAGAAAGTCCAGGAAATGAACACAGGGATTTCAGAGGGGAAACATCACCGCGTTATAGGAGGCAGTTGGCAGATTTTGCTGAAAGGGCAGGGAACCCACCAGACGGTGCTGGAGGCTGCACCTGGGTCACTGAGGGCCAGCAAGACTTTATCAGCTCTCAAGTCTTTTCCAGGTTCCTGGAGGCCCCAGCTGGGGATGCTTCAAACCGGGCACCTGCTCTCCCTTCCCGGTGGCTCTCTTTGAACTCAAAACCTGCAAAGCCTAAGCAACAATAAAACACCAAAGGCAGTGGGGTGCTGCTGCCGGGCAGGGAACAGGCCTGTGGCTCTTCTTCCCAGGCTGGCCAGGAACCTCTGGAGCTGTCGCCTCTGTGTCTGTGCCTTCAGTCTCCCTTTGCCCACGTAAAGCTGCTCAGGACGCATGTCAGCTCCAAGTTCAAGCGTGGAAAATATAGCAGCACACAATGTGTTGTTTTGGCAGAAAGCTATGAATTTTAGTATGGAATGTCTGTCATGGGGGCCCATCCAATTAACTCACTTGTCGAGAAATCTGAAAAAGTAGTTGGGAGGTGGTGACTGCAGCTTTTGCTCAGGCCTTTATTTCTCATTTTTTTTCCTGGTTAAGCATGTCTGCCATCGCCGTCACCGGGATGTAGATTTAGGGAAGAGGGGGAAAGAACTGTGGATGAAAATGGGCCACATACTAAACCTGACAAGCTCAGGGGTGGGGAGGGGGGGAGGCTTGCGCAAAGGATGGTCCCAAATGGAAACTTACTCACTAAAAGCAGTTCATGGCAGGCAGTTAGGTCCTAGACTAGAATCTTACCTGACAAAAGTCAGTCTTTACCTTAATTGAGTCTGTCTATTGTCTTTTTGCTTCTATGATAACACAGCTTTGGAATGTCAAAGTAATTTCCTTTTTCAGGACCCCCTGTGGGCACAACAGTCACACCAGAGCAGAGACTGCAAATCCCCTGTGGCTGTTGTTATCCTGTTAATTGTTGAGTGGTAACTATCCTGTACCCACCTGTGTAAAAGAAGTAAGTGTCTATCATTCTACTTTTTATCCAATCCCACAGGCTCCCTTCTGTCCTGCTTTGCTTTCTCCCACCTCCAATCTATCACAGTCAATGGATTTCATGTAGCCCACTTAGGTCTTCTCTTTTGATTGTGATGTACAAAATAAGATGCAAAGCTGCCATTTTCTGTAGCATTTTCTCAATCCACTGAGGTTTTGCTTCTTGGCAATTATCAGTTTGGTTCAAATAACTCATAAAAATTCTTACAGGTTTGGATGTTTCTTAAGTTGACAGAAAAGGAGGTAACTTCTGTACATTTTGGACTTGAATTCTGGTGAACTTCTGGTTCAGAAACGTGTTGTGGAGGCAAACTTGGGAAATCGCCATGAGTCTCAGACTAAGTGCTTCTCTTCAGTCGGAGACAGGACCTGCCGGAGGAGTTCTCTCCCTCTTTAGGTTTTCTACCGTGGCTGGTAGACTTGGCTGTGCCAGTGAACAGGGGACAGCCCAGCCCGACACATCTGCTCGTGGGAAAGTGACACCCAGGGCAAGCCCTCTGACAGGAAGGGCACAGGACAACTGCAGGAGCATTGGCCACTGGTACCCACTGAGTTGAGGTGCTGATGTGGCCCCAAGGGTACCCTTTGTGCAGGGAGCCAGAGGACCCCACTCCGTGGGTGAGGCCCTGTGCATCCTGTGAGGCCCCAGGGCAGGCCCAGTGGTGCCCTGGGCAGGCGGCTTTCCCGGCACTGACTGCCATGATGGCTTTAGGGTGTTCCGCAAATAAAATCCCAGGCGGAGAGCAGCTTTTTACTCTGAGCTTCTTTTTGTGGCTGTCTTTACAGTCTTGCTAAGGTGGACGTGAAACCCAAGGCCATTTTGCACAGAGCCTGCCTTCCTGAGTTCTGAGCAGGGTTCATGCAGCCAGAGGGCATGCATGGGTCAGTTGCCCAGGAGAAAGTTTGGCCCACAGCATCTGCACACCATTCCCAGTTCCGTGCCACCCTAGAGACCCAACACCACCCGCACTATAGCCTTCCCCTCAAATCTTCACACCCACTGATGGGTTTTACATCTACAAAGCTTCTTCAACAATGCAAGCTCAATCCAGGCAAAAGACTTTCCTGACTTTTGCTCCGGGGAGCCAGCACCCCTTAGTCATGGGGGCCTGGAGAAAGGAAGGGTCTTCTCTGCAGCCCTTGCTCAGCTCCCACACCCCAGGCTTCAGAGTCAGAGGCTCCTTCCTGGAGGATTGCAAAGTTCCACTCTGTGCCTGGTGTGGTTTCCATTTCAAAGGCTTCCCCAGCAAATGTGAGTCACTCCTGGCACCTTCAGGAGTCTCCATGGTGACGGGGTTGAGTGGGCCCAGGGGAAAAGCCAGCATTCACTCCACTTTCCAACAAGTTCTTCCTTTCTGATTTTTTTTTTCTTTTTCAATAGAGACTAGTGCTGAGGCTTAGCTTTTTTTTCTTTTTAAGCAAATCACAAAATGAGAACTCCCTAAACTTCTTTCCTATTTTTTCACAAAGTCATTCTATGTAAATACATCGTCTAGTCTTTACCGGCCTCTGTTGAGACCATAAAAAAAATAACTATGTATTTTTGGGTCCTCCCTCCCTCCCTCCCTTCCTCCCTTCCTTCGGTTTTTGTGTGAGTGTTTTGGGGAAGTATCTGATTTGGTTGTTTACCTCAATGAAAAGGCAAGCCGTCGTCTGTAACAGAGACTCGGGAAGCATCCTCCGGAGGGCTGGAGGGCTTTCTGGCTGCCATGGGAAGTCTGCCAGGAGTCTGAGAAGAACTCGTCTCAGCTGTGTTCTCATCACCCCAGCACTCTGCACAGGAACAGAGCAACTCTTCACTGTGCAACACTGGGGAGCAACCTAGCACTTGGGCACGTGAAGAAACAGGCACCACTGTTACTGTTTTTGTCTCAAGAATCTGAGCAGGAATCTAGGGGATACTTTCAAGTGGGATTCAATGCTAAACTTGGTCAATGATATAATGAGATTTGATCAACATACATATATTTGTATCATCTTTGGGGGAACAGATCCTAGGTCATACTGTGTGCCACTCAAAATGTTCCTGTGTCTGTGGGGAGAAATAGTTTGTAAAACATCAAACCCTGAATTCTGCTCACTCCATTCTCCCCCTTCTCCCAAGAATATGCAGCCTCCTGCAGCTCTCCCTCAGGTTCGCGGGTGTCTCCGGGGCACCTCGAGTGTGCTCTGTTCTGCAGGTGCATCTGTTCTCCATGGGGCTATCACGGCTCAGCATGTGGAACCTCCACAGGGTGCTGGGCAGAGGGGTGGAGAACGGCTTCCCCGCTGTATGAGTCCTGATGGGGCCCCCAAACAGGGCTAGTCGGGCCTCCGTGGACCACACTTTCAGTGTGACAGTCTCCTCTCATGGCCTCAGGCCCAGCCTTGCCCCTCACACAGAAGCTGCGTTCCCACAATGCCCACTTTTCTCCAACAGTTGAGGCTTTGCTACTGGGGCATCTTACTGGCTCTTTTTCTGGGTACTTAAGACACAATTTCTAACTTTGGTGAGGAAAGACGGGGGTTCTTAGAGGCTTTCCAAAAGGTGATAACATCCCCGATCCCCCTCTCAGGAAAATATGTGCATACCCAGCATCACACAGACCAGCTCCGAGTCCATGGGCCTTGCACCTGATGCCTGGGCCTCTGGGTAAGAATCGTGGATAAGGGGGAATTTTCTCACAAGACCTTTCTGATCACCCCTTTGACACCAGTATGCCAACCCACCCAGTTGTGGCTGAACCCACAATGGAGTAGCTGGGGCTCGGGCTGGGGCTCGGGCTGGGGCTCGGGCTGAGGAGGCCACAACGTGCACATCAGTTTTCAGACCTTGTGTTCCACAGATGTTGGCCACAAATGAGTACAGAAAAGAAACCTGGTCTTCGGGGCCTCTTGTAAAGATGGGTCCAGGTTTGCTCAGGAGGGCAGCGTGCGGGGCTGCCTGTCCAACCCGACAGCCCAGGACTGAACACTTGGAGGGTAGACGACCCAAAGGCCTGTGAAAGTCCTCACCTAACTTGAATTTTTAAGACAAGTTACACCTACAATGAACTCTTTTTCTGTGTTTTGCCTATTGTTTCCTTTGCTGTGAAGAAGTTCATTATAAAGTGCCTACTGTCTCATGCTACCCCACTCTGCATGCTGTCCTTAGTTCCTGCATATTGGGATGGTATCCGTATAGTTTCCTAAAACTTCCGTGAGATATTATCACAAAATAACAGAAACGTATTCTGTCACCATTCTGCAAGCCCGGCATCTGAAATTAAAGTGCCGGCAGGGCCAGCTCCCTCTAAAACTCTAGGACCCTTCCTTGCCTCTTCTGGTGGCTCCAGGCAGTTCTTGGCTGTGACTGTATCACTGCAATCTCTGCATCCAGTTTACATGCCTTCTCTCTGTGAGTCTCTCCTCTGAGTGTCTCTTACAGGGACACTTGTCATTGGATTTAAGGACTGCCTGGCTAATCCAGGATGATCTCATCTAAAGGTCCTTAACTTAATTGCATCTGCAAAGACCTTTTTTCCCCTCTTAATATCAGGTCACATTTCCAAGTTCCAGGGATTAGGATGTGAATATACCCTTTGGGGGGCCACCACTTAACCCACTACAGCTGCTCATTTGTATCCCCACCTCTGAAAGTACCCGGTATGTGGTCTGTGTTCAGTAAGCGTCAAGTGTTTGGTATGATGGTTTGGAATTTAATCCTGCACCCAGCTGCTCTGTCTGCTCCGCTCTGATACAGGGGTTTGGAATACGCTCAGTGTCTTTGGCATTCTTGATCTATGAATGTAGCTTTCACTTAGAAATTTCTATTAGGGTATTTTATGCCATTGTTTCAATGAAGCACATTTTAAGTATGCAGGAATTGTCTAGGAATACAGCAAACATGGTCAAAGGGCTTTTTTATTCTTTCCTCATCTCAAGCCCTCAGCATCTGAAAATAACTTGAATTTTATTTCTGAGATAACCTTTTTTTAAAATTCATTAAAAAAATTTAAAAGTATATATATTTTAAGTATATTTATTGATTATGCTATTACAGTTTTCCCAGTTTCTCCCCCTTTATCCCCACTCTGCCCTGCACCCTCCACCCTCCAGCATTCCCTCCCCCTTAGTTCATGTCCATGGGTAGTACATATAAGTTCTTTGAGTTCTCTGTTTCCTATACCATTTTTCACCTTTCCCCATCTATTTAATGCCTGCCAATTATGTTTCTTTTTCCCTGTACCTTTCCCCCCTATTCCTCCCTTCCTCCTCCCCACTGAAATCTCTCCATGTGATGTCCATTTCTCTGATTCTATTCCTGTTCTGGTTGTTTGCTTAGTTTTTGCTTTCCTTGTTTATCTTTTCTTTTAGGTTCATTTGTTGATAGTTGTGAGTTTATTGTCATTTTACTGTTCATAGTGTTGATCTTCTTTTTCTTAGATAAGTCCATTTAACATTTCATATAATAAAGGCTTGGTGATAATGAACTCCTTTAACTTGACTTTATCTGGGAAGCACTTTATCTGCCCTTCCATTCTAAATGATAGCTTTGCTGGATAGAGTGATCTTGGACCTTTCACGACTTCATATATTTCTTTCCAGCCCCTTCTTGCCTGCAAAGGTTTCTTTAGAGATCAGCTAATACCCTCATGGGCACTCCTTTGTAGGTAACTGTCTCCCTTTCTCTTGCTGCTTTTAAGATTCTCTCCTTATCTTTAATCTTGGGTAACTTCATGATGATGTGCCTTGGTGTGTTCCTCTTTGAGTCCAACTTCTTTGGGACTCTCTGGGCATCCTGGACTTCCTGGAAGTCTATTCCTTTTGCCAGATTGGAGAAGTTTTCCTTCATTATTTGTTCAACTAAGTTTTCAATTTTCCTCTCCTTCTGGAACCCCTATGATTTGGATATTGGAATGTTTAACATTGTCCCAGAGGTTCCTAAGTCCTCTTCATTTTTTTGAATTCTTGTTTCTTTATTCTATTCCGGTTGGATGATTATTTCTTCCTTTTATTTCAAATCATTGCTTTGAGTCCTGGTTTCCTTCCTGTCACTGTTGGTCTCCTGAACATTTTGCTTTATTTCATTTTGGGTGTCTTTCATTTGCTCTTTCATTTTGTGACCAAGTTCAATCAGTTCTGTGAGCATCTTGATTACCAGGGCTTTGAACTCTCCATCAGATAGGTTGGCTACCTCCTCATCGCTTAGCTCCCTTTCTGAAACTTTGCTCTGTTCTTTCATTTGGGCCATCTTTCTTTGTCTCGGTACACCTGTTAAGTTGTAAGGGGGTGAGGCCTTAGGTATTCACCAGGGCAGGGCAACCCTCCTTGCTACACTGCAGGGCTGCTTGTAGGGAAGGGGCCAGAGAAGGAACAATGCAGCTTGCCTGCTGGGCTCTAGCCCACTTTCCAATGATCTCTCATGTGAGACTGGGAGTTTCTCCCACCATGGCAACTGCTGCAGTATTACACAGTCAGCTCTGAGTCTCAGTTTCCCATTCAGCCAGCCCCACCTGCTCAGTCCTCTGCCTTGCCATGGGTTCTCTCAGCCAGTGAGATAACCTTTTTTGTATATATTTTATAATATTTACTAGGATGAAAGCTGTGCATTTATAAGAGTGCAACTGAAGGTGATCTTATTTCTGTCATGATGCATTGCATTGATACTTACTATTGCCTTCCAAGTGTTCATTTAGATGGCACATCTAAATAGAAATACATAGAAAGTGACATGTTCTTCCTTTCTTTGAAACATAGCTGGCTGTGATGCTCCTGGCAGGGAGTAAATAAACACCATCAGATGCCCTTACGCTGTGTGGAGAGCGGGACTGAACTAAGATGGCATCAGTCTTGCCAACTAAGATGGCATGGAGGGAGCCATGTTCAGACCTTGTGCAGTAGAGCAGTGACTCCGAGGGATGATACCATCCCTGAGCAGACAGGAGCGCGGTCAGCACGTGCTTATCTGAAGGGTGACACCACCCTCTGAGAGCATGAGCAGTAGAGCGACATAAACCACATGTGCCTATTGAGATTGCACAAAACAACATGTGTTAATCAGAAGCTGACAGAACACTGCATCATAGAAGAGTATATAAGCGGAGGACTTCAGACCATGGACTACACATCCGGAGAGCAAATCACCTTGAGACGTCTTGCACATTCTGCCTTGGGAGTGAAAGAGCTCCACTGACATCCCCTGACACTACCTTGTAAGACGTCGACTGCCCGGATGCTTTCCGAATTTGGACCTCATCTGGACTGTTGGCACTTGGATTCGTTATCCCTCAGTTCTCTTGTGTGACATTGTTACTGATTGTTTCTGAGTGTTATCACTACTGATTGATTGTTATTGACTGAGTTTGAACATGCATCAATAAAAGCTGTGTGAATAGCATAGTCCCCTTTGTTGGCTCATTGTTACTCTTTATTGCTGGTGTTGTCTGTGGGTCTGGTGGCTGTATAGGCGGCCTGGTGCCACCAGCCCATGACAAAGGCTGCAGTCCGACTTATAGGGAAGACTGTAGCAAGGATACTTGTAAGGTTAGAGTATGGCTTGCAGCACAGCGGAGTGCAGATTCTAAGCTTTCATGTTAGAATGTACCAGGACATCTTTCCAGCCTCACTGTCGGGATTGGTTCTACTTCACAAGATTAAAAGTGGCTATGAGAAGTCTGGATTTGCCAACAGGAACTTTTAAAAACCCTTTCCTGTGTATTTCATCTACACAGTGCATACTTTGCAATTTCATGCTACTGGTCATATTTTATTTATGAAATGTTTGGAATCCAGAATTCCAAAATTGGGGAAGGTCTACATTCTTTGTTCCCAAGTCATAGTGCAGATTAGTTCAAGTTGCTTTGTCCTCTTTGTTTTAGTTCCACATTCTTTGAAATATCGAGATTTTGGAAGGGGTTAGGGGAGTCTTATTCATCATTTTTGTCATCATTCACCTATTTTCCAATGAGCAAGCCATAGAAGACTCAGAAAGGAGCCAGAGAAAAGGCAGTTCTGCGATGCTTTGAGCCTGCCACACGCGTGCACAGGGAAGAGCAGAGCACGCACTCTGGACACCCAGCAAACCACGCACACCGCCCAGGACAGGCGGGCTCACAGGGGTGTGTGTCTGGCAAGTCTTACAGTTTCAGATGCATTAACAGCAGCACTTCCCACTTCATATAGTAATAAAACCCAGCATCAGCACAGCAGGCATCAACTAAGTAAACTTCACTGGCATGGCCTGCCCATTCCCCCTCAGGGAGTCCTGGAGACAGATTTCATGTCCAAGTTGAAAGGATGGGTAGAACTTCCTCCTTCTCCTTCTGCTCAGCTCTGTGGACACTTTGCACTTTCCCTCCTTTCCTGGAAGGATTTTAGCCCATATACAAGAAGACTGGCTGCTCTGCACAAACTGGTTGACTTGCCCACCACAGAGCAAATCTCATTATTTCAAAGTGCTTTGTGTTTAATTTTTAAACTCCCTGACAACTCAATGTGTGGTTTAAACCCGTGGTGAACTTTTCCCTTGCCATCACTGGTTGCAAAAAGATGGGAGACCTTTTTATCAAAGAGCTGGTTTTCCTGTGTGTCTTTGTGCTAGATTCCAGCTGAGATGATTTTGTACGAAATTGGGCTCAGACCAAATAAGGTGGGGAAAGAAGAGCTGACTCTGGTTGCATATGGGCACCAGTGTTGGAGACCCCACCTTTTTTACCATGCTCAGCTAACACTGCCATACAGGCTTTTACAAACATGACTTCTTCAATGCCTAAGTGTCAGGCCCCATATCTTGGCTCTGTCGATCTGCCAGATACAGGGAGCCATATAATTTATTGTCCATGTGAGGACCCTCTTGAGAGTGGTTGGGGGTGCTAACCAGATGGGATACCCCAAGGGTGGGTCTAAACCAGGACATCTGGCAAACAGGATAGAACTCTTCTGCCCCCTGGGCCATCACTGAGGTCCTTTGAGGGCCCCATGTGTGCTGGGAATGTTGCTAAACTTGACCTGCTGATTGCTCTCATAAATTTAGGTATCCTTTCTCCCTGGAATCATCCATTACTTCCTCCCTGGCCCATCTGATTTCAGTAACTAACTATTTGTGGACCCCGGAACTCTTCCACCATGAAGTACTTTCTCTGCTTATAATATCTCTGTCCATTTTCGCCATTTCCATCCATAGAGATCCTACTGATTGTTTGAGACCTGACTCAGTGGAAAGGTAGGGAAGCTTTCTGTCACCTTCTCTCCCATGAGGCTGTATTAGTGTTCTCTGTGGGCACTTGCCTGTTTCTACTTCATTATACCATTATGTGTAGTATCATGCTTACTGCTGAACTGAGAGGAGGGACCAAGCACCAAGCCTGGACTCCCCAGCACTCATTGGGTATGAGCCCCTCACTGTAGTTACTTCTCATGCCTTATTTTTACTCTGGTCTTATTGGCATATTGTTTTCTAAACTGTGATAAGAAACAAACGTACAAGAAGATTGAAAGCCTTGATATATTTGACATTTGCAAGAAAGAGGCCCACACTGTTGCTGGGTTGGAATGCTGGCATCTGCATGTCCTGGCAGAACAGAGCATAGAAATAGGAAATGTCAATGTCTTCGCTTTTGTTATTGTTGAGGCTACATTTCTCATTTCATGAGCATTTATTTATATTTTTAATTGCATTATAATTATAAAAAAACCCAGAGCTATCAGCACATGTCATGTAGTGAGGCTGATTGTCCACCTACCCATCAGGCACACCGGTGCTCTCAACTGGAGAACAGTTGCCTTAATGGTCCAGTGGACACTTGACGGGACACAATGATGAAAGTGAGGGTTGGCCACTGCAACACAATTAAGAGGCATCTGAAGCATGAAGAGCTGACCAGGCCATCCCCACCCAGAGACTGCATGTCCATGTACCAATCTGTAGAACAGGAAGAAGAATAGTCTCTATCTCATGGCGTAGAAGCAAAGATCAAATGGGATGATACGTGTGAAGCATTTAGCATGGTGTCCAGTGTCCGCAAGTACTCGGTACAGCCCTGGTGTGTTCATGGCACCTATCAGAGAACAGGGGTGATTGTTATTGAGAGACATGTGCTGGGTGTCCTGGGGAAGGTGCTCTCCTACTGCCTTCAGCTACGGGGAAATTCATGGTTGGTGCCACCATGGGAAATGTGGCAACAAACAGAGAATGTACGGCCCCTCTTCTATTAGAAGCACTGGTGAGAAGAGTGCCTTTCCCTGCTGTGAGCACCCAGCAGGCTGGCCAACACCAACAGCTGGAAGAGCGGTCAGGCTCAGATGGACACAAGAGTGACCATTAGCAACAACAGTGGTGGAAAATTAAAGCAGTTAAGACCCCGGCTGGGTCCAGACAAGAAATCTTTATTATTTCCCAGGGAGAGGGCGTGACCTCCTGGGGACTGCCAGGAGAGGAGAAATCGGAGACTGCATGGTTATTCTGGGTGGGGGGCAGGGGCCAGCGGTCAGGGTTTGCACGAGCAGGGTCATTGCATCCTGTATTGTTAGAGTGACTCACTCTGATTCCGTTGGCCTGGAGAACCAGGGGTCACACGCAGTCAACTATCACAGTCCTGGGTGCACCTGCACCTAATGCGTATGCCCGTCTTGTTCCAGGAATCCCCAGGGAAGGGAATTCCACCAACTTTTCTTGCCATTCTGTTATGTTCATCCTTAGTAACACCCATTCCTTCTTCATTCTGGCTCATGGAAAGCTAGCTAAGGTGGTCTGCATTCTCCTACAGCAAGCCTATCTGAGAAAGCCCAAATAGTACAGCGGTCCTCAGTTAATTTTCACTTTGATCTTAAACTTCTCACTTGGACTCTGGATATTAAAGTAGAAATAATGCTTCATGACCTTTAACCAGAGCTGTGCTGCTTCCACACCCTCTCCCCTGTGGTTTAGTGAACCACACAGTCTGGTTCTGCAATATCCTTATTTCTGGACTCTCTTTCTCAGCAGGCAGCTGACTAATGCTAAAAGTCACACATGACACCAAGGTTTACCAGGCACACCAAGTGCTCATTTCAGACATTTGAGACATACTTTCAAATAGTAATATCTGTGCTTGGAACCCAAGGTTAAATTTAGTTAAGTAAAAAATTCTCAGTTTTGTCCCTCATCTCTTCAGTGTCGTCCCCCTTACCTCCCCAAGGATGCAATGAGGAAGATTTCAGAAGTGAGCACACGGTGAGTCTCAGTGGCATCCTAGCAGAGTTCCACTGAAGGTGGTGACTCTAGGCCACTCTGAGTGGGCTCACGGTGCAGTTCTCATTGGCAGAGGCTGTCACCACTTTTGCTCTGGAAAGTGGATTTCAGTGGCAGCCTAGGGAGGGGCTGCAGTGAGGGTGGGAAGGTGATAAGGAGAACTTTCTTTAATGTTCTCCAGATCTTTCAAATCACACTTTGCTCTGTGCTGCCACTTCACCCTGATGTCTGGGTGGCAGCTCAGCCTTTGAGGTTATCTCTACTCCCAGGTCAATGGCTTGAAAGAAGCTAAGGAAGTGAAGGAACTCAAGGGTAAATCACTTGTGTTCACAGCCTCCCAAACATCCCTGTCACAGCTGAGCCCAGTCACTGTCCTGACCTCCTGCAAAGAGGAAGAAATCTGGTCAAGCCCAACATTAAAGACTGAAGTGAGCCAGGTGCAGGGAGAGGGACAGGAAAGAGAGGGGCTGGGTGTTTGGACAAGTTCAAGGTGGAGTTGCAGAGTGAGACACTGTGGGTTGGGCTGGACACATACAGGGAGTACACTTCCTTACAGTGTGCTGTGCTGTCTAGAACCCCTTGGTCTGGGGAACAGGAGTAAAAGACTAGAGTTACTTTGAAATTCCTTTTATTGGGAAGACTGTGTTTGTTGGACTACTCCAGGGAGGTCCAGGCTCTATAAAGGCCACACACTTGAGCAGGTGACAGGCCACTTGTCTCCACAGGGCACTGAAGGACAACAATAGCCTGCAGGAAAAGTCAAAGGCTAAGGGGGTTTGGGGGCTGGGCCTTTTGACAGCCAAGGGTGAGAAGTGGCAGTGGGGTGGGAGGTGTTGGTTTATGTGTAAAGGTGTTTGCTGTTAACTTCATATTTTCTGCCAGGGAAGCTGGAGTCCTGGTGGCCTGATGCCAGGCTGGGTACCTTCCCTGTACTCTCAGGGTGTCTCTGTTATCGGCACTGGAAATGAGAGGGGACAGTGACCAACTCTTGTTGCTGAAGCCTTTCTTTTAGAAAAAGACACTGATCCGCGACTGAATGATCTCTACCCACATATAAAAACTATCCTCCTCAGAGAGCCTGGGTTGGTTTCTCTTTAAAGCAATGTGTTATTTCCAAAGGCTCTTCAGAAGATGGCTGAGAAAAATCATAGCAAAAAAGTTAATGTTTTTATTTCTGTCTCTTTCTCCTCACAGATAAGTTTGAAATTCTTGCTTCAGGCCATATGGTGTGGATGTTCCAGAAGGAAATTATAAAGTGCTCTCTGTTTCTACTCAACCGCTTTTCACTTTGTCAAGTGGGCCCTTTGAAGCAGCCTTCCCCTTACTTCTGATTCTGACATGAATAATTGTTTAATTGCCTTCGGTCTACACAGGATAAGGAACTAGGTCTCAAAATTGTATAATTCTCTTAACCAAACAATAGTGGTTAACCAAGGGCAGGTTTCAAAGAAAGAAAAGAATTCCTTACATATCTTAAGGATTTTATTCTTTTCAAAGTGCTTTGCTCTGTAGTATTTTGTTAAATTGGACAATGCCTATGAAGCACTGTGTAAATCACGTAACAAAAAGTAAGATTTTATAACAGTTACTGATTTGATTTTCCATATAAAAAACTAAGGCTCAGCATCAGGGAGTCGCAGCTCCAAATTACAGCAGTTAAGCTGAGCCCTGACATGATCTGTCTCCTTACTCTGCACACTCTCCCCTCTGCCCCTGGTGCTCCCTGATAATGGAGGCCAAAGACCACCTGGGACCCAGAAGCTGCCCAGGGTGGGCGGGCCTCACATGGGGCCCACAGATGTGCTTCCTGATCTGGGTTTCCTGGCGGTGATGACCGTGCTGTCTCCCCTCACAGGCTCAGGCGGAGACTTGCCTTTTTCTAGTTTAGTTGTTGCCAATCATTCTCAAAAAGAGCCCTTGCCCTCAAGCTGGGGCAGAGTTGTTATATTCCCTAAATTTAAAAAATATATATGTTGCTTTTTCTTAAAAAAAAACCTGTCTTTGAAATAAGCTCACCACCCATTTCCATATTTTAAAAAAGCTGCTAGCAAATCCTCATGGTAAGATGTTGCCTGTAATTTCAAGTGTGAGGAAGGCAGCTTGGGGCTTCCCTGGGGGGTGGGGGGGCAGGGCAGAGGACCCTCATTCTTCCACCCTTGCCAGGATGGAGCAGACCCTGGGAGGAAGGAAGATACAGGGCCAGGAAGCCCTTCAACACCAGTGACCCTGGGGGGTGGTGCAGGGGAGCCTGAGAGGAGGGGCCTTATGCCAGGCGTGAGGCTTTGGAGAGAGGCTTTCCTGTGTGTCAAAGGACACAGAGTGAAAAGGGAACCTGAAGAGTGAGAGAAGTATTTGCAAATCATATATCTGATAAGGAGTTAATACCTAGAATACACAAAGAACTCTTATAACTCAAAAACAAAACAAAACAAAAACAAACAACTCAAGTAAAAAGTAGGCAAAGGACTTGAATAGACACTTCTCCAGAGAAGACACACAGCTGGCCAGCATGCACATGAAAAGGTGCTCAACATCACTAATCATTAGGGAAACACAACTCAGAACCACAGTGAAATGCCACTTCACATCCATTTCGGTGGCTTTTTATAAGAAACAAACAAGCACAAATCCCCCGCCAAAGGAGAGAGTAACAAGTGTTGGTAAGAATGTGGAACACTTGTTCACTGCTGGTGGGAATGTAAAGTGGTGCAGCCGCTGCGGAAAACAGGCTGGCAGTTCCCCCCGAAAGTTAAATGTAGAGCCACCATGTGATCCGACAATTGCACTTCTGGGTACACACACAAAGTAACCGAAAGCAGAAACAAAACAAACAGAGAGGTGGGGAAGAGTAGGTTCACAACAGTTGTTTATATGGAAATAACACAAATAAATAATACAATAATAAATAAATAAATAATACAAGAAGAAACTATTTCATGTTCTTATAACTGTAAACCTACTTTTGCCCCCCTGTATTTTCTTTAATTTTAATAATATGTTTATTGATTTTAGAGAGAGAAGGAGGGGGAGAGAGAGAGGAAGAAACATCGATGTGAGAAACGTAGATTGACTCCGTCCCATACAACCTGTGACTGGGAATTCGACCCACGACCTAGGCATATGCTCTGACCGGGAATCAAACCCCCAACTTTTTGTTGTACAGGATGATGCTTCAACCAACTGAGTCACACTGTCAAGGGCCCCAGCCCTGTATTTGTACACCAATAATTATAGAAGCATTATTCACAGTAGCCAAAAAGTGGAAACAACCTAAATGTTCATTGAGGATGAGTAAATAAACAATGAAATATCAATACTATTCAGCTTTAAAAAGGAAGGAAATTCTGACACATGCTACGACATGGATAAGCCTTGAAAACACATGCTAAGTGAAATAAGCCAGACACAAAAAGTCAAATACTGTATGATTCCACTTATATATGATAGCTAGAGCAGTCAGATTTATAGAGACAGGAAGTAGAATGGTGGTTGCCAGGCGCTGGGGTGGAGGCAGGAATGGGAGTTAGTGTTTACAGGGAACAGAGTTTCAGTCTGAGAAGATGAAAAATTTCTGGATGTGGATGATGGTGATGGTTGCACAAAAATGTGATACCACTGAACTGTACACTTTAAAATGGTTACGATGGTAAATTTTATGTTATGTGTATTTTACCACAATTATGAAGTTCAAAAATTTTAAATGGTTAAAATGGAAATTTTATGTTATATATATTTTCAGTTTAAGAAAAGCTAAAGGAAGACAGAGAGAGAGACAGAGAGAGAGAGAGAGAGAGAGCGCTTTAAGGAAAGGGAGAGGATGGTGGGGGGAGAGGGAGGCAATGAGGTGCTCTGTAGAATGAAAGCCCCTTGGAGGAGGAGCCGAAGCCCCTGCCTCACCTCTGTAGTGTGTGAGGCACCCATGAGCACCCCTTTCCATTGGGTTCTTAGCCTGGGGAGGATGAAGGAAGAATCTGGGCCCTTTCCTGTGGTCATCTACCTGAAGTCATCCTCCCTGCCCCATCGTACATGACAGCAGACAGGACAGATGGTACCCACTGGAGCTGGGCGGGTGACTCCACTGATTCATATGTCACTGAGTGGGGAAGCAAAGACACACCCCATGGCCACCATCTTGAAAAATGAAGCCTTCAAATAAAATCTTGTTCAGAAGTTTAAGATGTAAAAGACATAAAGTGAAACACTTTGGTTGAAGCAGAGGTTGCAGACTCCAGAGGTCTACTGACTTCTGTCCCACAGTGGCCTGTCAGGAGGCTCCAAGGAACACCCGAGGCTCTGAGGAGCACAACGTGAGGACCGCTCACCAATATCGGTACCATGCCTTGGTGTCAGGAGCACAAGAGCCTTCATAGCTGGCACCGTAATCCCAATAGCTCGTTCTCTCCAGCAGTGACAGGTTGCTTTTTTCCATTTAGAAACTTGGGGCCTCTTTTGGATGTTCCTTGAAATTCTTACTTTTGGTCCTGAGAGACAGCATCTCAGTCCATTTGCAGAGAACTGACATTTTCCCAAGCTAAATAAATTACAATGTCATTGCTTGTTCTGTTCATTAAGCTCCTCTACTTTTTCAAGTTCTCTCTGATGACTTAGCAAAGTGGGTCCCTGTACTCCAAACCAAAATATTTCAAACATGGAGTGAATGTAATAATGGCTGTGAGTTCCCACCTGTGGAAGGCGTTCTTTATAATTCCTATCAGGGACATTTCCTGGCAGTGGGTATGACTCAGGTGCAAGAGGCACACAAGGCGGAGAACCCCAACTGTCTCATGCCAACGCCATAGGAGAGAGTTGAGGACAAACGATTGTTGGAAACTTCTGTGTGTTTTTCTGTGTAAGGCTTTCCTTAGGGCCTGTGAGATGCCTTCAGTGAAGATTTATATCCCTTCCAAACTTTTAAGAATTTGGACTCTTTTCCTTTGGGTGTATCACTGGGTTAGTGGTCTATGGGTGGCCCAGCCTTTCTCTAGATAAATTCTTCAGGGGCAAGAGCCATTTAATTTTTTTAAAGATATGAAAAATCATCATACCTGATTTCAATAACAGGTTTCAAAGGGAAATTTTTAAAAAAATCCTTGAAAGTATTTATCATCAGATGGGCAGTCCCTTATTGTTTTCTAATAATTTTATAAATCTCAAAATTTATTTAAATTATATGGCCATTGTTTGGAGTGACACAGTGCATTATATCAATGATTTTGTTAATTATCTTACTTTTCAGAACCCTATTTATGTATCTATAACCTTTACATATATCATAGAATGTCTATTGCTGCCTCTAGTTTATCTAAATATTGAGATTTTTTAAGTTCACCTAGGACCATAAAATGGATTTCAGGCAGTATTGTTGGTTGACTCTTGCTTCAGATTTAGGTAATTGGGCGGTTTATTGGTTTCATATCCATCATCCATCCCCCTCCATTCTCACCCTCTACACATCAGCCAACCACTTTCTACTGGGGGTTCCTCGAGGTTCCAGGGAAGCAAATCTCACCCCCACCTTCGGGGTGGGTCGAGTGGTCTAGGCTAAGCCAACTAGCGCTTTCCATTCCTCTGGACACAGACATTGGTTGCAGAGTGGGTATGTGACACAAAGAAGCTCAATCAGAATGAATCTTCCTATTTCCTTGGAAAGGCTGGGCAGGGGTGCAGCCTCTCTCTTCTGGACTGGAATGAGGATATACCAACCCTGAGAGCTGCTGGAAGCCAGAGGAGAATTGTCTTAGAATCTGACACCAAAAAGGGCAAAGTGAAGAGCAGGAAAGAAATTGGATTCTTAGTGACATAGGACTACTGAATCAAGACTTGTCTGAAGTCAATATTACCCCTAGCATTGTCAGTTACCTGAGCCAACAAATTCCCTCAATGGTTTAAGCCATTTCTAGCAAAGCCTCCTGTTACTTGTATTCTAACTGATAGAGTTTCTCAAAGATACATTAGTATACAATATAACAGTTTACAAAATCACAGTATCCTACTTCACTTTTACAATAAGAATATTCAGGAAGTTTATTTCTTTTATTTCTACAACCTGGATGGATCTTGAGAATATCATGTTAAGTGAAATAAGTCAGACAGAAAAAGTTAAGAATCTTACGATTTTACTCATATGTGGGATACAAGATTGAAAGCAACAAATAAACAAACAAGACAAACAAAAAAACAAAGAAAAACTCAGAGAGAAAGATTGTGGTGGTGACCAGGGGGAAGGGGGAGGGAAGGTAGTAAAGGGTAAAACAGGTCAAATATATGGTGACAGAAGATGAGTTGACTTTGGTTAGTGGACACACAATGCAATGTACATATGATGTGTCATACATTGTACACTTGAAACCTGTATGGTCTTATTAACCAATGTCACCCCAATACATTTAATTTGAAAGAAAAGAAATGCAAAAAGCAGAAGAAGACAGGGACCATGGAGGCATTGGCCTAGGTTAAACATGGTTAAGTAGAAAATTTATGTGAGGACAGAAAGTACAGACAAATTTTAAAGTTGTATCCTCAGAGTCTTTTACAGTGTTTGTTGACAAGACATAATAAATATTTGCTAAGTGAATAAATAAATCAAAGAATAGTGGTGAGATGGTAAAAAGAGTAATGTGCTTCATTTTAATTATTCATTCCTTTTCTGACAGTTATTTACCAAATGCCTACTATGCACCAGGCATGAGACCAAGTGTTTAAATTGAGTGCTCTTGGTGCCAGCACCTCAAGTGCAAGAAAGAAAAGCAACAGTTGTTGATATCTCTAACATTCTTGTGTTCTCTTAAAAGTTTCAAACTGTTAAGAGATTATTTATATTTAAAGTCCTGCAATGATTTACTAGAGAGAATCCTGTGGAATAAAACCTCTTTTCTACTGCATGTGTCCATGGTTTCCACCTTGTATACCTTGAGAACGGACACTTCCTGGGTCGAAAGCCACGTGAGTGGTTGTGGGTTGGAAGTGCTCGGTGCAGTCTGAATGCCTCACACTGAAGACTCGCAGTCCTCTCAGTGTCTTGTTCTCTCTTGGATGTATGTTAGGATGTTTGCTCATTCAAGTCTCTGGAAAACCAGTAAGATTGATTTTTTACTATTTTAGTATGTACCATAGAAGATCAAAAATGCAGGAGAAGGTGTTGTATAGATTTGAGACTCAGGTTTTAGAATAGCGAGAAGGTGGAAGGACGACTGCCCTGTGGGATGAGGCACCGGCCCAGAGGTCAGGAAACAGCCCCAGCTGTAACTCCCCTGGAGGCGAGATGGGCAACTGAAAAGAAACACAGCCAAGACATTTAATTCCTTATACCTAACAGAACTTCAAAAATTAAATTCACAGAATCATGGATGAACATTGTTTCAAAATTTGAAAGCTCGACAAGGTTCTCTTTCCTCTTTTCCTGTCCTGCCTGAAAGCAGAGAAAAGAGAGAAAATGCATGTTGGATGCATTGAATAGTGGAAATAGCCAAAGCCCTGGAGTGAGATGGAGCAGGGTTCAAATCCTGCCTCTAACAGTTTAGGCAAGTTACCTAATCCTCCTGAGATTCCTTTCCTCACCTGGAAACTGGTGACAATATTTACCTTAATAAGGTGTTGTGGCAGTTAGATATAACTATATAAAGTACATGGCATACACCAGGCATTTGGGAAATGGCTGCTGTTATTTTGTACTTCTTATATAAGCAGGGCCAACTTGGACTCATTAAAAAAGTGTTGTCATACTTGTTTCTTGCTTTTCTTAACAGAAAAAAAAGATGTGTTTTCAGAAAATGTCCCATAGCACACAGGGGAAAAGGCAAATGAAGAACACATGGTACTTTGCAGAGAATCAAAATTTCTTACTCCACATTCAATCCTGGCTGTGCAATGAGGGTGGAACACTGCTGTCTTGAATCTCTTCCTGCTCATTTTGTTAGCATTCATCTGAGAGAAGGAGGGAAGCCTCAGCTCACATCCTGGAAGAGAATTCAAAATGTCTCATGTTTCTGATAATGTCTTGCAGAACCTTGAGCAAACTAATGATAAAAAAGATGGATGACTGTGGATTATTCAGCAGGTTCTGTGTGTTCTTTCAGAAACTTTAAAAAGAGCTTCTTAACTGTTCACTCATAAACTTGGTGCTGTTTCCTCTAGGGTAATGTCTCTCATCTTTGAAGTTGAGTCCACACCAGCGTCAGCGTCCAGGGCATGATTTATTTCTTTTGTTAAGGAGCAAAGGCAGAAGCAGAATGGCCGGTGGCTGTTGGCTTTCACCATCACCCTCTCTGGACACTGCGGGGAAGACGGCCAAGTCACAGAGCACAGAATCCTGGTGCAAGGCTTTCTGTGACTGTGGGTGTGGGCAGAGCCCAGAACACTGCAGGAAACGGGTGGCCTGGTCAACCACTTCTGACCTATCCTTTTCATGTACTTTTCTGATTGGAGAAAATAACAAGGTGAAAGTTTGCCAATACTGTGCAATTGAAGTGGGAATTTGCATAATATTGATAAACCTGGCATGGGGTTTATGGAGAATCCAAACAACTTAGAAAACACAAGTTTTTCTGAAGAAAAACCTGATAATTAACCACTTCTTATTTTTTAAGTAATAACACTTGCTTTTGCTTTTTTTTGACATCTATGTGAAGTCAATTCTGCAACATTCCAAAAGTATAAAGTGCCATTGACATTTAAGCTATAATTTTATCCCAAACAATGCCAAGTGCATCCCTGTGCCCACCTTAGGAAAGTTAGTGAGTTATTTGGTTGTTTAGATCAGGAAAGTTTTTCGGAGGAGAACACTGATGTTCAAAAGAATCAACCAATTTTGATAATGATCAGTTTATAGAATCACTGAGCCTAAAGGAGAAACCATATAGTTTTAAATTCAAGTTGCAAGGTAAGTTTGAAATAAATTCAATTTTAAAATTTAAACATAAAGTTTTAAATATCTTGGAAGAAAATAAAAAAGAACATTGTTATAATTTGATGGGTGCCAGTAGAAAAAGACTTTATGAATCCCAGGACAAAAGTCATAATGGAAAACATTGCTAGGTTTGCGTACGTAATGCACATGTATTCACAGACACAATCAAAATGTCTACATAGTGAAAAAAATACTCTGATATGTTTTGGTATTCAACTAAGCTAAGAGGCAAATGGTAAACTTTAAATAAATGTTAAAGTCTTTAATATGTAAAGAGCTCTGACAAATCAAAAAAGAAAAGATGAATCCATATGCTAACAATAGGTGCTAACAATAGGCACTGGCAGCAAATTCACAGTGGGAAAAAATAAAAATGGCCAAAAACATAAACAAAAAATTTTAACCTTCCTGGTAACAAAATAAATCCAGATTAAGCAATAAAACTGCCTAACCTAGTGGGGAAAAAATTGAATAAAATGAACATACTCAAAATTAGCAAGGATTTGTGGAAATAGGTACTTTCATGCCGTGCTGTTTGGAATTTAAAGTAGTACAACTTTTAGGAGACCAATTTGGGATTATATACTCAAATCCTTGAAAAAGGGCATAACCTCTGATCCAGCTTCTAGGGATAAAGTTTAAGCAAATAATTGGACAAGTGGCAAGAGATCCAAGTGCATAAATGTAAATGGCAATATTTTTAATAATAGTAAAAACTGAGAAACAACTTAAAATCCTGATAACATGGTGTCACATAAATTATAACTTACCAGTTAAAAGAAAGGCTATACCATGAAGAGTTTGATGTAACTTTATTTAAGAAAATGCGTATGCATTAAGGAGTACTCACACACACGCCAACACGCACCGCAGAGCCAGTCGCTGTCCTGGTGCTCCACATGTGATGGTTCACTTGTCCTCGCTACAGCCCCGTGCAGTGGGCATTATAAAAACACTCCACTTCACAAATGAGACTAACTGAGGCAGGAAAATAAAGTTATATCGCTGGCGAGGGCAGAGCCAGGAATCAAGCCCAGGTCCTGCAGCTCCACAGTGCCGGGTCTTGTTTATTAACCGTCCACACTGGCTGCAAACATTTGCTTTCCAAGCTCACTTTCACACCAAGAGAGAAAGGCTGGGGACACACAGTGACCAGCCTTCATTGCACACCCTGGGTGGGGGAATGATGGAAGGCATGGAGGACCCTATTTATTAATTTAAAAATTAAATCAATATATTCTGATTTTTCTGCACTCAATACATATCACTCAGCGGTAAAGAACCACAAGTTTTCAAAGCTGCTGAGTTCTCACAAATAGTGAGTAAATATTCATTTTCTCCTCATCCCACTGCTTTGGTAAATTACAGGCCAAAATAAGATTAAGGAACCACCTCACCCCGCCTCTGTTAAGCTCTAGACTGTAATGCCTCACACTGACACAAATCATATTTTTCTTTTTAAAATTTTCTTTCTTTCTGAACATTCTGTGCCTGTTATTTTTTTTTCTTCTAAAAGGATGACTGTGCTGGGCCCCGCATTCCTAAGGCCTGACGTTGGACCCAGGCCCCGGCCTCTTCCCACTGCTGGCAGCCTGCGCTGCCAGGAACCTTGTTGGTCCTGCTCCGTGTTTTCTCACAATCCCGGAGGATAGTGGTGAGAGGAAAATTCTTGTTTTTTCCTGACTCAAATCATTTTGG